>NW_003303736.1:1210074-1211437 GCF_000142945.1 Phytophthora infestans T30-4 | reverse complement strand
AAACAGAGTTGATTTCACCTCAGACTAAGTACTTCGTTTCAGTATCACTGGACTTGTACGCTTCCTCAAGACTACGTGAAAGCAAGTTACGGACACCCCAGGCCCGTTACACCTGGTAGCACTTAGTAGTCCTTCCCATGACCAAGCTCACGATGAGCCAAGGCATGACGTCTGAAACGCCCCCCGCCGCCCCCGAAACATGCTGCTTTCCCTCATCTCACTCGTGTCGAGTGGGAAGCCCTTCACCGCCTCGCGGCGGTGTCTGGTGAGGCTGTAATCGCGTCGCTGCTGAGCTCAGGGACGTCCGACCAACAACGCCAAGCAGCCCAAGAGTTCATGGAACGCGAGCTAGCCGATGCGAATTGGCGAGCAACAACTCCCGCGCGTTCCTCGAAAAATGATGTCGTGAAGCTAGAGACGTCTACCTACTCCGGTGAAGGAGCGAATCGCCTCCCGCTGAACCGGTGGTTTCGCGAGGTCGACATCGCGATTGCTTCGAGAATGATCGAAGCGCAAGGGTCAAAGGTCAATTTCTTATTGTCCCGGATGTCCGGGAAGGCCAAGGAATGAGCCCTCGGTAAACTTGTCGTTGATCACGACGCATTCCCCACTCTGGAGTCTCTCAAGAAAGATCTCAGGCTCGCGTTCGAGCCCCCTCAAGACGAGTCCCGCGTGCGTGCCGAGTTCTTCGCCCTTCGTCAAGGTAAAATGACTATGCGCGACTACGTTCAAAAGACTCGCCACCTCGCGTCATGCATCGTGACAAATCCGATTGACACAGCATCGCAGGTCCATGTATTCGTATTCGACATGCATGAAGGCATGACACGGTACTGCCTGACCCGAGCGGAACCTTCCTCTCTCGAGGAAGCATTCGCCCTCGCATTACGCGAAGACTACGTAGTGGCGGCGTCTTACGCGCGCGCGATGTCTACGGCAGCTCGTGAGTCAGCCCCCGAGCCCATGGAGATCGACGCAATTGACGCGTCGAATAGTCACCGTCAGTCGACTTTCTCGTGGGGCCCAACGGGCCGTCCTAATCGCCCGCTCACTTGCTTCCGCTGCCGGAAGATCGGGTCATCGCGCGGCGGAATGCCGCGCGCCAGCGCCGGTATTCACGCACACCGCCGAAGTCTCACCTGCCGTTCAGTCAAAAAACGGTCAGGACCAGTAGGTGCGGGGCGCCCTACTGGCTGGAACGGAGGTCCGGGTCCCCCGGTGGCTACCCAACCTTCTAGCCCTCCCGTGCTCCACGCACACCTTAATGCCACCACCACGTCGGGCGACTCGAGGCTGATCATCGTCAGTCTTCATGTCGCCGGCGCCCGGCGACCACTTCGCGCACTCCTGACTCAGAATGCAC
>NW_003303736.1:1206003-1207643 GCF_000142945.1 Phytophthora infestans T30-4 | reverse complement strand
GTCACTTGAAGACGCGGACGACGACGAATTGGACTGCGCCGCATGTGTGGCTGCAGGTGTGAACCTGATGACGGCGGTATCTCCAATACTTCCCCTGCGGGAAAAGATCTCTGCCGCGTATCGAGACTGATCCTGAGGAGAAACCAGAGCAGGAGGAGACTATGACTCGATATATGCCGGTATCCTGGAACACCTTCGCACACCAAGTGATGCCACGCTAAAGACACTGAGCCGATCCACGCGCGACCAGATTCACAGATACCAACTTGACGGTGATCTACTGATGTACAGTATCGATCGATTCGATGCTCCTCGCGTCGTTGTCCCCAACGACCCCGATCTACGCGCAAGAATTATACACGAATTCCATGACGCTCCAGTGGGTGGCCACTTGGGCCGTGAGAAGACTTTCGCAGCGGTATCCCGCGACTTCTACTGGCCTCACCTATACAAGTGGGTGCGCAAGTGGGTCCGCTCCTGCGAAACTTGTCAACGCGTTAAGCCGTCACCGTCATCGCAAGATCCGCTGCGTTCTCTCCCTCTGGCAACAGAGGCGTGGCGCTCTGTGTCAATGGACTTCATATTCGGTCTCCCACCCGATACTGACGGTCGTACTGGTGTTCTGGTCTTCGTGGATCGCTTTAGCAAGATGTGCCATCTCGTTCCGGTTCCGGACTCTATCACCGCGGCCGATACCGCGGTGCTCTTCGTCGACGCTGTCTTCCGACATCACGGCCTTCCTGAATCAATCGTCTCTGACCGCGGTTCCCGATTCACATCGGCGTTCTGGACGAAAATCTTCGACCTCCTGGGCACCAAACTCCTCATGTCGAGCGCGGCGCACCCGGAGACTGACGGGCAAACGGAACGCGTCAACCGCGTGCTAGAAGATGTTCTGCGCAGTTATGCCCCGTCCTTCGAGAACTGGAGTTCCTTCCTGCCTCTTGCGGAGTTTGCACTCAACAATGCCGAGCACGCGTCGACGGGATTGACTCCGTTTTTCGTCAACAACGCGCGTCATCCACGTGTCCCAGCACAACTTGCTGTGGGCCAACCCACGGCGACTGATGGCTTCACTCTGGAGGGGGAGGAATGTGATAACCCTGCTTAACCGGTTCCGATACTGGTTCAACCACCGGTTTCCGGTGAGACAACGGTTCTGCCGCCTACGAGTTCAGCTACTCCTGCAGTAGACATCAACGCGGTGACGCGTTTACAGTCGAAGAAGATCCTCGCACCCGCGCAATCCCCGTCGTCGCCGTTAGTTGACTGGACACACCGAACGCTGATCGCTCCAGCACAGCCACACTCGACTGTGGCTAATTACGCGCCGAAACCCCCAGCGCGACCCGCTGACAAGGCAGCGGTATCCGACTTTGTCCTTCATCGCCAATCGGTTACCCGATTCGTCCGTGATGCGCTACAACTCGCGGTTGACAAGCAGAAGGAAAACGCTGACAAACGTGGCCGCAAGAACACAAGTGCATTCAAGATTGGTGAGCGGGTATTACTCTCAACGGATGGAATTCGTACCTCTGCTATTACGAACCTAGGCGCGAGCAAACTCGCGCCGCGCTACATTGGGCCATTCAAAGTACAAGGAGTTATGGGTGATGCCTACACGCTAGACATCCTACGAA
>NW_003303736.1:1197206-1205458 GCF_000142945.1 Phytophthora infestans T30-4 | reverse complement strand
TCTGAGTCAAACACGCGCCGCGAGGGGACCCTCGCGCGGATCGAGAACCCGGATCGCTTTCGCCCCGGCGGAGACGTTGAATCGGCAAGGAGACGCGGCTCCGCTCGCGAACGGCAGTATCGCGCGAGCCGCCGCGAATAGCCGCTTTGGTGTGACTCTCGAGAGTGAGCGCTTTATCCTTCTCGATCCAAGGGGTCTCGTCGTTATGAGCGGGATCCTCGACAATATGCTGATCCAACTCAGCTTGCGTCGGCGTTTGCCCGATTGTCACACGAACTGCAACTTTCGCGTACGTTGACATAGCACAAACGGTCTTCGGTCCAAGCGTCGTCGCAGACTTTCAGGCGCAGATCACCGAGTGAATGCTCGGCTTGTAGGGCTTCGCGATCACCGAGCCAGCCGACGACACTTTCTCCAGCCTCATGCATCCGATTCCACCGTCGGATGAATGCGCACCATGATCTCTGCAAAGCTTCGTACGTCGCGCCGTCGAGTGTTTTGTTCCGGAGACGCCTGAAGCACCGAAAGTGGTCCTGCATAATGTCCGACGCGTCCGGGGTCACCGCCCCGGACAAGTCGTACAGCGCCCACGGCTTCATATCCTCGCTCATTACGCCGGACCGAACCCCAAGTCGACTCACGCTCTCAGGTGCGATATCAGCGGTCCACCCACTGTTCAGCGTCGTCGCCGACGCTGGAGCCGTCCGCGTTGTTCCGCTTCCTGCCTGGTTCGCCGCCCCCGTCTGCTGCGCCATGTTGTTCTCGTCCGCGCAAGTTGTATTGTACTGCTCCTGGGCTTCGCAGGAGCTCCCGCCCGTCAAGTTCTCAAGCGTTCTCTTCTCCGCCATTTCCCAGTTTTTCCCGATTGTTCTCCGAAGCGCACCCCCGTTAGGTGATTGCTGTCTTAAGAGGGGGGGGGTGATGTAATGGTCTCTCCCAAGTTACATATGTAGGTAGTTTTATAGGTTCTTTGTAGTGGTTCACACCATTACATAAGTAGGTAGATTTGCATTACAAAAGTAGGTGCAGCAGCACACGAGTAGCGTGTGCTGAACTGCCGTCACCTTATTGGCTGCAATATGGGGAGCCAGACCCATAATCAACCAATAAGGAGTTGACGTGTATTTGAGTGGTCAGGGCAAGCTGCCCTGGACCTAAATAAAAACAGAGTTGATTTTCCTTCAGACTAAGTACTTGGTTTCAGTATCACTGGACTTGTTCGCTTCCTCATCACTACGTGTAAGCAAGTAACGGACACCCCAGGCCCGTTATACGTGGTGGTGCAGGGCGAGGGGTTGTACCGCCGACTTCAAGTCCTTGTGGAGAAAGTGGTGACGATAACAAGTCCTGGAGCTCACCGCGGGTTGGGTCTGTAAGCCATCCAATGATCGACTCGTCCGTACCGGTCGACTCGCTATGGACAGACCCAGCGCCGTTTCTTCCGGTGGCAGTACGAAGGAGCTCAGGGACGTCCGGCTCGTAGAAGGTCTGGTCAGGCTCCGCATCGAAGCTGAAGTCCGGTTCCGTGTAGCACTCGTCCTCGCCTGCCTCATCGTCTAGCTCCACGACGTTAGCCTTGTCGTCGATAGCCTGTTTAGCCGCCTTGGCCTTCTGGATGTGGGGAGGCATACTGGCCACCCCCGTTGGCTTGCGGGTGCTGTAAAGCTGCTTGAACTTGCGGCGTAAGCTCTCAAAGTCACGTTCGGGTGCTCCACGGGGCTTGCTAGTGTTAAACGAGGTAGCGAGGCGCTCCCACTCGTCCTTGCCCAACGGAAGTACCTTCTCGACGAGTCTCAACATGCGCTCGATGTCGGCCATTGAGTAGTTAGACGTTCCTGCGTTTCGGACCATTTCTATCATACACAAGAACAGCGCGTCAGTCAAGGTGTGATTTCATGGGCGCGAGGTCGAGTAGCAGCGTACCGATCGAAGTAGAGGGGGGAAGATGTCTTGTTTTAAGTGAGGGTTGCCTGCTGCGAGGCGAAATGGAAAGTGAGAGACGCCAGCTCCGGGCCCGCAGTTCGCACCTACAGGAGAAGCCTCTCGATCCACCAGTAGTTTATCTTGGATCTTCATAAGGCTCTGCAGCAACTTCAACGTGGTTCGCGCTCGAATTTGCGCGCCAAACCAGCAGCTTCAACGTGGTTCGCGCTCGAGTTTGCGCGCGAAACCAGCAGTTTAGTTCTTGAACACTGCAATGGAAGCCAAAGATAGCGTAAACATTCACGTCAAGGCGCGGGCGTCACAGACACTTACACGTCAGCTATCTAGGCTCACATCGGAACCTCTGGGTACAACTATACCACAAAGGCGCAACGTTAGCACCCAAAGATATTCATATTAAGCACCAATATGCCTGTGCACACGATGGCTGCCCTCTTTTCACGGATCGTCCTGATCCTGGATGTCCCTGTGGCGGCAACCGTGCCATCCACACTGACAGACAAACCATAGGTCCTCCCCATAGTCGACGGTCACCCCTTGGCCGCGGTGCACGGCATGCGTTGTAGCGACGACCACGGTTGTGCGTCGCCCATTAGAAACCTCCACGAACTTGGCAACCGGACGGCATGAGTGGTTTACAAACCTCATTAAGCTGCCCATCTTGTCGGCCTTGAACGCCACACGCACAGGGTAACTCGGGCGTTCTAGGCGTAGTTTAATCACAAGACGGTATCCTTGGTTGCGTGGGCGCTGTGAGCGCGAGACGCTCAGGTGCTCGATCTCGCCCATGTATTGCCCCAGAACTTCTCCTGGCTCAATGTTTTCAGCCGCCACCACGCCCAACACCTCTGTGCGTACGTTCTTGCCCAAGAAAACCTTCTTCGACTCGCCGAGTCCATTCCCGCACAGGCCCTCGTATGGGCAGCGGTTGATATTGCAGTACAGGTTTGCAAGCGAGCTCCTGCAGGAATCGACACGACAAGGACTTGGACAATCGCACCATCCGTAATGTGGAACCGCCGGAAAGACGGTGGCCAAGGGGTTGAACTGCTCGCGGAGGTGAGCGACACTTCCCGGCCATCGTGTTGGCACGAACACGTCGTCAGGCCGAGCGGTCTTCAGCATCGAGTGTAGTCTCTCCGACGCAGTGGTAGCACACAGCTTGGCGCCACTGGACTTCGCACGCCGTTTCGAATGCACCCTCGAGTAAGGCGCGACAGCTTCTCGACGTATACCCCGTCCACCCCGCTTGGCCTTCAGTGACTTGTTCGCGCTTGGGCGGAGAGGCGACCGTGGTGCCGTCTCCAAGAGCACCGGAGACGATGTTGTCGGACTACGAGGTGCGAATTGCACCGGAGAAGTCGGTGGCTCCGTCGACGTCTCGCTTGGAGGACTTTTCCTGGGATTTCTTGGCTCTGGAGGACTCCTCTATGATGTCACAGTCCCGGTGTAGCTGCATGAGAAGCTTGAGTCCTCGTAGGGGATCGACGTAACGTTAGGCGGCGTGTTATCATCGCTTGAGCCGTCATCAATCCACAGACGTCTCCTGTGGACGGCCGAGTACAGCGGGTTCGCCATGCGTCTGAACAAAACAGTTTTAGTTAATTACAAACGAGCACTTCAGTTGAAACATACACAACGAACCTCGAAGCTGTCGCTGTCTTCGCCCTTCGGACAAAAAAATCAAAGTGATTGGGGCTTTGGCGCGGCGGGAGATATATGCTTCAAGTTAAGTCCAATGAGTGCATGCGACATATACAGGAGTGATTGTAATCTTAAAATATACAAATTTTAAGATTAAAAGTTAAGATGGCTGCACGACATAACTCGCGGGGTAGGGGAATCTATTGACACGATATTTACGCCTCCGGGTCGGGTATGCGCGTATATGCTTCGACTTATCTGCTGCAGATAAGTCGGTCGTTTAAGTGATATCTGGTAGGCGCCCATTGTTAGCATAACCGTCGTCGAAGGTGCTATGTGCTGGCGTCGGTCGAATCATGACTACGAGGACCATCGCAGTGGTGCGGTATTAAGAAGACACCCACTCTGCGAACCGGATAGAAGTGTAATGACCACCATGGTTGCCATCCCATGATGGTGCTGGCGCCGAACTTACTTGCCCCGTTTTCGCTAAGGCTACAAGCGCGCTAAGACAATCGTCTTGTTCATAACAAATAATTTCTACGCTTGATGGTCGTTTTCGCTCTACTAGCCACTAAAACGGGTTAGCCAGTGCGAACACATCTGGTTTCTGGTTTTCTCTATAAGCATGAAGTAATCCGGGAAACGCGTTTTAAAAGCGTACGAACCTCCTTCATGTGCCAATTCCTAGTCGTATGACCGTTATTTAATGTGACCGCACCGCAATTCGCCGTGTTCTCCACGATCCAGTTAGTCAAATCTGTTCATATTAAAAACTTTAGAGCGTAGAGAGTGCTAATAGAAATAGATACTGTATACAAGTAGACGAGTAGAAAAGATCAATCACAACAACTCACTCACCACGTCGGCGACGAAGTATAGAGGCGGTGGTAGGTGAGCTCGCTGAGAATTCGGTTATGAGGATTTGAAGGAATGCAAATTTTGGATGATTGATAAAAACAACTTCTCTCAATTACATTACCCTATTAAATAGATAATTCGGTTCTAGAGGTGTACTGGTAAGAAATTTTATACGCGATATCATGTTTATATTTAATTAATTAAAAAAAATTTAATTTACAACGTACCATTTTTATTGTAGAATAGAAGTTAGTAGTCTAAAGATATTCAAAAACATTGTAAAACTTAATAGGTGCACTACCAGCCCCATTATCTAGTCACAAGCACATGGATATTTTGCAGATACATTTTAACAAGCAAACACAATAAGCTGTTTGTCCCGTACCCGGGAACGTGGGGGGGGGGTCATTTCACGAGCTGTGCGTCCCGACGGGATGACCCGAGATCCTGTAGCTATCCCTCGTCCGGCCGTCCCGTCAGGATGGCTCCCGTTGAACCTGACGACTCGCGGGCTCCAGGCCGAGCCCGTTAGAGTTGATCTATAAGGTGGTCCGGGGACGCTAATTCTCATACGGCGTCACCTAGCGCCATCGGGTCCCTTCTTAGAGCTCCCTGTTGTCCCACGAGCGCGAACGGCAGGTGAAGTGAACTCTATGTTCAAGTGTAAGAGAAGTGGTGTAGTGTATGTGAGGAAGGGAAGGTGTTAGACCTCTCTTCCGGCCAGCTCTCAGTCTTATATTTTCCTCCTTCTACTCAAGAGGAAGCCAAGTCAATAAACAAGCTTATATTCATCTTAAGTGTTCCTGTCTACCGTTCCGGCCACTTAACGAGACCGTACTCCCTAAACAGCCGCGGACTACCCGACCCTTGAAGGAGGAGGTATACAACATCTGGTGGAGAAGCAGGGTAGTATGCTTGCTAGAGAATGTCTCGATTCAAGTGAAGACTTGATGAAGACGTAAGAAGGAAGCCACCACAAGGGCGGGATGGCGTCTATGAGCACCGGAGAAGACCTCCAGAGATGGGGAAGGTCAGACTGGGAGTCTATCTTCGAGGATGCGACCCAGTCTGTCGACTACGCAAGGCCTCCAAGACGTGCAGAACATCGTGGATCAAGCCGCTAATCGACTTGGAAGGAACAGCTTTAGTACTGGTGTCGAGCCCCCCCCCCAGACGCTTTAGTGTGGTGTAGGGATTTCCAGATTCGACCATACGCCAACCTACTTTAGGTCACGAATCGGCTCGGTTTGATAACCTAGAGCTTAGGAGCACAGGATCACGGTAAGTACTCGGCGATCTGTCCGGATATGCTATCCGGATAGCTGCTGAGCTCAACGGTCGCCGGAACTCAGCTGAAGGGTCGGTAGAGATCCGAAACGACTACATTTCACTAGATATTTGTATGAAAAGCATAGGATTAAACAGGGGGAGCCGAAGGGGTTTCCAGAAGATAACAGAGCAGAATTTTCCTAGTCCAAGACACGTGTACACTTTTCCGGTAAGTCCCTGCATAGGGCTGGATGATGCCTGCCGTCAATACTCGAGAGGCATAGCTTGTAGGGTATTGACTGATAGCACCAAGAGATTAGGTCGGTCCGGGTAGGACAAAGTCTCGCTACGCGCGAAAGAAAGCCCCGCATACTCAGCGGGCCGGTACGTCGGATAGCCCGGGTGCCGTAACACTTCTAGCTGAGCGGCCTCTGCACTCGGTGACCTGTAAAAGCGCTCGCGCGCCGTCGTCCATCCTTTGGTGGAGGGCACAGGGTTGTGAACGAGCTCAGCCGAACCGAACTCGGCGGGGCCTCGGAAGTGATCTGACTTGGTTAGTCGGAACCGAGTGGAAGCGAGCCACTCGTCTGTCCCGGAAGGGCCGGACCGCGAGGGGACCGCCCTCTGCGCAGGCCATACAACCGCCGACCTAACTCGGCGGTTCGTTGTGGTTTGTGTAAGGAATCCACATCTGACGGTATTTGTGTGTTCTACTACACCACAACAGGTGCCGCGACCCGGGAACAGGAGTGTGGGCTTGTTTTTCTAGGTGTCAGCTAACCAAGTTAAGAGGAATAGAAGAGAAAGAGAAGAGTGAAGATGATCAAGGGATCAGCAACTCCGAGCGACGGAAGCCCAGCGACGGCTGGAGGATCGCCTCTCGCGGGGTCGGACCCGGCGGATCAACGACTCATCGCCATGACGATGGTGGTGGGACGAACCGTCCAGCTCGACGAGGATGGCCAAGACCAGGAGAGCGAGAACGGAGATGCAAGTGAAGGAGAGTATGAAGAGAAGGCCGAGACCACTGAGCTCAAAGAAACGAAGACTACCGCCGAGCTACTTGGCGAGGTGGAAGAGTTGACGCTGCAGGTGGGACGCATGGGAGTCCCACGTCCTGTCGAACGCAACTTATCCGCCGAGCTCGACGAAGGTGCGGACGATGAAGAAGATGAAGAAGAACATGGCGTTGCTCAAGGGGACCGTCCGCCCCTTATTCCGAAAGCGACGAGGAACGCCGATACGCCGAGCGCCTATAAAGGGCTGGCTCGACTCGGCGAGGAGATGAGAACGAGATCGGAATGGATGATGATGTTCGCGCCTGTGGCGATGGCGCAGGCGAAGTGGCCGATGTTGGGTCCCGGGTTAACTCAACCGGTGCGTGCAGCCAACATCAATCAGTTGGTGGAAGAAACTGTGTTGCTGTTGAAGGCGATGGGATATCGGTGCAACAGCCGACCAAACAGCCTCATCCTGTCCGACTGGAGTCTGACCCGTGGCGGAGCTGAGCTCTGGCAATGGAAGAAGAAGCTGAGAGTGGCGTTTGGATTGGAGAAGGCCCCTGGTGGAACGAAGAAGGTGTACAGCCGAGTAGCCGAGTTCAAACCACTCGGCGAAGACCCAAGCAAAATTCCTTTGCCGAAGTCCCCGGAGACGAAGAGACGTGATGTGTTCCGCGCTACGCAAGGGACTCCGTACTTCGAAGACGCCCACATGCTGACTCCAATGAAGCTAAACCCGACTCAGTGAGCGCCGAGTCGTGGGCAGCGGAATGTTGGTCGATACCGTGAATTGTATGACGCTGCAGACGAGGCTTACGAGGAGGATGAAGAAGACGACGACTTCGACGTGAGAGGTAACCGTGAAAAAACCGTGAAGGACTACATCCGAAACTTGGGCTTTGACGCGGCTGAAGAGGACTCGACGCAGTACCTAGCAGTCCGAACCCACGCCTCGCTCGACAAAATCGCCGAGTTCAAAGGAAAGCGCTACCGCTCTGACGCGTCGCTCCAGTGGCTCAAGCGTTTCATCTACGAGATGAAGAGCACCAGGATGCCCCAAAGTGCCTGGTTCGAACCTTTCTCGCTATGCTTGGGACGCGCGGCAAAGAGTTGGTACAGGCAGCTGCCGAAGAAGACTCAGCGACGTTGGAAACTACTCAGCGAGGCGTTCCTGGATTTTTATTGCTCACAGTTCGACCAATCCGCCCGCACTCGCTACTACTCGGCGAGACGTAAAGTCAACGAACCGATCTGCGACTTCCTGATTCGACTCAACGGGTACGCTCGGACAGCCAAGATCCAGTACGAGAACGGTGGCGCCGACGCGGCTGACCATGTCGAACACTTCTTGCTGCATTGTGGTGATGACGATGTGATGGATTTGATGTACCCCTTGCAGTTGGAAGACATCAGTAAGGTGGAGCAGATAATCAATCGTCGGATCCTCGGTGAAAAGCGCAAGAAGCAACGTGACCGACTCATGATCGCGCGAGGCAGAGACGATAAGCGGAAGGATCAGAGCCGCCGAGATGA
>NW_003303736.1:1171070-1196904 GCF_000142945.1 Phytophthora infestans T30-4 | reverse complement strand
TCACACGACTCTGCGGAAGACGACGACTACATTGACGACGCTTGGTTCCAATGATAAAGGAAATACACCGGACCGCCGAGAGAACCCGGCGGGAGACCAGAATGGCTCGAACCGAAGTTGGGGAAACTCAGCGAACCGACCTCCGCGACCGTACAGCCAACGAGAACAGTCGAACCGTGGAGATGGATCACGCGACAGCTCACAGCGTGGACCCTGTGCATCTTGTGAAAGAACGGGGCACTCGGCTCACTACTGTCGACGACGCTGCAAGTTCTGCAGACAAGTCCATGAAGGCGGCCAATGCGAGCTGTTTCGTCAATATGAGAAGCTGGCTGCGTTCGTGAGAAACTCTGTCGACAAGTCGCAAGTGCCAGAAGACCTGCAAAATCTTTACGCGCCGAGTGATTTAAACTCGGCGGCCCGCCAACACTGACTAGGTTGGAATATACCGGGCTGCCACAGTCAGCTGAACCTGCAGTTGAGGCGAACTTCTTGTTTGCCTTCGTAGGCGAAGCAGGACGGCCCGAGGGAAGAAGTGGGAATGGCAATTGGATGTGTGAAATCGACGGAATTAAACGTGAGCTCGGTGAGTTATATGATAACCACCGAGCGATTGCAAGTGTAACTCGGCAGTCAGACCAGACTGTGCATCGTACCAGAATCATGACGCTGCTTCCGGGAAAACGGCTGGGATGGTGGTCAGCACAGACGTTTGATCGCCGAGTTAGAATGAGAGCTCTTGTATTGGGTGCAGTGAACGACCAAAGGACCAAGATATTATTGGATACCGGAGCAAATGTCTCGGCGATTAGTGAATACTTCGCGAGGAAACTGCGTCTCAAGAGAGTGGCCAGCCGAGATAAGCGAATCGACATACAAGGAATAAGTAAAGACAGAATGGTGGCAACGTCAAGAGCAGTTGTGAAGGTGACACTCGGGTGGGAAGTGGCATACGAGTTTGAAGTATGGATAATGCCTCATCATGCCGGGGTTGATTTGATTCTCGGCACCGACTTCATGATCCCAGCTGGAATCCGTCTGGATCTGTACAACTCGGCGGTCAAGCTACCCGATGCGATGGTGATCCCACTCATCCGATCAAGTAATGCGCCGACCAAAACCGAGTTCGGACCAAATGTCCCATGCGGGCCCCCAGCCGGGCTAACAATCGAAAGTCGAATGACCGCTGAGTTCAAATTGCCCAGGCGGCAGCCCAGTGAGTCGACGCATGACTTGTGGGTGCGACGGACGAAGGGTTGGATTGCAACGGTTGTTTTTAATCGCCGAGGAAGGCCAACCCATGTCCTGATTACGAACGTACGACCAACGTCAGTCTGGTGCCCACCTCACTTTTATGTGATAAAATGGCAACCACACGGAGTACTGGCCAATGAGGGATATGTTCGCGTGAACTCGGCGAAATACCGTGACTGGCAGATATTGGCATTTGAGTCGGCGATGGATAAAGATTTGCTGCAGAAAGAACAACGACTGTACGAAGACTGGTTGTCACTCCAGCCGCCAGCTGTGGAAAGACGAAAATACCCAACTCCGACGGTGGTGGAAGGACGACCTCCTCCAGTGGAAAGTGGACCAGAATTAACATGCGCCGAACGCTGGAGAAGGATCGAAGCTGATACTGAAGCCGGCGACGACGAGAGACGTCGCGGTAACGCAGACGTCATATCGACTTCAGGGGTGACATGGGGTGACCCGGCTTTAAACTCAGCGTTCAAGCTGGAAGACGTCCGAGCGGATCGTACACCGGTGCTACACGATGGCCAAAATGTCTCCTATCCGCTGTCCAAGTTTGAAGACGATGACAATTTCTGACGTCAACACGAGCTCAGCGGCTGAAGGAACAAGTATAGTAAGGGCCAAGGAAGACGTGTCGGCGACTGAAGACTCAGCTATAACGGAAGGAGACCTTGAAGGACGCTCGGAACGCGCCCTAAGTGACGCCCAAACCGTTTCTGACAGCCGAGCCAAGTTTTGAGTCCTTAGACCAAGTTCCGCAGCCGTGGTGAACTCAGCGATGGGTACACCGGAAGCCTGCATTATCCAGTCGGGGGTAGTGGACTCGGCGTCAGCAGATCTAAACACTGAGAGTGCCTCGGACGTGGCCACAGCATGTTGTCAGGATGTCAGCTATGCCGAAGACGCGTTTGCATGCAGGGAAGTTAGTTCTGCCGTCACAACCAACTCAGCTGATGATCACTCCGACGGACCAAGGACTATGATAGTCGGGAGGTATTACTACCTGAAGAATTAAAGCCGAACGACGACCCAGCTACGGCGTACTCAGCATTGGAGACTATGGAGCCTACGACCGGTCCGGAAGTGGTTAGACAGCGTGACGATGATACCATCTACCTCGGAGCCAAGTTTGAAAACGCAGGAGTCAGATCGACCATCGCAGTGAACTCAGCGAATACGGGCCCTGACGCAGCCGACAACTATGAATTACCAGAGGTAGCACTGTTAGAAGGTATTATAGCTGCGGTCGGAGTAACGAACTCAGCGGCGACGGTGTTCGACCCCGGCGGAATTGACTAGGGTTTAGGACAAGCTGAAGATGACGAGTGCAACTCGACGAGAGACCCAACGGAAACCCTAAGACAACACTACTTGGCTATCGCCGCGACCGAAGACGAGCAAGAGGATGATGTTGACGATGGTACGACCAACGCATTTGAGCGTAGTGGAACAGATCTGGAATTGACGGAATACACTCACGAGTTGGCCTTCCTTCCCGACCTAACTGAAGTTAAACCTACCGAACTCGACTATGGCGCTGCAAACGTCAAGTCGAGTAGTCATACGCCAGCACAGTCGGCTAAATTGGTGACAGAGCTGCAAAAGCACGAAGGGATAATGATTTCAAGTGGTAATGCCCTGCCGCCTCCAGCGTACGGAGCATTGTGCGACATCGACGTTCAAGGGCACTCACCCATTAAGCAGAGAGCTCGGCGGACACCTCGCCGCCACTTAAGCAAGCTTTACGAGTTGTTGAAGGGGCTACTTCGAGCTGGGTTGATATCGTTCTCGAGCAGCCCTTGGGCCTCGCCAGTGGTGATAGTGCTCAAGAAACATGGTGTGGATATTCGGCTATGCATTGACTATAAACTGGTTAATGCGGTTACGACGCCGATGGAATACGCTATGCCACTGGTTGATGACCTGCTTACCGAATTGCAGAGTTACTTATGGTTTTGCTCGCTCGATGCTGCGAGTGGATTCTGGGCAGTCTTGATGACACGACGAGCTCCGCAGATCTCAGCGTTCGTCTGTGCACTTGGACACTTTGAATGGTTACGAATGCCGTTTGGATTGAAGAATGCGCCTATGATTTACCAGCGACTGATCGATAACGCTCTATGGGGATACGTTCAGCTAAAGGGAGGATGGCAGCTGTTTGCCGAACGAATGGCTGATGCTGAAGCCGAGTCGGGAACTCGGCGAGTTGAGCTCGGCGGCGTCAGAGATTCAACGCAGAGTCAGCTGACGAAGTTTGAAGCTGACCACCAATCACAAGCTGACTGCGATCAGGTCCAAGACCTGGTCAACGGACCGGATGGCGACATGTTTGCTAATGGAGAACCAGACCAGTCTTCCTTGATTCCGGTGTTCAAGCGCAGGTCGTTTGTCGATGACATCTGTTTTGGAGGGGAGACGTTCGTCGCCTGCTTGGAGACACTCGACCGATTACTAGCCCGGTTCACAGAATGTCGAATTAGCATCAGTTTTACCAAGAGTATCTTTGTCCAACCCAAGGCTGATGCGAAGAAGATAGCCGCGATCGCCGAGCTCGCCTTCCCGAAATCAAAGAAAGGAAGATGCATGCTTTCCTCGGTGCCCTAAATTATTACGGCCGATTCATCCCGAACTTGGCTGTTTACGGAGCAGTACTCTATCAGCTCAAGGATACGGACTTTGGCCCTGGGGGAGCCTTGGCGTCAGCAAAAGCGTCATTCGCCGAGCTCAAAAGACGGGTAGCAGAAGCTCCAATTCTGCGTCATTTCGACTCGGCGAAAGAAGTACATATAATGTTGTACGCCAATGAGTGGGCACTGAGCAGTACATTGATGCAACCGCACGACGACAAGCTGCACCCAGTTCGCTTCTGCGGACGCGTACTAAAGGAGAATGAACTCGGCTATCATCCCGCTGAGAAAGAAGTAGTCGCGCTGTTTCAATTGCTGAAAGTGTACTACACTCTCTTGGCGAGAAAGACGTTACACGTCTACACCCTTTTCTCCACGTTGGAGTGGGTGTTTAAGTCAAAGTCGCTGTACGTCCGCGCAGTCAGTTTCGCAGTTATGTTGTCGCCCTACGATTTGAAGGTGAAGCGAGTACGTGAGCGAGATGTAGACTTCGCCCAGTTGCTCCAGGCGTCGATAACCCCGTTTATCGGACTCGACGATTCGTTGAAGCACCTGGCGCCTCCCTCCAAGAACTCGGCGACGGTTCGAATGGACCCAGCGCTGCTATATGCCCGAATACCAGCTGACTTTGCAGGATGCGTGCTGTCATTTGATGGCTCAGAGAAGACGGCTAAATACGGCGGGTATGGCAGTTGTTCGTGGATACTGTGGCGCCTTCCGAATTGGGACATTGAGATCGCTGCGAGTGCGTACCTGTCGTTCACCACGGTCAACATCGCCAAGTACACCGGCATAAACAATGGGGTCTTGGCGGCGGTTGACCGAGGGATAGCTGACTTGATTATCGTGGGTGACCCCCGGCTTGCAATCCAGCAATCCATGGGGGTGATAGCATGCAAGAAGGAGACGTTGCAAGTGGATTTTAGCGCGACACAAGGATCTCACGAATCGACTTAGCTCGGTCCGGTATCGACACATAGCGCGACACTATAACGCAGCGGCTGATTCTCTCGCTACAGAAGCACTGGAAGCTAAAGCTGGACGAGTAATTCTCGGGACGGAGAGGAAAGCATAACTGAGAATGATTAACCGAGTAGCCGAAGAACTGTACGCCACAGACAACCCAGTGACGCCCCGTTTGTCACGGCAGTCACTCGTAGCCGAGTACGCCGAGTTCACTTTGAGAACGAGCTGGATGAAGACTCGGCTAGAGCCAGAGGAGGAAGTCAGAATCACGAAGCCGTGTCAATAAATCCAAGAGGATCTGCGTTTGAAAGCAGTGGAGATGAATTCGAACAAGTCAGCAGGGCATCGACTCGGCGGACTAACCACACGACCCCGAATGTCGAAACAGGGTCGCAGATGGAGTCAGCCCAGACAGCTCAGAATGCCAACGACACTGATCCAGTGGCAGTACAGACTGAGCGGAGGCGACGAATAGCAAAGGCACAAGATGAAGAACTCAGGTGGGCCGATCTGAAGGCGTACCTGAGAGGTGAATTTGAGGACCTTACACACCGTCGAGCTCAGAATGCCGGCAAAGTCGCAGAAGTCGTTGTACTCAGCGAAGACGGCCTGTTATACCGCCGAGATGAAGCCCGCCGACTGGGCGAACTCGGCGAACCGAACCTCTCATTCAGATTGGTGATTACGTCAACTATGGTCGACGAAATACTTCATAACTGTCACAACGCGATCGAAGGAGGGCATCAGAGCATCGTCAGAACTTATCACCGAGTCAAGGCCGACTACTACTGGATTGGTCTGTACGCCGACCTGGTGAAACATGTTAGGGCCTGCGAGGACTGCAATACCAGTAAGAGCAAGCCACAGTTGAGAGTTTACTCGCCAGGAAATGTGGTGTCAGACCATCCATTCCAAGTCGTGTCAATGGATTTTGTGATTCCCCTTCTTCGAACTCAGCGGGGCAATACTGCACTGCTGCTGTTCCAGGACCACTTCACGGGATTCGTTATCGCTAAGGCTATGAATGACACCGGGGCACTCGAAGTGGCCAAGGTATTTGAGGAATGCGTCTTCAGGCAGTTCGGGGCTCCGTCTCTGATACGGCACGACGGCGATCCAAGGTTCATGAGTGAAGTATTCCAAAAGTTCTCCGAGATGATGCAGTCGAGATCAAGAGCTACGCTGAGTTACCGACCACAAGCCAACGGTCAACAAGAGAGATCAGTCAAGACAATGGTTCAGACTATACGGGTCTACGTGGAAGACCCACTTCAAGCCGACTGGGATGACATCGCCAAAAGAAGATGGTACACGCTATCAACAACTCAAGAGATTCAACTCGGCGAGAAACCCCTTTCTATCTGGTACATGGTTGGGACGCCAAGTCTACACTCAAGGCTATGACGAGTTCAATACGACGTGGACAGGGACGCCCAGTCAACTCGGCGGACGCAGTCGAGTGGCGCCGAGAAGCGAACAGACAACGAGAAGTGGCACCTAGATTAGCAGCTGAGTTCCAAGTGCGAGAAAAAGCACGACGAGCTCGAGAGCACAACGAAGCGTTGAGCAAGAAGGAGAAAAGATCCATTCCCAACACAGCAGATGACGAAGATGGAGTTGCAGAACCAGGTGATGAATCCACCAAATCCTTGTTCAAAGAAGGAGATCAAGTCTGGTTGTTTATCGAGCGAGTCAAGTCGGGCCTGACCAAGAAGTTAGCCCACCGATGTCATGGACCATTCAGGGTGAAGAAGAAGGTGGAAGAATTCGCCTATGAATTGGCGTTACCCGACAAGAGTGGATATAGGATCTACCCAGTGGTCCATGTATCACGTCTGAAGGCAGTCACCGAACTCGGCGGAAGACCAAAGACGGGGTTAATCGCCGACCTCGAAGAGACTCAGCGATTCGACTTTGACGAAGAATTACTGCGTGAAGACAGCTGAGAGCCAGACACAAGTACGAACCAGTATGAAGTCGAAGCAATTCTCGACGATGAGCTACCATTATCCACGAGTACGTCACGATCACAACGAGAGTTTAAAGTTAAGTGGGTCGGCTACGATGAGCCTACTTGGGAACCACTGTCGAATTTGTCATGTGGAGGTCTCCTGTTTGACTATCTACGACAGAAGAAGCGCGAAAACCGTCTGCAAATGGTGCAAGTTGCAGATGAGGATTAACAGCTATTGCACCAAACGTTACACCAACTCGGCGGACGACACAGGCCGAGTTGAGATGGAATGCTACTGTGTCGAAACTACATATACTGAATAATTACGAAATAAAGTCCTGAACGATACATACGGGACGCCCAGTCAAAAGAAGAAAACTAAAAAGTTGGCGATCCGGACTCCAAGTGAGTTAACCGCCGGAGACAACTGGGAAGAGCTCAGCGGACTCGACGATTGGAGGCGTGGCGTCGTGGCAGACGTCATCCCTTGGGAAACTGCGGAAGGAGATGCAACATTCGCAGCCGTGGCAAGAAGTATCATCGCCGAGCTAGCCAACGAAGCTGAAGCCGAACCAGATGCCTCAGGACCCGACTCGGCTGAAGTGGGTTGAGGCGGATCCGTTCCACTGGGGAGTGGGGTGCCGAACAGAGACATACTCGGAGACGCGACTCGGAGATCGGGAGAACCTAACCCATTGTCCGCCGAGTCGTCACCAGACGCACTCTCGTCATCTGAGCCGAGCTCACCGATTGAAGACCCAGTGAAGATGTGGATGCCTTGACGATTCAGCCGAGTTGGAGCACCCGGGGCATAGGCAGGAGGCGCTTGTTCTGCAAGATCGAAGTCTTCTTCAATCGCGTCGTCAACAACCTGAGGGTCCATACCGCGCGGTGCGAAAACCAAGAAGTCCACGTTCCGAGCGCGGATGCAGGTGTTATACGGGTGAACCGCTGGGTCAGTCAGCCACCAAGCTCGCCAAGGCTCGGCTAGATCCACATCGTGAGCGCATTGAACCCAGTCTCTCCCGGAGGGAACCCACGAAAGGTTGACGGGGGAGTAATGGCGGACGGACGGATCGAAATAAACCTCCGCGTCCACAAGAGGAGCAGGTTCATCGCCGAGCTTCTGAGTGACCGCCGAGTAAAGCTGGTCGTAGACAGCGACAACCAAAGATCGCAGGGTGTCACTACGACGTTTGCGCTCGCGCTTGTACACCAGCCACAACTCATACACCTCAGCAAGCTGAGCGGGCGTGGCAGCCAGGTTGACGTCAGGATGGAGACCCATCAACACACTTGACTCGACGATCCAACGACGACGCTCATAGAGAGCTACGAAATAACGGGTCATCTGGCCATCTGTCTGGATGGGCCTCCCCGCCGAGTCCAAGGGACTGTCACCACGAAGCTTCACCCACATATCTCCAAGAGCTTGCATCGAGGTTCGAGGTCGGGTCTGAGAAGCCAAACACCGCCGAGCTTCCTCCTGTATCGACGGAGAAAAAAGAAAGGAAGCTCAGGGAGCATCCGCCGAAGACGCTGACAAGGATGGCTCGGATCGAAAACGGCCATGAAAGCTCGAATGCTGTCAAGAGAACACGGCGAAGGGGGCACACGACTCTTGCCTCCTACGAGCTCCATCTGCACCCCTCCGCTCAGTGTATCCAATAATGCATTCCAACAACGGCTGAGCCGAAATGCATAAATGGTACCTCGCGGAGTTGAGCCATGTGAAGAGTCAAGCGACAATCCTTGGACACCGCTTGCGAGGCTCGAGTCCGTAACGTCGCCAGCGGGAGTGTAAGAGCGCCGGGAAGTGTGACCAAAGCCGGACGTGAGGCAGTCGAACTCGGCTGAGAGAGAATCGACACTACCGGGAGCCTACTCGGCGAAGGAGCAGCCGGAATGGATTGAGCCGGAGCTGGATCAGGAGTCGACGGAAGCTGCCGATGCTTGTGGTGTCGGTGCGTCTTGTGATGCTTCTTGTGTTTCTTGTGCTTCTTGGATCGCTTCGACCGATGACCGGTAGGACTCGACGAGGCACGACGTTTGCGATGCTGCTGCTTCCCCGAAGCCGGCGCAGAGGCAGAACTCGTCCCGTCACCAGAATCCTTCGATGAATGCCGCGAGGAGTGGCGATCACTCGGCGGCAAGGACACATCACTCATCTCGTCGTCAGAGCCGAAGATTGCCGCACGAAGGCTCCTCGCTTTGGCAGAACGACGAGCATCTTCGGCCGCTGAGTCAGAAACTGAGGGACTGCCAGCCGAGTTCTCGGATAAAGAAATGGGATCCGAGAGCGACGCAGCGACAGGATTCGTCGACCCGGTGGACGGTGCAGACCCATCACCAGGCCCGAACACCTCGTCGTCAGACGCGTCGAGGTCCTCAAGCAGCTGAGCAGTCACAGTGCGGGCGGTCGCAGCAGATCTCCGGATAGGGCGCCCAGACGGGGACGTCAACATGGCCGGAACGTCAGGGAGAGACGGCCTGGGAACACTCACGACCGGAGTCACTAGGTCAGTCGGCGTAGTGGATACGCTCAGACCCCGAGAAGAAGAGACATGAGAAGATCGGCCAGAAGACGACTGGGAGCGCCCAACCACCGTTGACACGACGCTAAGCGGTGCACTTGACTGGGGCAACCCAGCGGAGATGGGCGGAGTCGAGCCTGGGGCACAAACGCTCGTAGTCGAGACAGGCAGCGAAGCCACGACACCGGATGAAGATACTGGCGGTGGGCAAGTAGCCGCGACTGACGAAGTCGACGGAAGCACGGAAGACGAAGAACCCGTCGAAGTCGTCGAAGCAACCGCAGGAACAGTGTCGGCGGGTGGTTCAGGCAGCTCAAACTCAAACTCAGCCTCGCTGGGAGCGTCATCGTCGTCTTCAGAGCGAGCAGAAACAGCGGGTTGGTTAGCTGAACGCAACTGAAGGTGACGAACCTTCTTCCGCCGAGTCCGACGACGGGACTTTCCAGAGCGGGGCCTTCCTCCATCGGACACAGTAGCTTGAGGAGAACTTGGGTGCAAAAGTGCACTGATAGCCTCGTGTCCATCCTCTCCGGGAAGTGGACAAGCGTACGGCTGAGGCGGATGCGGCGCCGGTGGACGATGATGAGGACCTGCAGCAGTGGGAGACTTAAGGTTGGCATAACGTCGAAGCCGCTAAGTCGAAGTCAAGTTCGCCTAAGGCGTACGGTGAAGCTGGGCAAGAGTCGGCTCAGCCTGGCTCGTAGCCGCCGCTGAGCTGACTGGAGCCGCAGCCGAGTCGGCCAATAAAGTTACCGAAGACGCTTGACTAGCTGAGGGAGCCACACTAGGACCGATAACGGAACTCGCTACTGGAGCATCTCGGCGAGGATGGACAATCAACTCCAACCGCCGAGTTTCACCAGCTGGGATGTCGAGAACCTCAGGGAAGCGAGACTCCAAGACACGACACAGCCGAGCGTTAAGGAGAAGGTCGGACGGATCAAGTCCAGGAACCTGCAATCCACCGCCAGCAGCAGCCATGTTAGGGTCGTGCATCGGAATAATGCCATTCCGACGGATGAGCCGCTTCTGTCGCAAGATCACCACCCGCTGCTCAGCGATTACCGACTGAGCGTGCCGCAAAGATTGAGTGCCGGTGGAGCTGTACAACCGCACCGACTCCTGCAGCTGTTCGAAGTGCTTGGAAGCAATGCCCTGAAGGGTGACGAACGCCGCATCCCTCTCAGAAATATATCGGAGAAGGACGTCGATCTCGGCGTCTCGATCCAAGACTTGCTGAGCTGGGCCTGACCCAACGCAGTGTCAACCTTGCTCTGCTCAGCTGCGATGGCCCGAGCAAGTTTTGCCTCACTCAGAGCTACAGACTTTCGCAGTGACGCGAGGAGATTAGCCGACTGCGTGGCAGCAGCCTCCAATCGAGACACTTGCTGTTGAGCCGACGAGAGCTGAGTTGACAAGTCGACGTTGCTGAGAGCAAGCGAGCCCAGTCGCCGAGTCAGTGCGCGGTTCTCCTCCCGAACAGCTCGATTATCAGCTCGGAGATCGCCAATGATCTGTGGATAATCAAGAGCGGCGTACTTGCCTTTCAAGATGCCCAACAGTTCCCCCGCAGAAGCGGCGTGCAAGATCGCTCGCCGCTGCACGGGATCAGAAGGCTCCACGGAACGAGTAAATCCGTAGGCCATGAGCCTCGCCAAGAAGGTCAATTCTTCTCGGCACTCGTACCCTTGCTCGTTAACCCTGGCCATGAGGGAGTCAAGACTCACTGGAGCAGCCGAGCTTGGCTGATTGGTGGCGCCCGAAGTGGTGTCGCCCGGCAAGCTCGGTGGACCAGGAAGGCGTACGCGAGAAGACCCCGCCGACTCCGCGTCAGACTCATGAGAAGTTGTCAGGTCGACCAACCTAGCCTCAGGCCGGTCGCTGACCCCACGAGTACCGACGGGTCGGGGAATTGACTCAGCTGGCACGTCTTCACCTCGACGAGGAGTTGGAGAAGGATGATGGTGCCGCGAGTTGTGCTGGAGTAACAAGCGAGGAGTAAGGAGCTGCCAAGGGAGTGACAGCGGAAGCAACAAACGTACCGAAGAAGGTGGTGGAGAGCCGCGAGACGTCATCAGCCGAGTACGGACCAACGGTGGCGTAACCAAATAAAGGATTAAGACACTCACCAGCTCGGCTCGTATCATAACCGGGGCAGTTGTGGTGTAGGGATTTCCAGATTCGACCATACGCCAACCTACTTTAGGTCAAGAATCGGCTCGGTTTGATAACCCAAAGCTTAGGAGCACAGGAGCACGGTAAGTACTCAGCGATCTGTCCGGATATGCTATCCGGATAGCTGCGGAGCTCAACGGTCGCCGGAACTCAGCTGAAGGGTCGGTACAGATCCGAAACGACTACATTTCACTAGATATTTGTATGAAAAGCATAGGATTAAACAGGGGGAGCCGAAGGGGCTCCCAGAAGATAACAGAGCAGAATTTTCTAGTCCAAGACACGTGTACACTTTTCCGGTAAGTCCCTGCATAGGGCTGGATTATGCCTGCCGTCAATACTCGAGAGGCATAGCTTGTAGGGTATTGACTGGTAGCGCCAAGAGATTAGGTCGGTCCGGGTAGGACAAAGTCTCGCTACGCGCGAAAGAAAGCCCCGCATACTCAGCGGGCCGGTACGTCGGATAGCCCGGGTGCCGTAACACTTCTAGCTGAGCGGCCTCTGCGCTCGGTGACCTGTAAAAGCGCTCGCGCGCCGTCGTCCATCCTTTGGTGGAGGGCACAGGGTTGTGAACGAGCTCAGCCGAACCAAACTCGGCGGAGCCTCGGAAGTGATCTGACTTGGTTAGTCGAAACCGAGTGGAAGCGAGCCACTTGTCTGTCCCGGAAGGGCCGGACCGCGAGGGGGCCACCCTCTGCGCAGGTCATACAACCGCCGACCTAACTCGGCGGTTCGTTGTGGTTTGTGTAAGGAATCCACATCTGACGGTATTTGTGTGTTCTACTACACCACGTTAGACTCTGGGGTCTCCGCGGCCATCACTACGGAGAAATTGGGCCCGATGCTAACCCTGGACGACGCAGGCGGTCGAGGTACGGTGCAAGTCTAGCCAAACTCCCTTAACTGGTTGAGGTCGGTGGCTCCCCTGAGATAGCGCCGGCTATGGGGACAACCGATGGGAACGGTGACTTGGGGACCCCCCCCCCTCCTACGACTCGGGTGAGGACTGCAATCCCATCTTTCCAAGGTTGCACTATCCGGATCCCGACTACGGCATATGGGCAAGATTTCAACCCGTTCTTTTCTCTACCGACTGTCCTTGAGAACAGCGAATGCGCTTCCCCGGCGAGTGCTCCTCCGGGAACCACTAACGCTCCTCCTTGCGGTCTTCAGCCTACTGGTGGCATACAAGGTGGCGTAGGGAACACTCCAGTAGTAACGGTTCCCGCACCTCAGAATGCTCCCACCCAGGCCCCAGCTCCTACCGTTCGCGTCCCTACGCAGGCTCCGGGGTCACGAACTTCGACTTCCGGTGGGATCGCGTACGGGATCAGCCATACTGGATCAACCGGAGCTTTCCGATAAAACGGAGGGACTACGGCCTCTTTCGGAACTCAACAGGGTCTTGCGTATAGTGACTATGGAAGTAACTCCTACTACGCTTCACCTACGAATGGTAATACGCCTTCGACGACTAGTGGCCAGTACGGGTTGCCTACCAACATCCGGAATGCTATCCGTATGCTTCAACAGTTTGGCTTGGTAGGAGCGTCTGCGGAAAAGGCTCGATCGTTCTGGGAGGCCTTCGAAAACGCAACTATCGGACTGGATGAACCTCTACGACTCAGTGCTTTCTGGGATTGCTTGAAGGGCAAGGTCGACGAAGGCTGGTGAATGTACTCGCGCATCAACAGCTTTGATGCCCTGAGAACTCGGTTTCACAACCGGTTCGTCAGTCAAACCTTCTTGCAACTGATCGAGAAACTTAAGAACACTAAGCGACCCCGGGGGATGTCCGCTGAAGTGTGGGGTGACATGATTTTAAGCCTCTGCGATGACGCCCAGTGCTACGATCCTCAATTGCGCTACCAGTACTTCTTGTCTGCACCGGAGCCGAGATTGGAGGAACGCTCTTACCACAACCATGGTTGACTCCACCTCTGCGGCTGTGGCCATGTTGCTTCTTAAGAATATGCATCGTCCTGTCGAAGATGACTCCGAGTTAGATAATGTTCCGTCTCGTAGGGCTTTCCACGAGAACGCTGTCCTCGAACGTATGATGAACATGATGCAGCAGACGCAGAATCTACTCGCTCAGCATCAGCAGCAACCTCAACAACAACATCAGTTGTTGGAGCGCCCCATGGCTGCCGCCTATGCTACTCCGGCGATGAATGTGGCTGCAGCGTACGCTCCTCCCCAACCGATAGCTTCCAACCATACCCACCTACCGGAACGCTTCCGATTACACCTATAAGAGGTGTTCGCGTAGGACCTGACTTGCGCACTCCAGATGGTCTTCTCGTGGACGATGTCACACAATGGGGTGTAGTCAAATATACTGTCGTCGCAGCAAAGCCACCTGTCCTCACTGTAAGGAAGTGGGCCACATCGATGCTAAGTGTGAGCGTGACCCTCCTAGCGAAATCCGGAACACCCAGCCGAGGAACGGTCGCAACTGCTTCTTGTGTGATGAACCGGGTCACATGCTTGCTGAGTGCCCTCTAAAGCCGGCCCTGACGAGACTCGGCGTTCAAGCCGCGACAACGATGCTACTCGTCCTAGGACAAGCGCTTAGCCAGCAGTGATGGGGGCGAGAGGGAGGGGAGGGGAGTGTCGCTCCTTCCCCTTGTCTATGGATCGACACTATTGAGAATGCTTTAAACTCCGCGGAGGAGTCAACCGAAAGGTATGACGTGTGTCCCGTTGTGGGTGAAATGCGTTCCGCCTTGCTGGAAGAAGGTAAAACGACTGTAGCTGAAGCGTATATGACGAGAACTGAGGAACAACTACCGCTGGGGAATGACGGAGGAGCTGAGCCCGTATGGAACAGGGCGTCGGTGGTCCCAAATGCAGGCGGCTATTGGAGCATGGAAAAAGGAGCGTTTGCGACGGAGGAAGGCTCGGGACCGTCACGTACGGGACGGTCCCTCAATAGCTTCGAGCTTCGACGAGCGTTATAGTGTAAGCCAAGGAGTACTCACGAGAGAAGACCGAGAGAGTGAGAGCGAAGCAGTGAAAGAAGAGCTAATGGGAAAGAGAAGGAGCCGCGACCTCGGGCGTCCTCGGTGGAACGAGATTACCCGACGACGCCAACCAACCACAATAGTGTGGTTTCGAGTGTGCTAGATCTTGATGAGGAGCATGAAGAGTCCGAAGAGCACCTACTACAAAATGAGTTACCCCAAGACGTTACAGTGGCAATCGAAAGAACACCCCGAGATGAGTGTGGAACTACGGAAGCAAGTGTCCCAATCTCGAGGGTAGAACCACGAGAGAGGGAGGAAGACGTGACCACTCCCGAAAGAAACGACGCCTTAGGAGGGAACTCCGAGGACGTCGACCGTCCTAGTTCTAGAACAAATGAACCCGAGACGGAGCCTTCATTCGCGAGGATGATCTCCAAGGAAGAAGGGGACGCTTTGGAGGACGGAGGACCCTCTGAGCTGGCCGAAAAGAAGGAAGAGTATGACGAAGAGCTCGAATACCGACTGTTCCCTCTTGATTGAGTAGAGCGGAAGAGCCGGTTGGTCGAAAATGCGGAGCAGTCGATGGAGTTATCTCTTGCCGAATTGAGTATCCTGCTCGACATACCTGAGGAGAAACTAGCGAGGATCTGAGATTCTTCCCCTGGTCGACCATCTACTCCAGAGTACTGGCTAGAGTGGTTCCAAAAGACGCTGACCTCGTCCGGTGAAGCGAAGCGCGCCAACCGTGGAATCGCCGGTTCTGACCAGCTCTGTGACATCGGGCGACTTGAATTACCGAGACGAAGGAGGCGGGACTCCGACAAGGAGGTTCTCGTGGTAGGATGTGCCTAAGAAGATAGTACACTTCCCGGAGTTGAATATACCTCCTCCGCAGGGAGAAGTGTGTCCCGTAGACCCCTCCGTAGTCGAAGATAATATCGCACTGGCCCTGTTAGGCTCTCCTGAGAGACCCTCGGACCTCAACAGAACCGAGTACGGTTTGCTGGTCTCTGGAGGGATCCTTCCTGACCCTTGGCGTGCCGTGGTGCGGCGAGCAGTATACTTCCTCGTAAAGTCCTAAGCTTCAAGCGGAGGCGGCTGGTGTGAGGGGTGTATTGGCGAAGGATCGCAAAACGAAGAGAGGAAAGACAACCCCGCCCCCTACTGAGCTCCAAGACCTCCTAACCAGGACCGAAGAACTACTTGAGCGCCTCGTTGCTCCCTCCGATTCGCGGTTGAAGGAGTTACTACCTAAGAAGATATCGGACCTCTCCGAAAAGAACGCTGATCAACTACACTTTAAGAACCTCGAGAGGAGTTCACCTTGCCGACTCTGTCGTTGAAAAGGTCCTGGTCCTAAGCACTCTCCAAAACTGAACCAAGTCACTTTCGACTGTCCCACTCTGTTCAGCGACCGTACCTAAGCCCTCTGATCGAACTGTCATTCCCGAGATACGGAGAACGGATTATACGGCTATGTGAACGTCGTCGCCGACGTTCCGGAGCCCCGCCCCAAGCCGGGCCTGGTAGAAGTACCGAGTGCTGCAAGGAGCTGGTCATCTGAAGAGGATGACGGGGTCGTCCCCCTCGGCAAGCGGGTGATCGGATCAGTGGGAGGCGTGGAAGCTCTATGGGGGGGGGGGGTATCGAGAACCTCCCGGCCGAGCTTCTCATCGACTCTGGCGCCGTAGCGTGTCTAGTGCACCGGCATGTACCGAAGCGTCTCGGCTTAACTAACTCCCCTTTTCTACCGTACGTTGGTAGTCTAAACGGTGTATCCGGGGCTACGCTCGTTAATGAAGGAGGCATCTACTTGCCCGTGACGTTGGGTTCCGTCGGGAAAAGAATACCGTTTGCCGAGGTACATAAGCTGCACGTCGACGCCATCCTAGGCACCAACGAACTCAAAGCCTTCAGAGCCGTGGTAGACTTAGATGATAACACTGCTACGCAAAAAAAAACACGGGTGAAGTGTTCCCCTAAGGATCTTCCCGAGTGGAGGAATCTTACCTGTCGCGTATCTCGTCAACTGGTCGAATCCGCCCTGGTTGACAAGCTCTCGTGGTTGCTGAGGCTCAAGGTCAGCTGGTTGACGGGGCCACCGTTCTAATAGAAGAACGTTCCGAGTTGGATGACTCCATAAAAGTTGCTAGGACTCTGTGCACAGCGTATAACGACCTAGTGATCGTGGAAGTGTGCAACCCCTCCGTCGAGGACGCCGTCATCAAGAGAAGTACTAGATTGGCGAGAATTACGGTGCCCTTCGGGACCGTGGTTTACTGGGAACGACTGCGGGTATTAGCGCGAGGCCTCCCAGTCCGGCGAGGTACGGACTATGAACCGGGAAACTCAAGACCATTGGGTACACTCTGTCATTAGTGCCTCTAGTACTACTGCCGAAGATGCAAAGAAGTCCTTACCCGGACGGGATATAGTACGCAAGGAGGAGCTCAGAGTCGACTTGAAAGAGTCCAAGTTGGGAAGCGAACACAAGAGACTATTTTTGAAGTTACTGCATCCGTTCAGGGACATGTTCGTCGAGACCTCGATGCGCCGCGGACGTACGAGTCTACTCGAGTTTTCTATTGATACTGGAGACCATCAGCCTATAAAACAACCCCCTTACCGAGTGTCCAACCAACTTTTGATGTCCCCAGCTAATGTGTTCGGGCTACAACAAACTCGCTTCATGGAAGAACAGAAGAGGACTCCTTGGATTCAAGCTATGATGGACAAACCGAAGCAACTAGAGCTTCTGGAGGAAACGGAGGAAACGGAGGGACTACTGACCCAACCGAAACTTGACAGAGCCTCGCTTATGGCGACTATGAAAGTAAGCCTGACTAAGCTTTCCCGATGTACGGTTACACCGCTTTGACGACTAGCGGTCAGTATGGGATGCCTGTTAATATCAGGAAGGCTTTCCGCATACTCCAGCCATCCTACTCGGAAGGAGCGTCTGTGGAAAATGCTCGATTGCTCTTGGAGCCTTCGAGCGCGCGACTATTGGACCGGATGCACAGCTTCGACTTGGCGCTTTACGCAAGTCCCTAAATAGCAAGGCCTGATAAGTATGCTGTATGCACTCGCGCATTATTAGCTTTGAGGCCTTGTGGACTCGGTTTTACAATCATTGCATCAGTTAAACTCGATTGCAACCGATCGAGAACCTCAAGAGCACAAAGCAACCTGGGGGACGTACACTGAAGAGTGGGGTGACATGATTTCAAGCCTCTGCGATGATGCTCCGTGTTACGATACTTAGAGGGGTTACCGGTATTTCATTTCGGTACTTCAGAACAGGTAGTGGAGAAACGCTCTCGCCACGACAACGATTGACGCAATCCCTGCGGTAGTGGTCATGTTACCTCTATAGAGCATGCACGGTCCATTCGAAGACGAGTCCGAGTTCGATACTGTTCCTTCCCCTAGGACCTCCAACGAGAAGGCTGTCCTCGAACACATGATGAACAAGATGCAGCAGACGCAGAATCTACTCGCTCAGCAACAGCAGCAGCAGCAACTACGCTAACAGCGGTAGATGAAGCGGCCAATGACAGCCACCTATGCTATACCTGATGAATGTGGCTGCGGCGTACACCTCACCGAGCAGAACTCTTCTCAGCAGTTTCAGTCTAATGGAACTATTCCAGGCACGTCACTAAGGTGTATTCGCCTAGGACCGGACATGCACACTCGTGATGGTCATATCGTGTGTGGTCGCTCTCACACTCTAGGGTGTAGTCGGATCGACTGTCGGCGCAACAAGACCACCTGCCCTCACTGCAAAGAAGTGGGTCACATCGAAATGCGAGCGTGTTCCTGCCGGCAGGGGCAGGAACAACCAGAGGAACGGTCGCGGGTGCATCTTGTCTGCTGAACCTGATCCAATGCTTGCTGAGTGTCCTCTGAATGCGTCCCTGAAGAGACTCGGTGTTCCAGCGGCGACGGCGTCGATACCCGTCCAGTGACAAACGCCTAACCAGAAGTGATGGGGGGGGGAGTGTCACATCTTCCTCTTGACAATTAAACGACACGAATGTGAACTCTTTGAACTCCGCAGTAGCGGTCGACCGAGCGGTATGGAGTGTATCCTGTTGTGGGTGGGATGAGTTCCGGCATGCTGGAAAGAAGTGAATCGAATGAAGTATATATTACTAGAACTGTGGATCAACAGCAGCATATGAATAACGGAGGCACGGAGCCCGTGTAGAACGGTACGGCAGTGGTCCCTAATGCGATCGGAGGTTGGAGGACGGAATAAGAAACGTTTGTGGCTGATGGATGCTCTGGGTCCGTACCAATCGTTCCCTGTAGCCCCGAACAATGGCGAGAGTTGAAGTGCGAATTAGAAAGTACTTACAAGAGAAGACCAAGAGAACGAGGAAGAAAAAGGGAGATAATAACTTATCAAGGAAGGAAAACGAAGAGAACGGCGGCCGCAGGCGGCCCGGCGGAACAAGATTACCTGATGACGCCTACTAACAACGTAAATGTGGTTGTGAGTGTACTAGAGCTTGCAAAGGAGAGTGGTGAGTTCAACGATCACCTACAACAAAATAAGTCACCCCAAGACGTGCTAGTGGTGCTCGAACCACCGCCCCAAGAAGATTGTGGAACTACATAAGAAAGTGTGCCGATTTTGGGAACAGAACCCGAGGAAAAGAAGCCATGACCAGTCCTGAAATAAGTGCCACCACCGAAGGAAACACAGAGGCGGTCAACCCTCCTGATCCCGTAAAATATGAGCTCAAGAAAGAGCCTTCGTTCACGAGAGTGTTCTCCGAGGAGGAGCGGAGCGCTTTAAAAGACGGATGGAAATCTGAGCTGGCCGAAGAGAAGAAAGGGTACGGCAGGAAGCCCGACGATCGGATGTTCTCTCTTGATAAGGTAGAAATAAAGCGTCGATTGGCCGACAACGCTGAACAGTCGAAGGAAGTATCTATTGCCGACCTGAGTGTTCTACTCGACATCCTTGAGGAGAAACTAGCAAAGACTCGAGAATCTTCTCCAGAGCGACTGTGCACGCCTGAATAGTGGTTGGAATGGTACTTAAGGACGCTAGCCTCGTCTAATACAGCGAGGCCCAGCCGTAACTTCAAAAAAGAACCGCCGGTTCTGATCAACACCGTGACATCGTGTGACTCGGATTACAGAGACGAAATGGGTGGCACTTCAACGAAGACGTTCTCATAGAAGGTACCTATGAAGGTAGTACACTTCCCAGGGTTGACGATACCTCCTCGTGATGTGGCGGTATGTCCTGTGGACCCCTTAGTTGTGGAAGACAACATTGGCTCTGGAAGGGTCGCCGAAAAGACCGTCCCACCTCTGCAGGGCCGAGTGCAGCTTGCTTGTTTCTCGAGGGATTGTCCCTTAACCCTGGCGTGCGACGATATGGCAAGGTGTGTACCTCCTCGTGGAAGCAGAAGCATTTTGCAGAGGTGACGTGTGTAAAGGGGTGACGACGAAGGGTTGCGAGTGGAATATTTAAAATACGATGTATCGCTCTCTCCTAGGCCCCTGAACCTCCTAACCCGGATAAGTGAGCTACTCGAGCGTCTCGAACCCTCCGACAATCGACGGAGAGAGTTGTTGGAAAGGAGATCGCGTAACGCTATGGGAAGAGCGCTAATAAACTACACTTAAAGCTCCTCGACAGGGGTTCGCTTTGCAGACTCTGCCGTTGGGGGAGTCATATTCCCGGACTCCTCCTAAACGTAAGCAGATCCTATTCGAATGTTCGTCCTGGTTTAGCGACCGTACTAAAGTACAGGGCTATAACCGTTCCTCTCGAGACATGGAGAACGAACTATGCGAACGTCATCGCCGATGTTCTCGAGCACGAACGCAAACCCTGTCTAGAATAAGTGCCGAGTCCTCTCCCGGAAACCGTTCGGCTCAAGGGGAAGCCGGTGTCGTCCTCTACGGCAAGCGTGTGATCGGATCGGTGGAAGGTGTGGAAGCTCTGTCTTGGGGATTTATTGAGAGTCTTCCTGCGGAACTACTCATTGACGCTGGGGCCGTAGCGTGTCTAGTACACAGACGTGTTTTGAATCGCCTCGACCTAACTAACAACTCTCTGCTGTCCTGCGCTGGTAGTCGGAATTGGGTATCCGGATCAACGCTCCTTATCGAAGAAGTTATCAACTTGCCGGTGACGTTCAGGTCTGTCGAGAGTGGTATGCCTTTTGCTTTCTTACATAAGCTACACGTCGACGCTATCCTAGGCATCAATGCACTCAAAGACTTCTGAGCAGTGGTGGACCTACTGTAACGTTGAAAGATATGGGCGAGGCGTTTCCCATCGGAACTCCTCAAGTCGAGAAGTCTTACATTATCGGTTCTCGTCTACAGTCAAGACTCGACCTGGAGGACCCGCTCTTGTAGTAGCTGATGTTCAAAGTCAAGTGGCTAACGGAACCACCGCTCTAGTGGAAGGACCCGCGGTGCTAGATGACTCCAGTTAACGCTGTTAGGTCACTGTGTACGGCACATATTGACCAAGTGATCGTGTAAGTGTCCAGCCCCATCAAGCGTGGTACACAGTTGGCTGGTATTCCAGTGATCCCCGAAGCAGCGTTTCAACTCGGGAAATTGCTAGGCGCTGAACACGGGCCAGCAAAGGCAAGCGGTGCCCAAACTAATGACCAATAAGCGATAAACCAATGGATACTCTCCGTCATTGGAGCCACTAGTCCGAAGCAGTTGATGCCGGGGATTCAATACCTGAGCTAGATCGAGTGTTCACGGATGAACTCGAAGTCGACTTAGACGAGTGGCAGTTCCCAGAGTTCCTCCAAGCGCTCTGAGACATTTTTCGTCGAGACTTCGATGCCCAGAGCGTACTAGACGTTTCAAATTTTCTTTTGACACCGGTGACCATCCGTCGATAAAGCACCCCCTCACCGGGTGTCCAAGACGGAAGGATACGTCAAGGAGTCTGAAACAGAAGAGGTCTTCAGTCAAGGACTTATACGGCCTTCATCCATCCCTTGGACAAGGACCGTCCTAATGTTCCACAATCCTGATGGAGGGGCTCGTTTCGGCATCCATTATCAACGGTTGGACGCCGTCACTATCAAGGATTGTTACCGGATGCTGGTCATTGACGCGATTTTAGACGTGCTAGGTAATGCGACTGTTCTCAACGATAGACATTGCTCCCGGCTACGGAAACATCCCGATAGCTGCCGGGAGCCTCGCCAAGACAGCCTTCACTTGCGAATTTGGTGTTTTTCGAGTGGCTCGTGATGCCGTTTAAGCTGTAATGCAGTCCCTGCCTTCGAACGGTTAATGGAGACGGTATGGACCTCAAGGGGGGGCTTGTCTAGTGTACATCGACGACGGCGTGGGCTTCAGCAAAGACTTTCTTACTCACCTAGTACGGCTAAAACAAGCCTTGGAACGATTCAGAGCGGCTGGGATCGAGCGCAAGATGAAAAGGTGTATATGGGCTCGAGACCGAGTAGCGCTCTTGGGACACATCATCACTGCTTCCGCCATCTTACCCAATCCTGAGAAAGTAAAGTTGGTGGTGAACGTGCAACGACCTGACGCCATACTCACGGTACGTGCGTTCCTGGGTTTGACAAGTTACTTCTGACGGTATATCCCGGTGTAATGTGCTGTATTGGCTCCGATTGAACGACCCAAGAAGAAAGTCACAAGAGAACCTATCGCATCCACCACTAGCACCAGCCAGAAGGGTCCTGACAGTTCTTGCACATGCATTCTCTGCATTAGGCTGTTCCTCATAGGGCAATAACATATACCACTGCCACCAAGGGTACACTTTCGAACGTACTTCCTCCAATAGTGCCAATAAGCGTGTTTACAAACTTTATCGAGTGTCTTCGTAACTCCTACATGCGCAGCGAGCACGCTATGAACGGTAGCGGAACCACGGGTACTTCTAGGGCGTAAGCGGGCCCGACTCGAGCCATAAAGTACACGCGACGCATGCGTACACCATTCTTCACCGAGTAGTTTGAAGCCATCAAAAGGACCTTAGTATGGTACGCAGTCGTGGGTCTAAAGCTAACGCTCCGTCGCTCAGGAACGCTATTATGGCCTGGATCCAGGGGCCTCTCATCTATTCGTCCACAAAGCGCGCCTGCTGTAGTCCGAACACATCAACCGGGGACACTAAGCGTTGATCAGTAGTTTCTTCTCTTCGGGTGACACCACAGTGTTGGGGTCACCCGAGTTTTATAGCGAAGATGCGGAAGAGAGTAGAGTTGAGCTGGGAGGCGTCGTCCCCCCGACTTCAACCGTACTATGGGTGGACTCATCAGCATCTTTGAGTAGTCCAGCCATAGATATAGCGCTGATGGTCTCATGTAAAGTCTAGATAGACCCTCCACGTGGCCATAGAAGCATTAGGCTTGTGAAACATTTTAACGTTCCATGGACCACCGGGCCACCTTAGCGTTACTCGTTGAATACCCACGTCAAAGCTATGTAATCCGTGTACAGGTCGAACTCGCAGTGATCCGAGTAGTAGCAGAACTTACACGTAGCCCACACGATGTCACAACATTCGATTTTCAAAGTACCGTCTTCCTTGTGAGCCCAGTTGTTCTCATAGCCGACTAACAGTTTGCTAGTGTAGACCACGACTTTCGATTGCCCATCCACTGTTTGCATCCGACAAGCTCCCACGACGTATTTAGAAGAAACCACGTACAGGTGGAAACGCTTTTAGAAGTTAATATACACACCAATGGGTGATACCACTAACTTGCGCTTGAGCTGCAGTAAAGCGACAATACAATCTTGCTGCAATAGAACCGATTCCTACTCCTTGAAACAACAAGTCAATATTTGCTTTTGCCGACTACCTTACTCGATGTGTCGAAGCGTTCCTTGTGACTCGCCGAGACATCGTCACTTTTGTGGAAATTATGGTGAACGAGGTAACCTCGCGACATGAGGTCCCTGAGAAGCTGTTAAGCGACCATGGCTTCAGCTTTAAATCGGGTTAAGCCTTCATTCTGCGAGACACTTGGAATTCAGAACCTTTTCGGCGCTGCTTACCACCCTCAGCCCAAGGCCTTGTTGAACGCTTCAATGGTCCCTAATTGAAATGCCTAAAATGGATCCTAAACTATTAAGGCTAGCACGGTGTCTGTCCGTCCGTCACACGAAACGCTCAGGTTTTTTAAGTTTTATATTTGGCTGTCGAGCGGAGCGAACGCGGCTCTAATTGGTTAAAACCAAATTATGTAGCTCACATCAGCAAATTCATGTGGTTCACAGAGCACATATGAAGATTTGCACCAGGCTACCCATTATCCGATGGCGGTATCGTTTAAATACTACGAAGTATTTATATGTACTATTTTAATATGGGATGTTGCCATTAATATTTGAGTGCTACTTATTCTCAAATGAAATAGCGCCTAAAGACGCTTCCCATGCTGCAAGGTGCTTAGCGTACACGTGTACTTTCAAAGACATACTACTAATACACAAAATATTATGCTCTTTATAGTTTCTGCAAGAACCATGACTAAAATAATTACTACAACTGTTTTGTTGAAAAAATATTAAGAAAAGATCTTAATGTGAGGTAACCGCCTGAGCTGCCAAATCGTAGTACATGTACAACACAGAAGCTGGCCGTAAGAACAACGCTGTGCTAATAATCGTTGTCACTTTATCCACAAAGATAGAAAGTTTTAAAGGAACCTTTACGTGTTACTGCTGTAAACCATTGTTTTCTAAGAGTTTTTTCGACAGCAAAATCGTTCTACAACTTAACTGGCGGACGTGTCGCCGACGAGAGCGTAGAACATATTTAATTGGAGCGGTAAGACAAAGAATAAAACACGAGAGGCGTTAATTATAGGTGTTTAAGTAGACCCCATAAAGAAACGTTAATAAACGTGGAGCCAAATAAAATGATCCCATAATCTATCAAATGAAAACACTTCCGTCAACAGCAACAAGACGTCCTGCGACACATTATATATATACTTTAATCGTAACTGGCAGAATCGAGTGTCTACCCATTCTGAATCGGCCCAAAATGAACACTACTTGCATAAAAAATATTACAGTTCGAATATTTTCTAGCTTCCATTGAGTTTGATATGAGAAGTGAACAATCTTTGGTCACTTACAAGCTGAAATCGGCAGTACAAGCGGGTAAGCAATGCAAGCTTGACATACCATTACTATCATGTTAGCTAAGTTTCAAAGCGGCTCAGAAATGGTCCGTGATATCGAGCACGACGCTTAACTATATATATTGTGTTGCGTTTGTAGGCATGCTCTTTGAAGTGCAGTTGATTATGACAGTGATAGCCAACAATGATAAAAAAAATCATTAGAATATTTTTTTAAGTATGATAAGTATGATGCAAGAGACTCAGGCTTTTGTAAATATAAATTGCGGGAACTCAGCATTTTGTAGCGATAGGTCTAAATTAAACCCAGATTTATGAAATTTAAAAAAAGTCGATTCTGGCACATAGCGGTTCAAAGGATTTAAAATAATTATTCCGTCTCCGCTTTGCTTCGGCTGGAATGCAAATTACTAGGATAAAAAGTAAACTACCGCCGCGTACCGGCGGCGCTCGGTTAGTGTCAGCGAAGTGCTGAACGACTGGGGCTTGTACTGTCTCGGGTGCGGTTCACGTACCGGTAGTCTTACCACGAGGCTCTCAAAGACTCGCCGTTCTTCAGTCAGTATGGCCACGACCCTGTAATTTCCTTGGATCTTGCGCTCCTTGACACGAACAACGGGCGGAAGCGTAACGAAGTCGCTAGCTACCCCGGAAACTGTACATGTCGCTAATAGATACGAGGCATCTAGTGGAGCGCCAGCTCTTGAAGGCCCAGCGTAGGCACGAGCAGCGACTGAGTAATCGAGTGGCTGTGCAGTTTGAAGAAGGTGACCCCGTGTAGGTTTATCAATACTTACGAGCGCGTAGTGGAGAAAGGACTACGAAGAAGCTTGCGTTATCGTGGCATATCCCTTACTGTGAAGGCGGAACGATAGGGGAGAACTCCTATCGAGTGGCTATTCCTACACACCCGAACCGAGTAGTGACAATTAACGTCTATAGGTCGAAGTGTTTTCAAGGTCGATGGAGTAGGCCTTTCCGCTCCGAATCGCCCAATGAATTACGGTCGCACCCTGAAACAGACGATGACTGTCCTTTAACGGAAGAGGATCTCCCTTCTACTAGCTTTGTTGAAAGACCCTTGATTGGTGGAGAGGAGACGGCTTTGACTGGAGTACCCTGCCTCGCGATCGACAACTCCCTAGGCGCAAGAAGAACCGACAGGAACTGTTCTTGGTATTGCTGGCCATCTATCAGACCCTATGAAGGCCTTAGAACA
>NW_003303736.1:1149402-1170436 GCF_000142945.1 Phytophthora infestans T30-4 | reverse complement strand
CGACTTCCTCGGCACCGACGGCGACCGAGACATCGATCCCCTCGGAAAGGATCATGTCTTATTTGGTCGACGAAGCACGAGCGCAACCCGGGAACGCTTGCGAGTATCGTCTCGCGACTCTTTTACCGAAAATCGACTCGTTGAATCGGCTTCAAAAACGCTTCGCGGGGGTTGCTTTGTGCTCCTTCGCGTGCGCGGAAGGTGATCGCGTCTTTTCGCGTCGTGGTATTGCCCTAACGACCGAGGACTTATATGCCTCGAGGTTAGGTACTTTATTTTAAATGTTGTAAACCTCCACATCATAGTCCGCGGCTGTACGGTCTCGTCCAGCGGTAGGAGCGGGAGCAAGAGCACTTAAATAATAAGTATTTTTATTGGTTCGCCTTCCACTTGAGTAGAAGGTGGGAAATGAAAGCGAGCTAAATGGAAGAGAGGCATAACACCGAGTAGCAGAGCGACACGGACACCCCCAGGTACCAAACGTACGAGCTCCACTAGGTCAAATACGTTGACCGGCACGTACACCCAGGTAGATTTGGAAGCGTCCTAGAAAGCGTTCCAGAAGCGTACGAACGAGTTTCTAGTGCGTAGGAGGACATCAGAGATGTAATCGGAGAACATCACCTTTCTGGCGACCCACCAACTCCGCAGCATTCGTCTATACGGACCGTGGTTCTCATCTATTTCGAGTAGAACAATAAGTGGTACAACGAAGGGCGCACGCCACACTCCATAAGTGCACGTAGCACCTCGGAGTTGTCTTAGTTCGCTAGCCTGAAGCACATCTAGATAGAGAGAAGCACAATCACCACAATTGTCGCTGTTCATCTTCGCAACACGACGCACTGGGGCCCTGAGCTCCCAGGTAACGTTTAGTAGAGGTGTAGTTTAGACCCACACAGTTATAGCGCCCACGTACACCGGCCACAGCTCCCACCGGGCATACCGAAGAAGACGCTCGCCTGAGTCCCCAGCATTGTACAATAAAACTTCGCAAAAAAATGAAAGGCTCTTTTTGAGTCGTCTCTTGTCAAAGTCAGTCGTTCTCCAAATGATCTAGTCATTAACCAGCAGTCAAGTTTTGAGAAAAGAGGTCACCGGTTCTTCGTCTCTTTCGAGAGTCCATCTTCCACCCAGCGTGAATTTTTCGGAGAGCTCCCCAGAGAGATAAAACTGAAGGTCCAGGTCTCGGCAGCCAGTCTTTCAGTTCATTCGATAAATTGTCTTGACTCCAGAAACCTCCTTCGACGCTTTCCCTCTCTGTTTATCGACGTTGCCTCATGTGGATGGGAGTTCAGCCGGGTCGGAACGCTCCAGACGCCAAATCCTACAACGGTTCAGTCTTCGATAACCTCGCGAAACTTTAATCGCAAGACATGGAGGCGTATGCTCGTAAAGTTAAGAGTGCTCTTAAACCGTTCCGCATCGACGAGGAATGCTTTACGACGATATCGGAGTTGTTGGAGCATACAGGAGCTCTCGACCAAAACGGTTCGAAGCCGGACAGCCAGCGCAAGGACCGTACCTTAGCTCTCATGTTGCTGAATTTGAAGCTCAAAGACGAGCACGAGCCACACTGGGTGGAATATCATTCGAAGGGAGTTTGGCATGCTTTAGGTCACTGCACTTGCACCCAGAAACTGGCGATTAGACTTTCGCGGGAACGTGAAGGAGGAGCTCTGAGAACCTTCAAGATAACTCCTCTCGCTCCATCTGACGTAGACTACTAGGGATATGCAGCGTATGAGCGCACGGACAGCACTTACACGTCGATTTGGGAAGGGAGAGCGAAGAAGAGTCGACCAATGAAGAAGAGGAAATCGGTAGCGAGGTCGATGTGCCCATGCCGTCAAGAGAACGTTGCTTTTGTCTTCAAGCACCAAAGAGAGCTTCGACGAAGATAAGCGTCCCAACAAGCGGCGGCGGCCCTCTTGAACGCCCTCGAAGGCAAAGTCTCGTACAAAGCGTTTGCTCGCGTTCGCGAATCTACTCGCCTCCAAAGATGTTCAACGTTAGCTCCACACATAAGCAATACCCCACAACGCGCTAAAGGTAAGCGCAATGCTCGAGTAACGTTACCTAGGCGTTCTGTTTTACCCACTCGGTCTAGATCGATGTCACTAGTGCGTAAGAAGACTCGCTTGCCGCGCCCGTAGGAGCGTTTCGTTTCGCGATCGAAGTCATCGGCTACCAGCTATTGACTATTTCGATTTTTCTTTTTAATAAGCAACATTCGTATGCTAGCCTCGAGCTGATGCTGTAATTGACAATACAAAACAACACAAAAGGACCATTAAGCAATTTCATTCAAATGTTTCTCCAAGCCGCACTGCATTTGCTATGGGGCTGCATGCGCGTCGAAAGGGTTACCTCCACGCCGTGCTTTGCATAGAATAATAACATCCAATAAAGTATGAATACATCCACTCTTTGCACATAATTCTCGTACGTCAAATTAACTGAGCTAGGCCAAGCAAAGGGCGATATGAATGGCGACCTCCTCTACTCAAGTATGCACAATTGGTAGAAAAGTGCAATTTGTATTAATTTGTATTACAAAAAAAACTGCATGTGCCGAATATAAAAACGACGGCTTGATCAAACACTTGCATAGCTGAATGTCGCCATGTCTTCCATAATCGTTCTCGTCACCAGAAATCTAAAACACGTTTAATTGTACCCATGGACATTGATGTGTTGAAGGTACAATTCCAGAACTAGCAGTGATACCAGTTTGAGAAGGCCAAGAAAGGAAGTTCTCTTCTTTTCTCCACAATCAATCATATATCTATCCACATCATCAACCTCGGAATCCCTTTCACAGGGCACCCGCTTCATAACCGAAAAATTTGATTTCAATGTCTATGGACACGTGCACCTTTACCATATTAGGTGTGGGACTTCGGGTGGCGACAATGCGATTGCATGCGTCACCGGGACGGCAATCTCTGACTGCTTTATAGTAGCGACTGCTGCTCCATTGCGTGAGTTATTCTGTGCGCTGACGCTCTCCGATGGTTTGATTCGACCGAGCACGTGAGCTGCAATGTTCCCTACAACATCCGACGTGGTCGCCCTGTATAGCTTGACAGTTATGACAGCCGGTCACTCACGCTCTGACGAGGTCTGATGTGGTCATTTTGCTAAAAAGCCGAAAGTTTCACGTGTCTAAGTCCATCATGTCGATGGAGGTGTTGCGTCAAATCTGAATGTCTAATTCAATCGTTAAAAACAGCAAGGCTTTATGCCAAAAAAGATTATGCCAAGGCGGCGGCACAACTATTACATGGCACCGAAGCACCCACATGGAAGCGGCGACCAGGACGCTGGCACCGCCAAGCGCACCCGGACAACGCCAGTTGCTGGCGATGCAGGCGGCCAAAGCGTTTGCCATCCAAAAGACGGAACGATAACGAAGACCAAGAGCGTGTCCTCGCACGACTTTAAAAAACTGAAAGAGGATTCCTTCCTCTGTGCCCTGAACCCCACTGGCACTTTGATTATGACCCCCGACGAAGCTGCAATCGAAGCCGCACGTACCGGCCAGCTGAAATGGCTGAATGAGATCAGACACAGATTCAAAAAATGTGACTTTGGAGACGCCTTCGTAGAAGCTGCTGGAAGTGGACATGTGGGTATTGTGGCGAAGCTGTACATCTACGTTGACCCCTCCAAGGTTAGGGGGGCGGTGCCAAAAGTTGTTAACGCGATTACGAGAGCTGCAACAAACGGTCATTTGAATGTGATCCAGTTCTTACTGTCTAAGACCAAGGATAAAGCAACATTCAAAGGCCTCATTCCAGCATTTGACACAGCAGCTGAAAAAGGCCATTTGAGTATTGTGGAATTCATGGTGAATCATGCCAACTTACATTGTTATCACTATTGGGTACTGGGCAGATTTAGATTAGTCGACGCACTTTCGTGTGCGATCACTTCCAAGCACACCGAAGTTGTGGAATATCTCTTAAGCCTGTCCGGGTCAGAATTCCATTGGAACTTTAAAGCTGCCTTAATGGCTGCAGTTCATGCGGATCAAAAGTACCTTGTTCGAAGGATTTACGAGCTATACCCGACAACTATCTTTTGTGAGATCAATTTGTTCGCTGATTTGGCGCGGGATGATCTGTACTTACGGGGTGTCATATATTTATACGAAAATGGATGGGACGACATGATTCTGCTTGGTGACGCCTTTGTTGCTGCAGCTAGTGGAGGAGCTGTAGAAATGCTGCAGGTGTTCCTCAACACGGGACGTATATTAGAAGGACTCTTCGATAAAGCTTTTGAAACGGCGTTCGAGTCGGAAGGAGCTGTAGACTTCCTGTACGCAAAGAAACGCGCTTCTTCTTCAGCAATTAACCGGGCCTTCACGCTAACGAAGAGCCTCTCACGGATCAAGTTTTTGCTCGAGAACGAGCAAATTTCCGACGACGCGATATGTGCGGCGTTCAGCAAAGCATGTAAGGCTGAACCTACTTACAGCAATCAGTCGAACAAAACTGAAAACCGCATGCACATCGTAAGGTATTTGGGCAAGCTGGACTGCATTCCACCCGAGGTTTTTAGCGACGCCTTTGCCTACGCTGCAAAGTATTCCGACCCAGAGATAAGGGACTATCTCCGTGGAGACGCACGCCTTTCGCCAGATATGGTTTTTCTAAATGCTGCTGTTTGTGGTCTTTCGAAGATGATGAAATCCGTGTATGACGTGAAGAAGATATCACCAGAAACAATTCTGGCAGCTTTTATTAAGTGCTCTGGCTTTCATTGTATCTACATGCCCCAACGTCTTGTGGAGTATTTGTGTGCGAAACACCACGTGCCACAAGCGATACGACTGAGTGCGTTCGTACATTCGGCAAAGTTTGGTTACGAGTGGGCTCTAGAGGAGCTATATGATTGTGAAGACGGAAACTTGCCTCTTGTTGTATTGAAAAAGGCATTGGCTGAAGCATGGGACGACACATCGAAGAACTTTATACGCGAGATTATCTGCGAACAGCTTTTCGATGGAAATGTGGCGTGTAGATGCGGCTGTGGCAACATAATCCACCGATTTTAGTGAAATCTTACGTAGTAGGTAAGTGAAGCAACAAAGTGCTCTATTTTATTGATGTCGCCGTAATGTTACCAAGATTTTTGAAATTAAAGTCTGTGGTCACATTAGTTTAATGTAATCGGGCACAATAGGGACACGGAAAGCACTGATAAAATGCAATGAAGAAATAAAAAAGGTATGCTTAAGCTGGGGAAGGCACTGACATCACGGATTATATTTCATGCTACGAGCGAACTTTTTAAGAAATCACGTGGAGTACTTAACCCTAATATCTTGACATTAAAGGACCAAAAAAGAGCTAAACGTTAGCGCCTAGTCTAGCTAGCATCCCAATCACTTACATGGTTCTCCTTCTATGGCCAACCTTTACCACTTCTTTCAGGTCCTTGCTACCTTTCGGCAACAGAAGTGATGGCAGGCTTTAAAACTGTGACACCGCCAAAGCCGATCAGGATGGAAAACTGCAAACGGTTGCAGTTGTTTAGAGTCGATAGAGCGAAATCAAGATAAATGTTTTATTATCTACCGATAGATTGTGCACTCAACACCCTGCGGCCTGTGACGCTAGATTAATGCGCTCAGCAGTGCCAACACACGACTCTAACAATAGTCCCAGACTCCATTTTCCTCACCGTTGATTAGTGATACTTCAGATAGTCAAAATTTAACGACATATGATTGGTATATAATTATCATTAACCCAAACATTGACAAATATAATATCGTATTGGCTAAAATTATTTTGATATTGAATAATTTATTCTGTCTTAGAAGAAAATATTAGGTACTGTTTGTATATTAACTGGTCTACCCCAGGTGACATTATCTCTACCGCTATATTAACTTACCGATGTTGGAGTTACCATTAACACTCGGGAGTTAAAACTATATGTATATGACAGATTTTGATAGCTTCATGAACAAAATGAATGTAATGATACTTAAAGCACTTTTTGGAATAATGCATCGTAAATGTGTCAAACACAAAATATTTACACAATACAGTAAGTTTGTTTAGGTACAGTACGATTCAGATAATTCAATCGCCCAAATGGACTTTGTTGTCCATTTAAAAAATGAAACGTGAGTTTCTACATCGTCTTCAGCCTTAAAGCGCATACTTAACGGTGTGCCAGTGCCATTTCTTTTAACAAATGAGTAACATATAGTAGTACTCAAGTAAGGTCGAGTACCCGTCCACAGTAAAACTATCGATGAAAATCCAGCGAGAAAAGGACGTACAAATGAAAAATATTCTAGGTTCAATATCCCCTATCGACTGGATACTCATTGCTCATCATAGCGCCATCGTTTCATTTTCACAACGGACCTTTTTTCAATCCTAAACCCCACAGTTTTTGTCCTAGTAAAAAAGACCACAACGCGTTTAAGTACGACGGAGCTTGTCCAAGAAACAGCGTATAGAACAAACACGGACTTATGGTTTGTATGGGGGGTACTACGCACCACATGCGAATGTCCAATATATTAGATCTTTCTTCACATAGGGCTACTATAAGGGCTTTGTTTTGAGTCTCCACATACTGAACTCGAATTGAACTGTGATTTTTGTCCTAGAATAAAGGACAAAACACTAAAATGCGTTGTTATTCCATTCTCGCCATGATTGACAGCGGTAGACGTCATGATGTGCATACCCGTACTTAGGTGGAAAAAACATAAAATATCTTATAGTATCTAAAAATTTCAAATCTCTGAGTTAATATAAAAAATTAATGTTAGCTTTTGAAAAACTGAGCTACTACTAATATTGTTTTTGAAAATAGTAACATTACTATCAAAATCTCATACGATATTTATTTACCATTATTAATAGTCTCTGCCCAAGCAATAATTTTACGCAGATTTTAAAACAAACTAATGTGACAGATGTGTGATAGATGTTGAGAGCTTATTAAGAACGACTGCAGTACTGAAGTAATACGCAACGGTGAATGTGGGGATTAAATTTTACTGATTTTGGAGGGTGCTCCAATTGTTTATATCTTCGACCTCCGCCTCAGCTTGTCCGTTATAAGAATACATTTCGAAACTTAACAAACTTACCAAAAACTTATAGAGAAGACAGGCATTGTTAGACTAAAGGTGCAATGGGTCCTGAGGAACGCAGGCGCCGCGTACATGAAGCTTTGCAGCGATGTACGCTCCCTCCCAGTACGCTGTATCCTTAAGCAGAAAAGTTGCGAGACAACCGGGCCCCAGTGTCTAAGCTGTTCAACAAACCAATTGTTATTTGGGTCCCTGAATGCATTAATGGCGGCAAGGCTGAATGTATTTCTTCGGGATGTCTGTCCACACTGCGCGTGAAAGCGTATACTCAGCGAGCAGTTTAAATAATCGACTGTAAGTGTGAGTTGCTGTACGTACGCTATGAGTGCACTTCTAGCGGTACACGTTATACTACGGTGTTCTCGGAATATGCACAAAAGTTAGAAAATATAACAGCGGACGTCTGCTACTCGCTCTCATGCAGAGGTCGCGTACGATGTCTGGGGAATGAGCACGACACAGGAAATAAGCGTCAGCACAATACTCGCCCCACACTTGGCAGATTGGGTATTACTGGAGCTCCACACTTGGTGGACTCCGTTAGAAAAAAAAAATGCCAACCAAGTATCTAACGGGCGAGTGACTACCAGTACGTAAAAGACTTCTGGTTTCTTAGACTGTGTCGGTCAGGTCTGATACTCCCCCGAAACTTGAAGTCCTCCTAAGATTGTTTGAGCGTTATATGGGTCGGATTGTTGTTCTGGCTCTTCATCTGTATCCTCATCGACTTGAGTACACAGGCATTCGACACTGAGTTGCTTTCGATATTGGCGAAACTTGCTCTTACCCAATGACTTGGCTAAGGCAACTACAGGCATGACCTTAGACGGTATGTATTTTACTACAATGTAGCCAGCATCGACATAGTCAATAACCTTGTATATCACCAGGTCTAGACACTCGATCTTATGATGTCCGCTGGAATGCGTCATGACCTGAACAGCTGCAGCATTGTCCGTCCAGAGGAGAGCTGGAAGCTGGACAGGAACTTGTAGCTCGACTAACAAGTTTTATAGCCGTCGAATTCGATCTGCACAGCAGCTGGCTGCTGTGAGCTCAGCACTGCAGGTATGTTTGTAGCTTACTTAGGTATACTACAACACATCCACCAAGTGTCACGACTTGGCCAGTAACAGATCGACGAGTGTCCATATCATTGCCGAGGTCAGCATAAGCATATCCAACGATAGAGAGATTACACTTTGCAGAAACGTTTGGTAGCACCAGTCCATAGGAACTAGCCCCCTTCAAATACGTAAGAACGCGCTGAGCCAGTCCAAATGTTTTATTCTGTATACCAGTCAAGAAACTTGCTCAAGTCACGAACCGCGTTTGCGATATCGGGTTGTGGACAGCGATCCAAAGACTGTAGGGAGCCGACAATTTGATGAAATGGTAGATCACTCCTGTTTATGTCAGGTCCGTAAGGCTTACTGGGTCTTACAGGTTTCACTTTTGGTTCCATTGAAGTACGGACCACACGAGCAGTGTGATCGCCATACTTTTTCAGAATGTGTTAAATGTACGACTCTTGTGACAACGTGACTCGAGTCGGCTCCACTTTTACATTCGTACCCAGCAAGAGGTTGATCCCCCTCAAGTACTGTAGCTTCAATTCACTCTTCATTTGTGAAATTAGCCACGTGATACTCTCAGTTTTAGCCGCAATAACGACATCATCAACGTAGACTGTAAGGAAGATAGGAGAGTCATCAGCCCACTTGACGTAAACGCCATCTGCAATTATGCTGGGTTTGAAACTAAGCTTCACTAGATATCTCTTCATAGTTGCGCTCCAGATAAGAGGAGCCTGCGTTAAGCCATATAAGCGCTTCTTCAACAAGCACACATGTCCAGTGCCATCGTCGAACAACTCTGGTTGCTCCATATACACGTCGACATCCATTTTACCGTTTAGAAATGCCGTAGTGAAGTCAATTTGGCGAAGTTCCAAGCTATAGTAGAATGCGAGCACAATGACAACAAAAGCCTCCATGCTCACAACTGGAGCGTATACTTCCCAATAGTCTGAACCAAACACTTGCTCAAAACCCCGGAGTGTAAGCCGAGCTTTGTAGCCTACAATTTTTCCGTTTTGATTCCTTTTGATGACAAACACCCAGCGACTGGTCATTATCCTTAGTGTTCGACGGACGGTTCACTAAATTCCACGTGTGATTAGCTTGTGAGAATTCTATCACCATCGGGGCCTGCAAGCGCTGCCCGAACTGACTTGAGCAGCTTGTCCGTAATTGAGATGAAGTAATTGGCAGGAAAATAGCCATGTAACCTTTCGTTTGGACGACGTGTACGTATTGATCTGCAAAGCGTAGCAATTTGGGTATTTGGTGTGTGTTTTCCGACGTCATTTAACTTTAACTAAACCCGGTTGTCGCTTCTTTTTAACGTGTTTTGTACTTCTCGTATCATCTTCATGTCCATCGACACAAATTGTAGAAGTGGAGTCACAATGTGGAGTATCATAAGTCTGGGCCAGCTCCCCCGTTCGTCTGCGTATCGCAAGACCCGAGTTTTTTTTTTATCAAACTCGCCCCCCCCCTCCGCGCGCTCTTCTAGCTTTCGTCTCTTCCACTACATCACCACCAACCTTAGCAGCCATAGGACCGACTTCATCGGAGCTATGCAATGCCAGTGCCGTTTCATTGCTGTTACATAAGATCGAGTTCTCAATTGGGTTCAGGTCTGGGGATCTTGCAGGCCAGTCGAGCACCGTCACCCCTTGCTGTTTGACGAACCCCATGGATGCGTAGGAAACGTGATGTGACGCATAGTCTTGCATGTACACAAAGTATGTATCGTATTTAGCGTCCGCGAACGGAAGCATGTACTCAGACACCGTGTAGATGTAGTTCGACGACTTCAGGCGCCCCTCCAGGACAACCTATTCCGACTTACCCTTAACGTCAAGCGCGCCCCACACCATCAGTGACCTCCTCCATTTTGGCGCGTCAAATAACGCCGATCAGGACGTCTCAGGTCCCTCCAATAGTGTATATAGCCATCAGGTCCATCTAGATTAACATTATCCCATAAGAAAAAAAATTAAAGGCCAAACAATCATCTTCTGGGCTGCGGACAAAAGCCTTCCCGCGAGCGCTAAGCACGCATCCATGTGCACCTGTGTGGGTGGGAGCGCTCTGTCCCTCTTTGAGTAGACTAGATAATCAATCTTAGACAACAGCCTCTACACGGTACCAGCAGAGCATTCTAACCCGTACGTAGCCTTCGGCTGCGCTGCCGAATAGTTTTCCGTGGCAGCCCCCGTACGACCTGCCGAATCTGGCGTTCGGTGAGGCTCTTCGACCTGCCAGGTTCTGCCGCGCGCTTGTCTTCAGTGCGCAGTACGTAGCTCACGCTGTCCGGCGACATCTTAAAGCGGCGACCGATCTCTCTCACCCCACGTTGGCTTCGTGGAGGCCCTTATTCCTCCCTCTTCGTCACTGATGGGTGGTCCGCGTCCCATACTGAAATGAAGCCAGTAGCGAGCTTGATTGGATGACCGCTTAGGACAATCATTTTTGCCCATACTAAAAATAAGATAAAAGTGTATCCGAAAATCGTAGTTCCTTGTATGACAGCCTACCGACATGCTCGGAAATTTAGCACCGCGTCACATGCCAGTTGTTTACCTATCGGATTGGCTAAACATATCTAAATAGCATGCCTCACCTCGTTCTATAAGCCAAGCTATAGATAAAAAATATAACCGTCCGAAACGCTCAAATTAAAGAAACTAGTCTACGACTTAAGCCTGGAATACCGTATTTTTATATTATTAGTGTATATTTGCGTTACTCTACACTTGACACTAAAACCAGCTGTTCTGAACAGCAGCGATCACCGCTGTTTTAGCGGTGGAACAGACACTACAGTGTAAAATTCATTAGTATCGATTCGGATTAGCAAAATCAAACACCAATTGGTAGAGGTAATTCACTACATTTGCTGATGAGGCTGGAGATGATCTTCAAAAATAAATATGTAGCTGTAGTATCTACAATCCGGTGAAGTTCAAGGAGGTTGAGCTCATTTGGTATAAGAGAGAGTTATAGAGTGTTTTGCAGATGACCAAGTCATCTTGTGACGGTTGGACACGGTGGGAATGAGATGGACATGTAGACTGCAATAGAAACATGCCTTAAAAAAGTGGCTTGAAGCATCGTAGCTGCAACAGTTAAATCGAACGAGGCTGGAAATCAATGCGATACTCACCGATCACAGAATTGGTCTAGGTCCTTTGCGACATGCAACGCGGCATAATCTGCAGCACACTGCTTTCTATTTCTGTGCTGCATTAACACGACTGGCGACAACTTAAGTTCATGAGACAAATCACGTTACAATTTTTCCAGTACAGTCGAAATCCGCAAGACGTAAATTTATAACACAAATTTCTGATAAAAAAAGTAGAGAATCTGCATTCAATGTCGTTTTACAGCATTCAAACCCCTACCTCACACGCCATATTTCATGGCTGCTGTGTCCGGAGCTGCATAAGCTGTAGCTGTAAAGCAGCTCCTTTCGTGAAACCAGCTGATGCTCTTTGCCACGTTCTCCAAAGGCGCATCTGTACTTCTCGACTGAGGTCTGAGTGCGATCATAGATCTCCTCATGATGCCAGTTCACTCTTGGCATCAGCATTTAGGGCACTAATACACGCCTTGATGGGGTTGCACATTTGGGAGAACGGTCCCAACTGTAGCGACTCCATTTCGGCGTTCTAGGTGGGAAAAGCTTTTTTCTATGAGCAAAAAGGCTATTTTATAGTCAGGGGGATCAATTATATTCAAGGGGCTTCTTTGTATTATCGACAGATGCTTTCTATGAAATTAAATTATTTGCGCTCTATTGTTCTGTATTGTCAACTAGGAGCTGACAATGTTTGCAGAAATACGGTCGTTACATGTGGTTTCGTATTGTTGACCATAGTAAGCTGACGTTTTTTTCAGTGAAATAGCAGGTATTGCTCTGTGCATTGTATTGACGACATTAACCAGACTGCATTTTCTGTTATAGAGAAGATAGCGCACCGTCTATTATAATCTGACGTTATTTTCAGTATTAGAGTAGGTAGCGCTCTATAAAACTTAGCAATTTTTAAATCTAGAAAAAAGTAAGCCTATGGTACGGAGTTTACTAAGCCTTCCCGCATAACTCACCCTTTAATTTGTCTTTGATGCGCCCGTTCAAGCGTTTTGGGTCTCTTTAGACTGTGCAGCACTCGGTATTGACCGGCTTAGGGCCGAGCTAGAAGCCGCAAAGCGCATGCTCGCCGTCAAGACGTCACGACATTCAGATGGGCACCGTTCGGCATCCCCCGATCATTCTTGCCATTGGAATCTGAGTCTGAATTCAATTGGAAGACGGAAGAGACATCGACTCCGGTCAAGGTCATAAGAAATGTTTGACAACACATCAAGTTCGATATAGGAATTCGCCAGATCGGCATGCGATGTTCCCTAGTGTCAAGCGGCTGAAGAATCGATCACAGAGAATAAAAAGACGTGAAGCTTTTTCAATCACAAAATACGCCGACGTGATGGATTGGGCCTCTCCGAGAATGTGCACAGCGCTTGAGCAATGTCACCAGCCCTTCGAAGATGATTTGGGCTCGGGTGCATTGTGGTTTGTCAGCAGTCATTCAATTTTCACCACGAGCTACTTGTTCTGTATTGCTTTACAGATCCTCAAGAGAATGGAGAGGTTTCTGTCGGGATTCTCTTCACGTCCAGACGATTGTTCAGGACTGCTCCTAGGCAAGTACTAGGCCAACGTTTGATCGACAGATCCCCGGAAGAGCTTGGTGTGACGGATGATACTTATACGATCCATTTTGGGGATGGACACTAGTTTCGTTCGGTGCGCTACACGGTACTGAACAAGTATCAACAGAACTTCTACCCAATGGCGTTCATGTTCACTCGGACGGAAACAGCCTCCACGTATGCATGGTGTTTTTTACTGCCTGCAGGGCCAAATGTGTCTTGGTTTTAGGTGGAGCTTTGGAGCTTAACTACGGATCAATGGATCACTCTACCGCTATCGCAAGTGTCTTCACCAAGTTTGACCTGATATTACACTACTGAACTGCTGGCCACATTGGTATTACAATGCCAGAGGTAAAAAAAAATTGTCGTCAAGTAAGCGCTACCAAGAAATCATTCAGCCGCAACTAGAATACCTCAGCGAATCGCGCTCGCTTGACCAGTTCGAGGTTTTATCTGAGCTATTGGTCAAGAACTGGGTGACGCTAGGTGAAGCCGAGTACGCACAGTGGCTTCGAGATGAATACCGGACAGACGCCTGGGATTTGTGGTGCTATACTGCTAGTGACACTGCTGGATTGCTGCCAAACCAAAATCCGATTGAATCCTATAATTGAACATCAAGGCCACGGTAGTAAGTCAGCTTTGAGCAGTGACGGTGCACGTTCTAAATTTTGCCTAAACGCTTGGTCGAAAATGCTATGGACATCGACTCTGAGCCTATCAGGCATTATGCGTCTGGCCCAGTGAGCGCACAAGATTTGCAGATGGCTGTGGCTCTATGCGAAGAGCACAATCATTACCCTACGCACAGACGAAAGTTCAGAAGGGCGGTTAACAGCACCCAAGGACGTTTTTTTAACGCCGAGCACTACATCGTACGCAATGACAACCTTCACGGCCTTAGGCCTAACGGCAATCGAACCAAAACCTTCAAAGCCTCGCTCAGAGGTAAGATCAAGCAAAACGAGAGAGTGGAGAACATCCACCTGCGCTCTTTGTCGATTCACGTCGTCGAATTTTTTGAGTGAAATCCGTTCGACCACGATCGGGACAACCCTTCCTGGAGCAACGACGAGATCAAAATAATTCGCCGTAAGTTCGAGTGCGATTGTAAGCCGCTTTACCAAACGGGCTGCCTCTGCGCTCACGTTTTGGCATGTCTACATCTCGTAGACTCCCTAGACGTACCGGTTTGCTACGAAAGCTACTGGCTCGGAAGAGATTTGGACGGCCTCAGAAAAAGACAAGATGCTGGATCGTGACAAGGCTTAAAAAGTCGCAGTATGCTATAGACTCGCTGATCAAGTGGTCGCCACTAGTGTCGTCAACTGGAGCATTCTGATGGCCGATCATATAACTAACGACGAAGGCGAAGGAACAGAGCTCAACCACGTTGGGAAAGTTAAGCCACCTTTCATGAGAGGCAGTAAGCGAAACTGGAGCATCGAATTTGAGGAAAGAGTGGAAGCCAGCGCCTTTGGGCTGAAAAGAGCGATTAGCTACTCGTACCAGATGGGACACAACATTGTACCCAACTAGAAGCGTACTACGTTACAGGTCAGCAGCTGCATGTATAATGCATATTTAGTCCAGAAACATAAAAAAGAAAACTATATAATCACCAAAAAACAGAAAAGAAAACCGTGCATGGAAACACTCGCATTCCTACCTATAGTAGCTGCATACAATTAAGCCCCTCAACATACAATTAATCCTCTGACTTATAAAAAAGCCAAAATGTCATAAATAGAAGCCAAAATGACATGACATAGAAAATAGCCAAAAGAAGCATTTAAAAAAATCCGCCCCCGCTCTAGGTGAATAGCTTCTAAGTCTGTCAATGTGAAGGGGCGTTGTCCATGACGATAACCACCATTTTGTCCTGGTAGTCCTCGATGTACTGCTCCGATGACTGCACAACGTCGTAATATCTATCAGAGACTGCAGCATTCGCGCCCATACGAATACTGCAGCATTGGAGTCGGTAGGTGTGGAGACCAATGGGGGGCGAAGCTGCACGGTGTATCTGCAAGTGTGCGCCTTTTGAAGGCGGTAGTTTGCGACAGCTCTCTGTAATCGCTTAGCGCGGCTGCGCATCCTCTTTAAGTGCCCATTGACGTTAGTCTCTGTTGAAACTTGGCCGTAGAGGAAGGTCGGTGGTCGAGTGGTGGAGGAGGGGAAGTCCGCACTAGCAGGTGAGTTGAAAAGTGATTGATTGGGAGTCCTCTGAAAAGAAAAACTAACTACACTGCATGCACTTGCCAGGGGCGCTTCACCTGTCAGGCCGCCCAGCACGCTCCCTTCTGCGCTTGTGCTTGTCGCCACGAATCTTCAATGCACCTCTCGTGTCGAACTTCAACAAGTCGCTTTGCCATCTTGCGAAGTCTTAGTCGTCGATGCTGCTGCTGTCACCACTCCGCTGCCCAATCGGGTTCGACGCTCCATTCTGGTCTAACACTCCCACTCGGCGAACTCCGAGTTCATCGCGAAAATACTTAAACTTGATGGTCCCAAGAGGCTTGGTAAAATGGTCGGCAACCATTTCTGATGTGGGGCAGTACTGGATGCGGATTTCATGCTCCTTAACCTTTTGTCGCAACCAGTGATACTTAGTGCTGATATGACGCGATCGCTGAGCTACTGCTTTGCTTTCAGCGAGATGTTGAGCACCTTGGTTGTCTTCGAACACAAGAATCTCGGCAGCTTCCATCCTCAAATCCTTCAGCACCATGTTGAGCCCGATACACTCCTGAACGCCTGTCCCCATTGCAATATACTCCGCTTCTGTGGAGGACAGCGTCACCATTGATTGTTTCTTCGAGCCCCACTCCACGAGGTTGCCACAATAGAATATGGCAAAGCCAGTAGACGAATGCGACTCACGTTCCACCGAAAAAGCAGCATCACAATACACGACAAGTCCGCTTTCATCACGTTGCTTGAATTCCAGTCCAAAATCACGCGTACCGTTGAGATATCGGAACACACGGTTAATCCCGTCTTCCACAACACGTGTAGGTCGCTCGGTCTCTTGAGCAAGTAGGCGAATCGCAGTAGCCAAGTCTGCTCTACTGATGACCGACAGATACAGCAGTGCACCGATGGCAGGTCGAGGCTTGAATTCATAAATATCCTCGTCGAGGAAGAGCTTATCTCGGTATCGCTCTTCCATTGGTGTAGCTGCAGATCTTGTCTTCTCCATGCCAAATCGCTCCAGAATTGTGTGAGAATATTTTCGCTGGCCAACACAAACTGCGTCACCACTGGGTGACCAGGTCAGCTCGAGGCCCAAGAAAAAATTAACATCCTCGAAATGGTTCACCTCGAACGCAGCCTCCATTGCTGCCTTGAAAGATACAATGTCTTCGTCTCGCATGGCGAAAATCAAGATGTCATCAACGTAGATGAGAACAATCACCAAGTCTTCCGCAGCGCCTTTCACGAATAGACAGTAATCCGCCTGGCCTTGACGAAAACCCTGCGCATTCAGAAAAGCGCACAAGTGTTCGTACCACGACCTAGAGGCTTGTTTTAGCCCATACAGAGCCTTCAGCAAGTGCCATACACAGCCTTTGCACCTGCGATATCCTTCGGCTGGTTCCAGGTAGATCTCCTCGTCCAGATTGGAGTTCAAGAAGGCGGTCTTCACGTCCAGCTGCAATCTCTTCATGCGCTTGATTACCACAATGACCAACACGAGTCGAAGTGTGCTATGTCGTATCACAGGACTGAACGTTTCACTGTAATCTTCACCGGCGTGCTGGCTGAAACCTTTTGCCACAAGACGCGCCTTGTATTTGTCCAGACTTCCGTCAGCGTTGGTTTTCTTCTTAAACACCCACTTCGACTTTATCGCTGATCGACCGGATGGTAGCTGGGCCTCCACGAATGTTCCATTGTCCACAAGACTCTGGACTTCGTCGTCCATTGCCTGCTCCCACTCGTTCCGATCCTCCGAAGCATTTACTTCATCCAAGTTAGTGGGTTCCACACCTAGTGCCCAGTTAGTTAGGTCACTCGGGGTCAGTTGACGATATATAAAGCCATCGGAAATGCTTGCAGGCGCCAGTCGTTCCTCTACCATATTGCACACTTGTTCCAGTGAAAGATGACTTTCCTCATAATTCAGACGTCGCTGACTGGGCTTCGGGATTCTGCTCGAGCGACGCGGAAGAGGAATTGCTTTTTCCACACGGGGGTCTCCTCGAAGACGAGCTTGCTGTCGCACAACTCCCACTAATTCCGGACCAGACGGGGGTTGTCGAGGAGTTTCCGTTGCTTCAGAGTCAATTGACCGATTGGCAGTAGATCTCATGACCACGTCTTACCTTCTCCTCTTCAACATCCTACAACCGAAGTTGACCCTCCATGCGATTAACTAACTCTTGCTGAGCTAGATCGAGCTGCGTGTAGATTTTACCTTCTTCTTCATCTCTTGGTGGTAAGAACCGATCCTCGTAGAAGACGACTGTGCGCGCTGTTATAGTCTCTCCAGTGCCACGATCCCGAATGTGCACGAGATAAGCGCCACCGGTAGCGTAGCCAACAAAAATCCCATTCCGAGTCTTCGAGTCCAGCTTCTTCCTGTTCTCTTCGGCACCAAAACCTGCACCTTGCATCCAAACACACGCAGATTGCTGATGTCGGGCGGCGAACCAAGAAAAGCTTCCATCGGGGTTTTACCGTCTAGTACCTTAGTCGGGCAGCGGTTCCTGATGTACGCCGCACACACGACTGCATCAGCCCAGTAGGCATTGGGTAGATTTGCTCCCTGCATCAGCGTACGAGCCATCTCTACTATGACGCGATTGCTACGCTCCACCTTTCCGTTCTGTTGGGGACTGTAGGGTGTCGAGAATTCCTGCACAATCTCGAACTTGCTGCAGTACGCAGCAAACTCGCCACCCACGTACTCTGGAGCGTTATCGGACTTAATGAACGCCACACGATACTCCGGCGCATAGGCCTTCAACTTTGCAATACAGTCCTTGACTGCATCCAGCTGAGCACGAGAGCTCTTCTCTCGCAGCGGGTACGCCATTTCCAAGTGAAAGGGCTCCACAACGATATTGGCCAAACCAGTATATCCTTCCCGAGCTGTGACCTGCATCGGACCTACGTAGTCGATGGCCAACAGCATTTGGTTGTTTTTCAGCACGCGCCTTCCCTTAACCGCAAATGGTTTCTGCGCGAGTTTCCCACTCACACAGGTCGGACACGATTGATTCGCGGTTCCGTGCCATGGCACTTTCAGGTCCTCAAGCAGTTGGTGAACGCTGCGAGAATTGAGATGTCCAAGTCGCTTGTGCCAGGTTTCAAGATGCGGCGTCTCGGCCGTCATCATCGCCGCCTGCTCAACAGCTACACTAGTGGCATCCACCACATACATTGCTTGACTCTCTCGCGAAGCCAGAACTGACACTCCAGATGGCGAGCGAATGATACACGACGCGCCCTTGAACTCCACCGTCATACCGCGACGTGATGCAGCAGCTACTGAAATCAGGTTGCGTGCCAGTCCCTTGACGAACAGTACTTCCTGTAGGACACAGACTTCTCGTCCGTCCTTTTCCAGCGGTGCTTGACCAACCGCAGTCGCCACCAAGTTGTCGCCGGATGCTACCGTCAGTACACGAGGTTCCGTCAACTCACGCACATTGATGAGATTGTCAAAGTGCCCCGTCATGTGGCTCGTGGCTTCGCTGTCCACGATCTACCCTCTCTTGTTGTCATCGTTCGCGTCGTCCACAGTGAATGCGACACTGGCAGCTTCCGCCTTCGACGGTGATTCATCAGTCTTGCAGTCTCGAGCGAAGTGTCCCGTCTTGCCACACTTGTAGCACTTCACCTTGCTCATGTCACGTTTCTTCTTCAGCTTGCCCGCCTTCTGCTTGCCAGCCATTTGTTCTGCACTGAACGCAGCAGCACCTTTACCACTGCCCGATCCAGCCGTCGAGCGTCAATTCTTTTGCTGATCACGGCGGATCGCTTCAGCCTGGCAACGCTGGATCATGAGCTCGAATGTCGCGCAAGACTCGAGCACGCCAACGAAGCCATTCCAAGCAGGTCCCAGACTCTGCATAAAATTCTGCATTTTCTCTTCATCGGACAGAACCACACGTTGCTCCTGCAGCTCGTCGATCACACGCCTCGTGTTCTTGATGTGGTCGATCATCGAGCTGTCACCGTCCAGGTACAGCCCGATATACTCGCGCTTGGCAGCTCCAACGCTAGCACTGCATTTGACGTTGTACGTCATGCGAAGGTGTCTCAAAATTGCCATCGGATGGTCCAGCAGGTACACTTCTGCGGCAATCTTTTCATCGAGCGCCGCGAGGATGATTGATGAGGCCATCTTTTGCCTGATCATGAGGTCGTGGAACGGAGTTGTTGTTTCTCCCACTGCTTCCTTCACTTGTGCCACAGCAGCCACTGATGCTGCCGCAGCCGATGGCGTCCCGGACGCCGATGACGATTCCGACCCAGCCGCTGCTGGATCCTTCTCGACCTTCAGATCTTGCTCCGTGGGCATGGGTAGCTGGATTGCATCCCACAGCCCCTTGATCTCCAGTACCAGCTTAATTTGGGCGCCCCACGCTGGGAACCCAGTCCCGTTGAACAGCTGCAGCTTAGTCGTGTAGGACGCGGCCGATTTTGAGGACATCATAACCTGTTGAAACTTGGCCGTAGAGGAAGGTCGGTGGTCGAGTGGTGGAGGAGAGGAAGTGCGCACTAGCAGGTGAGTAGAAAAGTGATTGATTGGGAGTCCTCTGAAAAGAAAAACTAACTACACTGCATGCACTTGCCAGGGGCGCTTCACCTGTCAGGCCGCCCAGCACGCTCCCTTCTGCGCTTGTGCTTGTCGCCACGAATCTATAATGACCCTCTCGTGTCGAACTTCAACAAGTCGCTTTGCCATCTTGCGAAGTCTTAGTCGTCGATGCTGCTGCTGTCACCACTCCGTTGCCCAATCGGGTTCGACGCTCCATGCTGGTCTAACAGTCTCGTCATACTGTAATAAACGAAAAAAATTCCTGCCCCTTGAGCATCTTGGAGAAAACGAGACGCTCAAGGGGCAGTTTTTCTTGTCCTTGTGAGTTTGTCTTGTTGACGTCGCCGTTACACATCGTAGGTTTGACACACCTACTTCGGTTACAATCAGGTTACTATACGGGGTTTCCTAGACGAGGGCCTAATTGGCGGCTCATGTTTTCCAAATTGGGTTTCGAAGACCAGCGAGTACCAAATTTTATCCCACGTCTTAGTGGTACAGTAGTAACATTAGAAGTTAATTTATACGCGCTGGGCTGTGCAGCTCGATGTGTTTAGGATGCTGAGATGCGGTTCATGGTGGCGGCGCCGATGGATCAGAAATAGTGTATTGCTGTAACGATTAGTGTACTGTATGGTAGCGAACGATTATATATTAATAATACCCCCATTGTTGATTGGCCTGCTCCCTCCGGCAACGATTATTAATACTTAAGTAATACCCCCATTGCCGATTGGCCTAGCAGTCAGGCTTTTAGGTAGCATCGTGCATTTCCGACTCTCCGCAACTTTAACACTAGCCCAATTTGGAAAACATGAGCCGCCAATTAGGCCCTCGTATAGGAAAACCCGCCGAAGATACTCTAACTATATGACTATGGTATATTAAGAAACATTTTTTGTCTTCTAATGAGCTATATGCTGCTATGTTTAGAGTCTAAATCATTTGGGAGACCTCCTATCGAACATAACTTAGCACTTTTCCCCAGGTCCTAACGCGCTTCTTGTACAATAATCGCATTAAGCGCTGGTGCTGAAGATGCCTTTAAAGGATCGACCGGTGCAAATTTGACGCATTCAACTGCTGAATCAGTGAAATTATAGTCGACAAGAAATACTCCATAATGGAGATCCAAACGCCAGAAGATGCCAACATATACTACGGTAGTTTCGGTAACGCTCTGCTCTCTATTACCTATGGTAGCTCCATTCGATCCCAATACCAAACTATTATATTTCTCGCACCACACCCATCCAATACTGAAGTGCATTGTAGGTAGAGCCAGCGATAAGATAAAGTCACAAGTTACGTGACATATGTGGATACGCAATACCGATAGAC
>NW_003303736.1:1146848-1148794 GCF_000142945.1 Phytophthora infestans T30-4 | reverse complement strand
TCCCATCCGGCTACGGTGGGAATGCGAGAACTTCCGTGAGGGCCCAAGCTCATTGTTTCACCACAACGCCGTCGTTCGAGACGCACTATTGGCACATATTGAGCTTGAGTGGACAGTTGTGTGCATCTGGCTGGATCATGGATCACGTCGTGCCGAGCGGCAACCGGATTCATTCCGACGCAGGTCCAGTATTCCCGCTGGACCTTCACACGCGAGCCATCACAATTCCGGGTTCGGGCAACGACGCCTTCACGATGACAAGTGTGTGTGATGTGGCGAAGACTGTGGCCCAGCTTCTGGAGAGTCCGGAGAAATGGCGCCCTTATACGTTCGTGCAAGGCGAGGAGACGACGTGGCTGAAGCTTGCGGAAGTGATGAAGACGACGGGCGACATGCCTGATCTGAAGATCTCGTTTGAGTCGCTTGACCACATCCGCGACCAGAAGAAAGACTCGTTCTTTGCGGTACTGACGACAGAGCTCAAGCTGTTCGTGCCGTCGGGAGCGTTCAAGTTTGATCAGGCGAAGGTGCAGCGTGACCGCGCCGAGTTCTTCCCAAACGTGCACTTCCGAACGGTGACGGAGTTGGTGGAGACTGCGAAGAAGGACGCAAACGCGATTGTGTAAGTTGTGGGTATGATTAGTCGGATTGTTTTTCCAGCATTAGCGCTCGAGCCATTTAGCTTTGAGCCGACTGTTGCTGAGAGCTTCGGGAAGGTCAGTGTAGCGCTTCGATAGATCCAAAATTAACTTGCATTCATGACGGCAAAGGTGTTAGTGTTACTTGGTTCGGTCATTTTGTTATATTCTAAATACTGGTTGTATTTCGTCCGGTTGGTTACGCTGCAACACTAGCTGAGCATTCGGAGACTTGCATAGTGAGCTAATGACAGGGCGTCAAGACACGGCACCAATCCGAAGAATAGTGATACTACTACTAGTATTACGTGTAGCTTATTGCATGATCATTCTAGGTATAGTTAATGGGGTCTTGTTTTTGATGGCAGGACTACACTTGAATTTAATAATTTACCTGTGTGCAAGCTGACCTTCAGTGCTACATGTACCGTGTTGCTACACAACAATTTGGCCTTGCATTCCGGCTTCATGACGATACAGTACAAAAAAATAATGATTTCGTGACATCAACACCTCTGTAAATCGCTGAAAGTGATAAGCTGGAGATTTGGTTATCGGATTAAACAGAGCGAGTCTAGTAATCGTTGGTGCTTGTGGGTTTATGCGCTAGCTGGAGGGAGCAATCAACGCTAGTCCAATCACAGGTCGTCATATTTTGCAACCCGAAAAGTTCCAGCTATTCCAGATTTTATCTGCTATCTAACAATCCATGAACCGCGTTTCCAGCATTTTCGAGCGTTCTTAAGTCGACAAACTTGTCGCGTGCTCTCACTTTCAATGTGATTGGCCACGTTCGTCTGTCAGCAGAGGAGGAAGATTGGCCGAGCTTATCCAACCGCGGCCAATGAGGCTGTTTTCGATCCCAAAAGCCCAGACTTGTTCACCCAGCGCTCCTTACATGAAATACGTTGTGCCCAAAAAAACTCAGCTGGCGTCGGTGGGGTCCCCGTGTAGTAGGTCACACTCGTACACAGTCTGGGGAAGCTGGCACTTCCTTCAGGTTCTTGCCGATTGTATTGTACTTGTCGACAGTAAATGTAAATATGAAACAGGAAAACGTGTACGTCGACTAGCTACTCTACATCGCATTCACTAGCGTCCCAGTGAATGTGTTCTTCTCGACCATCTTACAGATGGTCGCCACCTGTACCAGCTTGAGTTAGTGAAGGCACGTCAGCGCTGCTCTCGTGTCTGCTGAGCCACTAGTCGGTAGTTGTCGTCTATAGCTTCAACACAGCAGCTCTGTGAGCCGCAGCACTGTGGCTGACTGCAACCACGTGCTGCCATGACCATACTCGACTGCATTGC
>NW_003303736.1:1142682-1144350 GCF_000142945.1 Phytophthora infestans T30-4 | reverse complement strand
ATGAGACTGTCACGCATCCAGTTGCACGTGCACAAGAACTGTTGAAGTCTGCAGCAGTTGATGGTAACGGCATGTTACGCAACACAGCAATTCGCTCTGGATCGTGGCGGACGCCGTCACCGTCTATTATCTTGCCGCACCATTTCACCGATCGTTGGAATAGACTTGACTTGGCAGCGCTCAGCTTCATGCCGAACTCGTTCATGAGTGAGAACAGTTCCTCCAACTTCAGCAGGTAGGTGTCCACGTTGTCAGCATAGAGCAAGAGATCATCGATCCAAATCAACAAGTGCTTGTATAGCAGCTTCTTAAAACAATTCTCCATCGTGACTTGGAAATGAAGCGCTGCGTCGCAGCAGCCTTGCGGTACACGCGTCGGCGTGAATACTTCGGCATCGGTCATGTAGCTCAATATCTCCTGGCTGGCCTTGCCGAGGGGTAATTGCCTAAAGCCCTTAATGAAGTCTCAAAGACCGAAGGACACCATGCCGCGGACGTGCTCCGTTATCACTTGGAGCAACGGCATCACGCCTGCAATCGGATCCGTCACACTATTAACTGGCCGATCGTCGTTGGTTTGTCGGTATTCATCCTTGCCAGGCTTCTTGACTGGGAAGGCTGGACATGCCCACCGACTTGCCGTATTCTCGTATACCCACCCTAGGCGGACAAGCTCCTCGTTGAACTCCTTAAGGAACTTGCGCAAATGAGGTGGATATTGTCTCGGCTTGCAGCGGAAAGGCGTCGCATCCTTCTTCAATCGGAGCTCCAATGGCGGCACCTTGGCGGGCGGGTCTGGTCCAAGCCTCACACGCCAAATATCGTACATGTAGACGATAGAGCGTAGGCGCTCCTCTTTCTCAGGGGGAAATCCATTTCCGATAGCCTTGGCAATCATGTCCTCCACAGCTTGTTTCACTTCTTCGTCAGGCACATAGCCGACCCAGAAGTCGCCTATAGTCCCAGTAGGATCATCATCCTCTTGACTCTGTCGAGCAAGTTGCTCCAGTTGTCGATCGATGCTGATGCCGAGCTCTCCCAGGATGTCTTCACCCAGTATAAACTCGTCTTCATCTGCGTCAATCACCAACACTTCGAACGAATTCACCGGTCGTACGGGTCCTGCCGCAGTGTGCAGCAAGATGTTGAGGCGCACGAAACGGTCAGCAGTGATCTTGTGTTTACCCACAGTCTCGCAGACAACCGCACGTTCGAGCTTGGTAGTTTTCAAGAGACTACCCAACTCCTGAAGTTCGTTCAGCTTCAAAGCACTGATGATGCTTTTTTCCGCCCCTGAGTCAGCACAGTAGGGCATAGATAGCCTACCATCTAGCACAATGGTGTTGCAATGCTTTGATAGGCAGTCCATTATGCGCTTTAGCCTTCACGCGGTATTGCCGGGTCTCTTTGATTTCCTGTTGTTGTCGCGACGCTCGTGAATCTTGCGAAGCAACTCCTTTTTTTCATCGGCAGACGCACTCGGGCAGTGACTCAGCCAGTGGTCGCCCTTGCACTTGAGGCAGCCCCCGGTTGTTGAATTCGAACTTCTTCGTTTCGCGCTTTCTTTGGAAGAAACAGCCTTGCTTGGTGGCTTTCGGTTACGGCGTCCAACTTTCGATATTTCGACCTTGACTGAGAACCTCCCGTCTGGAAGGCCTTCTTTTTGCT
>NW_003303736.1:1068399-1141352 GCF_000142945.1 Phytophthora infestans T30-4 | reverse complement strand
GCCCAAACACCTGTCGATATCCAGAGACGTAAGGATTGTCGGGCGAATCAAGCTCGCTACAGAAACAAGCAAGTTCTGTACACGAATGACCTCGACATCACCGTGAAGCAACTCCAGGACGAAATTATGTTGCTTGAAAAAATACAGTACAGACGACTCATTTCGGTATCCTTTCGGTACCCACACGTCCAGTGTATAAGTAAGTCGAATACCAAGCATTCAGCTAAACAAAGTGGGAGCTGACTCACGGAGCTGGACAGCACGAAATACATGTTGCAAGACGAACCGGTCGGCAAGAACACCACGACGCAGCACACTCTGAACAGAGAGGTTTCGTAGCCACCCGACAGCTCACGAGGGAGATACGTAGCCTCACCAGCGCAGAACAGCGAGCACGAGCTCGCTTGCATCCCTTTTATTTCATTCTACAATATACCATCTCCTACTCAAGTAATCTCCCCTTCTGCTATCCAACGATACCCTGCAGCAAGACCGTGCAACAAGGCAATATCCGGAAGAAATGAGGACGACGTTGCTTGTAGAGCACTTGACGAGCCGCAATGAACGTCGGAGTCTGAGCTTGCAACCTCAAAACCACATACATGTCCACATGGAAGATAAGACCCACCCATCGAGCTGATAATATAAATTCCGACCAAAATTTGCCGCTATCAGTATTAAAAAAAAACCAGATCGTCCGTCGATCGGACTTAAGTGGGTTATTACTCAAGGCTACCGTTTTGCCTGGGTACATGTATTATACTAATATCATTTAGTGTTCCTGGGTGCATGATGAGATGAACGCATGACGCGTGCAGATGGTGAGCGGCGTGATCGAGCTCATAAGAATGAATAGAGCACAGTAATCATTCTGCAGTGCTCGCATTCGCATTGCAAACAGGGAACCGCCTCTCCCGGTCCAAATCGGCGAGATTGAATATTAGTGGTAACCGAGCCACGAAATGTGGTGCAAATGGTCTCACTTCCTGATCGGCTATGACGACTCCAGAGACGTCATTCCTGGTCGAAATTGATCAATTTTTAGCTTCCTGCGACGTACTTACACCGATATCAGCGTCGGACGGTGGTGACAACGACAACAATACGAATACATCGTCGAAGCGCACCAATTTACAAACCTCTGGGTGATTAGTACGTATTGCGCCTCGATTGGGTAGGCCCCGCGGCAAAACGTTGACGATACAGGATTGTGATGATGCTGTTATTGATATGACGCGAAAGCTGGAGAAGGTAAAGGACCGTAACAAAAGAAGGCACTATCGAGAGCAACGTCGCAACGAGCGAGCGAGTCTTCAGCGTGAGATTGAACAACTTACAGGAAAACTAAAACGGAGCCAGCGACACGATAGCCTTTTTACTTCAGTATGGAAGACGCTTTCAGAGCACCAACTCGCTGCAAGGATGGCTGCTGAGGATGAGCAAAGACGACTGCGTAAAGCTATTGATATCCAGTCGGCCCTTCTACAGGAATTTCATGAGCTGATGAACCAACGAGTCACCAACTCTTACAATACACCGTCCGCAGGGTCATACAACAACAAGAGAGTTGCGGAGAGCTCGACGATGATGCCATCTTCTCCGCCTGTCTTGACGAGCTGAATGGTGTCTACGCTGAGACTGACGCGATCTTACGCATGAGAGGGCTGGACGCTACAGCGGCAAACTGGGACGATCCAAAAGATACTTGGACGAGAGATCTCGACAGAGGATGCTTTGAATACGAAGGCAAGATAACACAGCCATTCGCCTATCGAGACTATTGTCAGATACGGTGGCATGCGCCACCTTTGCCTCATCGCCAGGAATGTCGACAGCACTATCAGCTCTTAAATGATTCAAGGAACACGATGGCCTCGAAGTTTCGCATTACAACTCGACTAAGTTCAGGCGAGTATGCTTCCGTTATGCAGCGCATGGTTATTCTTCGACACGAAAAAGAGGAACGTCTGGCTCTCGTCTGGCTGTTGTTTACCGAGGGGGAAGGATCATTGAGTGGCATACACGCACAAGAAACTGGGTGGACTGTTGCTACGCCCACAACAAGTGAAGACAAGACTGGTACCGTGATGACAACTTGCGTTAAGAATGTACCGATGTACCTCGGCGATATTGCAGCGCGGAAGCTAGAAGTAAAAGAGTTCGAGGACAAGCTGTTTAATTGGGGGTCTGAAAATCACATTGAGGTTATCAATGGGCTGAAGAGTCTAACGCTCACGAAGATTGATAAACTAGTTAAGTAGTTCTCTTTCGAAAATCATAAAAAAAAAGTCTCGTACAAAGGCAATATACCTCCTAACGAGAAACAAACAAGATTCATTAATGAGGCATCGTCGACAAAAATAAGAGTGCTCCAACAAACAGTTTTACGTATTTTGTATTATTGCTGCACTCTACTCTTATTTACATGCGCGGTTCTTTGATCGTACGCGCACGCTGTAGACTTCGCATTAGGATATATTTTGTCCTCCCAAAATCCATTTAAGTACGACGGAGCTTGTTCTAGAATAGGACAAAAAATGACATTAGGAGGTACTGCGCTTCAGCTTAAGTACGCATATCTGAAATAACAGATTTTCCATTAAAAAAAGTTCACAAGATTTTATATCCAGAGTTCTAGGAGGCGAGTCATTCTGACCCAAAACTACTGTAGCTTCTTATACTCAGATCCAAAACTAGCGTTTTCGGCACAAAACTTATATACATTTACTTCAGCAGTTGATATTAATACGCCTGTTACATGTATATAAGATACATTGGATTGTCATACCCAAAATAGTGGGTTTCTTTTCTAAGCGTGCATAACCTGTCCGTTCAGCTTGTATTAGAAACATTATCCTTACTTTAATCAAAAAGAACGGTAATGCATAAGTGAGTATCCTTTATAGTAAGTGATGTCATCCAGGTGAATGTTGCTTGTGGCGGCCAAGGGTAGCATCACTGTAATTTACGACTAACCGTTGTAATTTAATCCGCTTCAGCATTCATGCAGGCCGCAGCATACCGTACAGTACTGCACCCCGTTTTCGCGGGGGTGGATCATATAGGAATTAAAAATAAATTAGAGTTTAGCATACAAACAATAATTCATTTGGTTTCTAAATCATCACATTCGGAAGTTTATCAAAGGTCCAAGGTCGCGAAAACGGGGTGCAGTACTGTACCGCCAATACCTCTCTTATGATCGCCGTGCGACTGAACGACGGCTTTGTCGATTATAGCATGAACACTTCATTTGTCAGTAGACAACTCAGGCTAAATTGTGAGTAGATCCAGGGGACTGGGCCTCTGAGTTTTGGTCAGCCCCCCCCCCTTCGTGTTTTGAACCCCCGTTGCGATTAATAGACAGACATCCAAGTGAAAATCGCAGTACACGAAAAACATGCCTAGCATGGCTTTTAATTGTGCGACCATTTCGCATTTTTTCGACTATCGATACCGCCTCATTCTTTTTGGAAGCTCACATCTGATCTGACTCCTTCCACTTTAATAATGTGAGCATCTTCCATTGCGTTCACTTGTCACTAACTAACTGGACTACTTAGAACCATGTTCAACTTGAATAGCTTCAAGCTCACATTGCTCAGTTACAAAAACACTACACGGGCAAAATCTACGCACCATACTATTTCTGCCTCCTATCCACGTAGACGGCGCGTGGGGGCGGCCTCAAGCATCTTAGTGCAGTAACTCTGGGCGTACGAGTTCTTGGGATTCTGGCACAGTGACTCCAGATCGCTCTTGGTCTCCACGCTCGTCGTTGCAGCGGTCAGCTCTATAATGGCAGTATCTAGCTTCGCCACTGCAGCCGGCGCGTCAGCCAGTCGACGGGAGCTGGAACTCGTAGGCAGAGCATACAACAAAGCCGCGTGTCCCTCGTACAGATCCAGCACCTGTGTGTGCAGTGTAATACCAACGACAGCGAGGTGGTCAAGGCGGTTCAACTGCGGCATCTTGTTCCATTTGCCGAGTTGAGACGCCCCAGCGAACGTGACAGCGGCCCCCACTCCATCCGAACCCATTGAAATCGCGGGCACGACGCCGTCATTGGGCTGCCAGTCAGCCGAAAGCTTGAGCCTATCGGGTGCATACCGTCCACCTATGAAGACAGCGAGAGGGTCCAATGGGAGCAGCATAGTCAGTAGATTAGGCAGCGAGATCTTGCGTAATAGCAAGTCCCGTGTGTTGAACGTGTCGACTGTGACGTAGCTATAGTAGTACACGTCACTGAGGGTCTTGACCCACGTCGCTTCCTCCTTGGCACCACCGGTGGATAAACTCCACAGACACACGTCTTTGAAGCTTGGATCGAAGATCTTGCTTGCGAACACGCGCTCGAGGTACGTTGGAACGGATTCGCCTGACCTTTTGGGGGTAATTCCCCATTGATCCAGCTTGGCATCATAAATCATTTTGGTGCTGTCTCCGAGGATACCGACGACACTTAGTACACCAGCTAATAGATCCTTGACCGAGTCTCCGATAACCGAGAAGCCGTCACCCAAGGTGGTACCTTGGTTCGGTGCCGAAATGGTCGTGATGGAGTGTACCCACTTCTTACCTCCCTTGAACAATTCGTGGGACGTCGGGTCTTCCTCGATCGGAGCGCCCGTCGTGCCGTGTGCCAAGAGCTGAGCGAGCATTCGGACGGTCTGGCCTCCCGTACTGTGTCCTACGAATGTACCTTATTGACGGAGCCATCCGCGTTGGCTGTCCCCCACTGCGGATATAGCCCCGTGTAGTTGCGTCCATAGCGAAGATGGTTGTGCGTGGCCGAGTGTTTCTGGCCGTAGTCTACTCGACCGCCTTTGATGATCGTGTAGAGCTCGCAGGCACGGTCCCAGTTACTGGCGAACGGACCAACCGCAGCGGTGTAGACAGTGTAGCCTTGCGCAGTTAGTTCATTCTGGAAATCGCCTTGGATGCCGCCCCAGTATCGGAAGCCTAGCATTTCGTCACGCCCCCACCCGGTGAAACCGTTGACCAGGATGATCGGGTATTTGTTGGCAGCTTGTGTACGCGAGGGCGACAGCACCACGGCCAATGTCAATAGTGCGAGACGTAGCAGCGTCGACATCTTTGAACTTAATTGAGGTGTGATGAACGAGGCGAGTTACGAAGTGAGTTGTGCACAGCTCGGACAGCGCCAACCGGGATGTGGTGATGAAGATAATTCAAGTTTCGGGTTGCACTTGAGCGTCGTCATGGAGCATGGCGGCAGTACATGTATCGGACATTGCTACTGTACATGTATGGCTAAGGAGGCCACTGCTCTGACACAGTGCAACGCCGGTCACAGCTGTTGGCATACATGCATACACTGGCAGTGAAAGTTTCACTGTTTCACTGAAACGGTGCTGACAGCGTTGAACTGGAGCTGCAACGTGCACTGAATGGTGCAGCCATCGAATGCCAATCATCAATGAAAAACAGACTGGGACACAGTGCCACTGTTATCCACGGAGTGGCCAAAATCTGTCAGCAAGTTGCTGACAGCAACATGCAAAAGTGCGCTCGAACCTAACTAAGATACAACCATGGCGAATACATGTACCTGTAGGAAGCGCGCACATGACTCGTATCTCTCAACCCGCTTGTTGAAGCTAGCTACATGTATTCCGCTACAAGTATGCACGTCGGTTTCAAAGCGGCGCCGAACGTGAAGCGCAGAGCCTATTAAGAGCGTACTTACACGAGTGCATGTCGCGACGGTGATCTGGCTAACATTAAGTTCACAAGTCGTACCTTTTCATGAACTGCTTTTCAGTTGTCCGTAGTAAACAAAAGAAGTACAGCAAAAAAAATTAAATTACATGTACTACTGTAAGCTCACACAAACTACAGACAAAATTGCAAAAACACCGTATGAACGGTGCGCAACACGCTCAAACGCACAATAGCACCTTTCGGGGCGGGGCGACGCAGCTATGGCGCCAACTAAGGCGAGCGGGTGCGAGGTCGCGTAGCCGCAGCAAATCCACGCGGGGAGCCCGCGAAGCTGGACCGCTCGGAATTTGCGGAGGCGGGCCCAGCGCCGAGCTCACCAGCGAGCCGCGCATTGCACTTCCCAGGTGAGAGAATCTATTAATCGCGAGCGAAGCGAGCCCCAGCCAAGCGAAGCGCGGCTGGTAACGACCTCTTACATTATATAATGCCTTTCCACAGGAGAGCCGGGCCCGGCTGCTCTGACAAATGCCAAGTTAAAACAAAGCTTACGTGTTTTGGATGCGTTGTCCAAACTACATGTAAGTCGCCTCACATTTCGAGTTTCCAAAGTGCTTCCGGACTGATAATCAGTCCGGAAGCACTTTGGAAACTAAGGAAGGCATTCAGTCTGGATGCCTTCCCCAAGTCCACGAAATCTCGATCCACAGAGTACGCCCGCACGGTTTCGCTACTTCCCGACCGATTGGTCCTTTCGTCAACCTTATTTCCAGCACGTTCAACACTTCGAGAGCCTGCACATTTCTGTCGATAAAGTCGTGCCGTATCCACTACGAAGCCCGCAAAGACTACAGTGAGCTGAGCTCAGTGAGCTCTGAGAGCTCACGACGCACAGGCGCAAGCGTGGCCAACTTGAAAGAACTTTTGCATGAGGTGGATAACGGGTGTGGCGTCAGCTTCTGCGAGTCCACACTGCCCATGCCCAGTTCGCTAGAGTCAGAGGGCTGGGCAGTTGCCTCTCGGAGCTGACTGATGACGTTGCATGCGTATAATACGTCGTTGGCTTTGTCTTCTGCAAGGATATTGAGGTCTCGCAAGCGAGCGAATGTGGCCGAAGTGTTCGCAAGTGAAACATCGGCGTTATTCGACGTCGTTTTTGCTCCAAGGAACAAAGTTTCAATTAAGTTAGGCATTTCTGCTGCGGCAGACGTTGCAGAAGCTTCGCCGCTCTTGCGTTTCCTCTTCCTTGTCGAGCTCTCATGGCCTTTTCCAGCTCTTTGAAGCGCTGCTCCGCGTTGGATAAACGCAGTTCGCTTACGATGTGCGGGACGTTGACTGTTTCTATACGCTACCGAGCTCTTGTCCGTAGCTTCCACTTGCTGAGTACTTGCCGCCTCTCTCGATACCTCACGTGGCCACGATTGCTCCGTTCTCACCGCCCGCACAGCCTCCCCATTGCCATCTCGTATCGTCAAGTCTACTCCAAATGAACAGAGGTTCTCGTACAAGTCGCGATGTCCATTCTTGAGAGCCAGAGGAGCGATTGTCTCCTTCGTGTGGAGCGTTGGCGTGTTCAAGTCCACTAAGTTATCTGCAGCTAGAATTATCATCACAACGTCAGCGTATCCTTTCATCACCGCAGCCATAGTGTTCGGTAGACATTCTCTAAAACACACTAGATCTTTTTTTTCGTGGGCTCTTCTCGACAATGAGGCATTGTCTGGAGCACGAGAGCTCCGAGATTCGACAAAGTCCGGGTCGTGCGCTGAGCCTGCTGCGGCTTGATGCAGCAGCGTACAAAGGGCATCTCAGTTGTCTTATGTTCGAGGTGTGCTCCTCCCAAGAAGCTGAGGATCTTTCCTAAGCTCTGACTTGAGATAGTTGACATCGTCTTCATTTAGATGTCCAGAACTGGTCTCCAACTGCCGCATCAGATTCGCGATGGATCAGAATGCGTCACACAACTCTAAGAACACCTTGACAATGTCGTAACTGAGCTCCAACATATCGGGAGAGAACACGCGTCTTGAATTAATCGGTCACGCAAGCACTGCCCGATGTATACAAGGTATACATCAAACGAGGTATACTATGTAGGCAGCAGTGTCAGGAGGCTCCACGTGCTCGAAACTTCACGCAAGTTAAGCTTATTTAAGTCTCCACACTGATACGTGTGGTCATAGACTCCATGAACTGTAGCAAAGCGCGACGGTGTTAGGAAAACTGCGTCGTAAACCTCCAACATTTTCTCGAAAAACGGGATCCACTCGAGATATTCCCCTGATACGAGAGCATTGTACACATGTCCGAACGCTCGACAGATAGTCGCAATCTCCTCCCCCGTACGAAGGGATTCAAGGTGAATATCCAGCACCTTAAAAACTGCTGGCACTTGATTAAACCTGCCAATAATACGAGCTCGATCGCGTGACATATCGGTCTTAAGGGAGGGCAAAACTGAAGTTCTCGTCGCCATTTCCTCCTTGCGCTCTGACACATTTCATGCGTTCGACGTAGCGACTCAGTCCTCCATCTCCTAGGAGCGCAAGCACCGACTTGATCCAGCACGTACACGCAAATACCAACGGGATTGAAGCTCGACGGGAAGTGAAAAAGTCATCCAGCAGGCCTAGAAGCGAGCCCTTCCAAACTTGATCGATCGAATTGTACACCATCCTCCTTCTCCTTTTCCCTAATCGTGTCGTAAACCAACGGCAGTTGCTGCATCAAGAACGCAGAAACGTTAAGTGGATCTGACAACGTGTACGTTGGCGTGTGTTCTTCTCTGTATCTTACCACCTCAAAATGATCTGGAAGCTGCCCAGCGGCTCGAAAGGCCAGGGTTTGTATTGTAGCACTTTCAGGAATGCGGGAAGAGTAGAAGACGAGAAGCGTTGTTTGAAAGGTAAATCTGAAAGTGAATTGAAAGTTAGCACACTCCTAGTTAGCTTCTCACTACGACTAACCTACGAGCCTTGCTTCATACGCAGGTGCTGGTGTCATCGGAAGCCGTTTGTCGTCGCATGTGATGGCACCAGTCACAAAATATTCATGCAAGCTTATCCTCATGGCCGACGAGCAACTCAGCCCTTCGTTTGGGCTGGCACTTAAATCAGTCATCCCACTTTGGGCATTCCACCTCCTTGATCTCCATCGGCTTCTCCGTTGGAGCTGCTGTTGCCACAACCTCGTCACCCAAAGTCCATGGCGAAATCTCGGATATCCAATAGCCTCCCTCGAGAGCTACGCCGTTGGGGCAACACGAAGCCGCAGCCGTAGCCGCTCGAAAAGCACGCGTTGCAGTGGCTTGGTGAAGATGTCGGCAAGTTGCTCTTGCGTGGGGCAATACTTTACTACCACGTTACCCTTCGCGATAGCATCACGAATGAAGTGAAACTTGATGTTGATGTGCTTGCTCCGCTGTGTGGCCATCTCGTTCTCCATAACCTTGATGGCTGACTGATTGTCCACGAGCAGGAGAGCCGCTTGGTTCTGTGTCCACAGCCCAAGCTCAACCATCAGCTGCTTGATCCAGATGCAGTCTTTCACTGCCATCGCAGCCGCTACATACTCTGCCTCCATGGTTGAGAGTGCGACCGAGTTCTGCTTTTTTGAGTGCCACTCGATCGGCATGCCGTTTAGCATCACTACCGCACCGAAGACAGATTTGGCGTCTCGGTTGTCGCCGGCCCAATCAGCATCGGCGAAGATTGTAGTCTGGAACGTCGTCGCCGCGTTAGTATCAGACTGAAAGAACAGACCGTAGTCCATGGTGCCACGCAGGTAGCGCAGGATGCGCTTAACACCAACCCAATGTCCTTCACAAGGTCGTGCCACGAAGCGCGCGAAGTAGTTCACAGCCGTCGTGATGTCTGGACGGGTGCAGTTCGAGATCCACAACAGTGAACCCACAGCCTTGCGCATGATGCTGCTGCGCTCCATGATGACGTTGTCGTCGCACTGGCGCATGGTGTCCATGGGGGTTGCCATCTCCATGTCGGTGAGCAGTTGCTGAATTGAATCGCGTTGGTGGAGAATAAATCCATCAGCGCGACGAACAATGCTGATACCCAGGCACTTGTCCGCTTCTCCAAGATCCCTGATGTCGAAACGCTTGTTCAACTTGCTCATGACCCAGTCGCTGTCCTCGTCACTTTCACTGGTGACGAGAACGTCATCCACGTACAGACCAAGCAGCGAAAGCTTGCCCTTATGATGGCGAAAGTACAGACAGGGATCCAATTTGCTGCGCACATAGCCGATAGACAATAAGTATGCGTTAATGGCTTTGTTCCATAGCAGACCACTCTGCTTGAGTCCGTATAGGCTTTTGAGCAGAAGCCACACTTTGCCTTCGTCGCCACTGCCTTCAGGAGGGCGCATGCAGAGCTGTCGATCAAGTTCGGTCTTCACATAGGCATTTGGAACGTCTCCTAGCTTCAGCCGACGTTGCAACTGTGCAGCCACAGCGATCATGAATCGCACGCTCGAAAACTTTAGTACGGAAGAATACGTCTCGACGAAGTCAATACCGAAGCGCTGCGTGAAGCCTCTCGCAACTAACCGAGCTTTAAAGCGCTCGAGCTCTCCCCGACTATTGAACTTGATACGGAAAACCCATTTAGACGAGATCAGCTTTTCACGAGGAGGTCTTTCCACCACTTCCCAAGTTCCATTGGCCTTCAAGTCAGCGAGCTCCTTCTCGATGGCGGCTTTCCACGCTGGCCACTCAGGGGCCGCCTCGCCTCGGCAACGTAACGTGGGGTTGCTGGCTTGGCGGTCGTCAGCAAGAGAGTAGCATAGCCGGCAAACTCACTGATTAGATCCTGACTTAGATCAACGTCATCCTTCTTCAGCTTCTTGCGAGATCCGAACACACGTCGAAGCACTCCAGCGCTGATGGGCCTTCCTGAGTCCTCGTTCTCTTCGTTGGAGCTTTCTCCAGGGTCATCGCTGGGTGTTTCACGCCGCTTACGAGCCGATCGAGTCTCCACATTGAGTGTTGCAGCTGATGGCGCCACAGTCGATTGCTGTGGCTGATCATTGATTGAATCATTCTCACCATGTAACTTCGCAAGCACCTCCTTGGCTTCAGGGTCGTTGACGTCCATCTTCTCAATATTTTGTACGTCGGCGCTCACGACAATCTTCTTCGTCCGCGGGATAAGCAGTTTGTATCCCTTTTGATTGTTACTGATGCCGATAATCACTGTCTTCTCGGCACGGCGCTTGACAGATGCAGCTTTCTTGTGTGCAATGTGAGTTGTGCACCAGGAACCAACCGCAAAATGTGCCCCACCTTGGACGCGTTTCCGGTCAGGACATGTAACGGTGCCTTGTGATCTGCATTGGCACTAGTTGGCACATGGTTGCGCACATACGAGGCAAATAGCACTGCATCGCCCCAGAGCGTTCGGGAAGTGTCGACGTCCATAGCATAGCACGCGCAGAATTCATTAACGTTCGGTGCATGCGCTCGACTTTGCCGTTAGATGACGAGTTGTCTGGAAGAGTGAGTTGCTGTCGTATACCACGATTCTCGCAGAACTCCACAAATCCACGACCACGAAATTGGCCGCCACCGTCGCTGCGAATCATCTTCACTGTGACCCCGAACTGTCTCTCGAACTCAGCAATGAATTCCTCAAGATGCTTGGCAGCTTCATTCTTGGTATACAGCAGGTACACACGATTGTAGCTTGAGCCATGGTCTACGATCGTCAGTATGTGCTTGTGTCCCTGTCGGTCTTGCTTGATGTCGGTCTTCAAGTCGACAGCAAGTACAGCACCTATTTCATCAGTTAGTGCTGATGTCGAAGTATCGTTGGTTGGCTGCTTTGATTTGGTCTGCTTAGCTTCAGCACAGGGTAGACAGAACTTGAGCTTCTTGGACAGCACCTTCATGTCACTAGTCAGACCGTGTGTGTGCATCTTGAGCAGGTCCTGGAAGTTGATGTGTCCCAACCTGTTGTGCCAGTGCTGAAGTGTAGCGCTCGACACATCAGCGAACATTGCTACAGTGTTTGTGTAAGGCTCCACCATTTCGCCGTCCAACTTCCACAATTTACCACGGCGATTTGCTGCAGCAATGGTCCTCCCATTGCGGTCCTTTAGCTCGCAGATTTTGCTTGAGTTAAACTGGCACGAGATACCGTGATCAGCGAGCTCCGTGACCGATAGCAGGTTTTGGTGTAGCTTTGGAACACAGTGAACTTCGCGGAGTAGCACAACCTTGTTAGTACGGCCGTCACTCACACGATTCAGGCAGCTGCCCTTCATACTAGCCATCACTACTTCACCATTGGCAACTGTGATGGTCATCGTTGATGGCACCGCTCCAATCAGGACATCCTCTCGAGAGCACATGTGATGAGAGGCATCTGAATCGACAATCCAGGTAGACGTCCTCTTTGCTGGGTCGTCGATACCTGCTGCAGCCATCCACATGCTGGTTTGGCCATCGCCGTCATCGCTGGTGAAGCTCGAGTAATCCTTGTCGCTGTTGCTGCAGTGCGACATGGCCTGTTTCGCTTGACCTTCGAGATCGGATTTCGCGGCTGTCTTTGCGGGCTTGGTGCACTCGAACGATCGATGTCCAGGTTCTCTGCAGTTCCAGCAGCCTGTTGTCTTCTTTGAGTTCGTTGCAGTACTTGCAGCATTCGACGCCTTTGCACCGTTCGGCTGCGTGGACTGTTTCAGCTTGTTCTGTTTGTTTTGCTGCTTCTTGTTGCTGTTCAGGTTGTTCTGCTGCTGAGGCGGATTTTGCTTGCTCTGGCCAACACGACGCCCATCACCCTTCAGCCGTTGCAAAAGCTTGACCACCCGGTCCAGCTCATGCATGTATTCCTTGCTGGACTCGTCGATCTTGCTGAGTAGCGTCGACGTCAGTTCTGAAAAAGCGTTCTGGCACACCGTCTCGAGTAGTAGTTGCGTCTGGTCACCTTTCATGAGACGCTCAATGAAATGCAGATATCGTACGTATTGTTGCCAGGTGTCGCCACTGCGTTTCGGAGTGTCGAGTCTCTTCCGTAGTTTATATTGGCTCAAGTGACAACCGAAGGCACCCTTCAAATGCTGTGCCAGCTCATCGTACGTTATATCACGATCGCCTGCGAAGTCGTGATACGATCTGTGTGCATCACCCTCCAGGAAGTTGCCCAGTATTGACGCCTTTAGTGTCGGCGTCCAAGTTGATCTGTTGAGCTGGCTCTCGGTTCTGACCGCACGCTCGAACTCGTTGAGAAAGTCCTCTAGGCCTGCGCCGAGACCCGGATACACCTCAGTTCCCGCGAACTTTCGGCATCGAATGTCCTTTATCTTCGGCGGTTAGGTCGTTGGTACATGCTCACCATCGTGTTGAGTAGCACCGTGCAGCTGATCGTCGTAGTTGCTTGATACGTTGTCGTCTGGCTCATTTCCAAGTTGCTGGGCGACGACGTGGACTTGCTGCGTTGCGGCTTGTCGAGCCGCTTCAAGTTTACGCTCCTTGAGGAGGCGCTGCTGCAGACCAATGAGATCCATTGCGTCTTGAAGCCTCGCTGTCAGTACAGCAACGATGTCTTTATCAGACATGGGCGTGGTCGGTGGCGCTGGCATTGTTGCCTGATCACCAGATGACTCCAAGCCTCTATAGCTCTCAGGAGTACTCATCCCAGCTCGACGCTCACTTCGCGACAGCTGGGGTGGCGTTTTGTGCAGCTCCGAGTGCACATTCGCCAGGTTGCATCGGTGCTCGCGCTCCGCTCGGGCTGCCGAAGGCATCGCTTGTGGACTGCCGAGGTCCGTGAAGTCAAGTCGGCCCCATGTCGACATGACGGTCTTCTATTCGGTCCGCTACGGTTTTGGGCTCAGAACCTGTAGCACTTTCAGGAATGCGGGAAGAGTAGAAGACGAGAAGCGTTGTTTGAAAGGTAAATCTGAAAGTGAATTGAAAGTTAGCACACTCCTAGTTAGCTTCTCACTACGACTAACCTACGAGCCTTGCTTCATACGCAGGTGCTGGTGTCATCGGAAGCCGTTTGTCGTCGCATGTGATGGCACCAGTCACAAAATATTCATGCAAGCTTATCCTCATGGCCGACGAGCAACTCAGCCCTTCGTTTGGGCTGGCACTTAAATCAGTCATCCCACTTTGGGCATTCCACCTCCTTGATCTCCAGCGGCTTCTCCGTTGGAGCTGCTGTTGCCACAACCTCGTCACCCAAAGTCCATGGCGAAATCTCGGATATCCAACATGTATGGCTCGCCCCTTTTGAATTTCTCCTGAAGATCTGTACTGACTTTCCTCGATTTGGTAATTAAATTAGTCGAACAAAGCTTGAGTTGTTCGAAGCTTTGGATGGCGTTGCTGCAACTTACCCGTCAGGCTTTTCGCCAGTTTCACGACTACGGTCAAATAGTAGCTTTTAAACACCCCGCGCACCAATTGTTCCAAGTCCTACACGAAGAGTACTATATCCAGTGCAAGATAGACGTTGAATGCCTCGTCATAGGCTCTTCTTTAAGCTTACTGGAAGGTTGGGTATGTACAGTGAATTACCCTTCGCCAGGACAATATTTGTCTTCTTCTTTTCCCACTCAGCGGCCAAACTGTCGTGATTATTGGCGATTGGCACCATTTGCAGTAGATTGTGCCAGAATCTCAACAACGACGCAGATTAGAAGCGCTGTTGGCCAACAGAGGCGCAGCGTAAGCTTCGCGCAGTCCGATGAAGCTTTGAAAAATCTTGGCAGCTCGTTAAGTAAGGGTGGAAAGGGAAGACGGGTCTTTGGAGATCTGCTGGACGACACTGTTAAGTATCTGCAGCTACAGCACATTGACTGTCGGGTGGAGATGCTCGTGGGCGCGGAACAGCCAGTCCAGAATAAAAGTGGCGGCGCGCACGTAGTGCTCGAGAACGGAGGGTTCGCTATTCTTATAAGTATTTCTAAACGACAGAAATATTGAATTAAAAACACGCTTTGGCCTTGTTCTAAAACCAGTTTTTAAACAAAAAACCATATATTTTCTAAATGACTGAAAAAGTGAAGAAAAAAAGCGCTTACCCTATCTCTAAAATCCTGTTTCCAAGATAATAAAAGGACGAGCTTAGCGTCCAGGTTTCCCAGAACAATAATATTCTCAGAAATCTGATGCGTCATGTATTATCCAGGGATGGTACCAGGTTTAATTCAAATTTCGGAATTAAAGAGAAGAATTAGGTGCAAGCAATTTATGCGAACTGCATAAATTACTTAAATAGGTATTTTCCAGGTAGAAACCTAGGATATTCATATGTGCAAAATATGGGTAAAAGTGGAAATGAGGGCTGGTGAGTTGTGTCGGAGCGACTCTCAGCCAACCAAACGGCAGAGGTGATAGCTTCTCAAAGCGTTAGACATCCTCAACGCATTCATGTTTTCTCCAGGTTGAACCAGGTATTGACCATGTATTGAACTTAGTCAGCAATTCTGCGTATCCCCCTCTCCCGTTGCCTTCTTAATGATCTCGCTCGCCATTGCTTTTAAAACCTTCAGGTTCTTTTTGCCACCCATGTTGTCGTATGGCTTGACTTGTTTAACAGCTTTATCAACCACTAAGCATCTCCAGTGACAACCCCCCCCCCCCCAAAGTTTACGGGTAACAGCACGTACGGATGCAAGGCGACGCCCTCAGCAATGCGCTCTAGCGCTTTGACAGGAAGCGAGCCCATTTTGCTTGAGTTCTGAGGAAGCGTGATCGCTACGTTATTCTTGTAGTGCCTCAAATACACCGCAAAAACTCTCATTGCGTTGTCATTCAACCAAGCCGAACCTCGAAAACAGAAAAGATCTGAATAAGCCAAATCAAACGGCGCTTGATCACTTGTGCCAGCATCTGAAATGGGCACTCGGTCGTGTTTAACTTGTGTGACGTCCGCTTACCCGTCGACCTGTCACGCTCCGACCATCCGAGCAAAATCTTCGAGTCTGGAAGTCCTTGGTACCGAACTTGACTGCAAAGGGGAGCGTTACGACGAGCGATGTTAATCACCTCCTTCACCACGATTTTCTGACGTGTAGCCTCCATGTATTCCTTTAAGCTCACCATTAAAGAGGCCCAGTAATTGTGCTGAGCCTTAAATGCAGGAACTTCAGTCAATACCTCATCCTCGATGTCCGAAACGGTCATTTTCCTTCCTTGACGACGCCGTTCCGAAGGCTCTTCAGCCACTTGAGTCTGTGCGACGTCTTCCTCCGACACACCCGAACTGTCCGAGCCATTCATAGTCTCCTCACCGGCTGTTTCCGCGGCTTTCCCGTCGTCGGCCTGCTCCTCCGTGGTATCCTCGGCGGACTTTCCCTCTTCTCCATCGTCCTCTAAGTCCGCGGTGAAGGGCTGAGATCTCTGCATAGTTTATAATGCTTGAGCCCTCTCAGACCGCGTACGCGCATCATGCACGCGAGCGATGTCTGCCCGTCGAGCTTCCTCGGCTGAGCGCTCCTTCTCCGCCATCGCTGCCTTAATGTGCAGCTGTGCGTACGCGCAATCGTCGCTCCGTCCGGGTCGGAGCGGCCACGTGTCGCGATTCTCTTCCGTCTACTGGTGGCTGAGGGCCAAAAGAAAAAAAAGGGAATTTAGAAGCGATTCATTCTACCTGGGCAATACCTGCTGATATACATGTATAATACATGATGGGGGAAACCGGACGCGAGGGGTGCTCATAATAAAATAACTTCAACAAAATTTGTCCTTAAAATGAGGACGAAATAAGATGCAAGATCGTGAAATTCCGAGTGATTTTGTCCTTAAGACCTCGATTATAAGGACAAAAATCGAGCGCGCCAAGCACAATTGCTATGACAGTTGAGACACCCGACGCCACTTTGTATGGAATTAAAATTATACTGATTAAACTATTCCATTTGACGATTTTTGTCCTTAACATTAGGACAAAACACTATCCGGGAAATCATTCCAGAGACCGTACGGTACAGCAGCTCATGCAATAACGCGTAGGTTTAGCGAAGAGTTGCTAGTACGGTTGTAGAGAGCTAATACAGGGATACATTTCTATATATGCTCACAGGAGCATCTACCAAAACTGAGGCCAAGCAAGGCCATCAACTTTTGGTCCTCATTTTTGTCCTTAATTTCTTTTTGTTGGGGATAAGCTGACTGTTTAAAAACAAAAGGAGTCGACTATTAAATTGTCTAAAAACAGGGTTTAGAAAAACATGTCCCTTTTCAATCTTGTTGAAACACTGTAACTTATTATAAATCTTTTCAGAAAACTGTGATCATTTACCTCGCCAAAGGAAGTTGGTGTAATCGCTTCTGTAGGACGCGTCATGGACAGCGGTGTAGGATGTAGTTGTCCCAGACATCATTCGTTTCAACGTCGGAAGACAAGAGCGCACCATTTTTCTCCGGAACAAGTGAGGGGTCGTTAAGCTTTTGAAAGTATCTGAAGGCTGCATCGATATTCTCCACAGAGACGTGATCGAACCAGTCGTTCTGCTGCAGCTCTGCGGGCACAGCTGGGTATATATTAAGGGTTGGAGATGTGCCCGCAGCTGCCGGGGGCTCGAACGCTTCGGGAGTAGTTGTGGCTGTGAGGTCAGAATAGTTTGCTGAGCGTGAGTTACTTTTCTTTATCGGCGATAATAGCCAGCGATGAGGACGTTTAATCTCTTCTCGGTACTTTTGAGCGTGCGTCATGACTTGACGAGTTGTGCGAGTACCGACAAAATACGCCACATGTTTCCACGGCCCGGATAAAAACATCTTCAGAGCTTGAAGAAATAAATCGTGCTATTCAGCTGTCCATGACTGTCCGTGGCGTGGAGATTTCTCAAGGTCGTAACTTCCCTTTGACGTGGCTTCGTTCGTTATTATTGTTGGCTCCTGGTGGATCTTCTTCTTCATGTTGACGGTGCCAAATGGACGAGTCTGGGGTATCTTGATGTGTATTGCGCTACCATACCTTGGGTCCAATCCCACGAAGAAATGTTCGCTGCGGACACGTCTGGAGAGAGACATTGCGTATGGACACTAAGTAGGGAGTTGATTCTTGGAAAAAGGTAATTCTGGAAGTGAGCTCCGCAACATTGTATCGCACGTGGTGGAACTGTTTCATGCTCTGAATATTATTAAACTTTATTGTGCCATTTCGCTGATTCGCAGCTGACCCGCAACAGCTAAGATTGAGTCAGCGGTAGAAGCGGAGGTGAACGTGAGTTGGTAGGTTAAATTCTATCAAACCACAGAGGACATTACGATAGTCGAACAGCTTTCTGGGATTGTTTTCAGATATTCACGCTACTCATCACTTGACTTGTGACGCGTGGCTCCTGATGACCGACAAACACTAAAACAAAGAGAACATAGCAAGTAATAAGCACTGTTAGTTTATAGCACCTCAAGCAGAGTAGTGAAGGCAAGGTCCGCGACAAACAAGCTCAGGAACGATACACGCTCTCAAAGGGAACACCCTAGACACGCGACACCAAGAGTGAGCGTGCTCTAGTGGCTACCGGACCTTCTGCCCAGCGTAAGGACACTCGTGGTGAGGACATATGCTCCCACTGTGACCGTCCGCGTCACAACATTCGTCAATGTCGCGGCTCAAGCAAGATCTGCAATATGGTCGAGTGAAGCTGGCACTGTCTTGCCTGCCAACTTTGCATTCAAGAACACCGTAACTCGAGAGTATCCCTACCGCGGCTCCAAGAACTGGAAGCAAGAACGACCCAACAGCAGAAGTGGTATTAACCACAGAGACAAAACTGTGGTGGCCGTGGCGAGAAGCACAATCATGCGAATGGTGGAAAGTACCGCTGTCGTGAACAAGGCAACAATCGTCCGTTTCAATCCGACAATGACGACGATGGCGACAATGACTGCGAGAACAGTCGCAAGTTGCTTCATCAAGGCCGTCGCGATGTTAGTTTGATCGCAGTTGCGACGTCGATTAACCCACCAGTGAGCCTCGCAGCCAAAGCCAATGACCCACCAGTGAGCTTTGCGGCCAAAGCCAATATTAAACTGGACCCTACCTGGACCATCGACTCTGTATGTACGCGCCACGTGACACACGAATCCCAGTGGTTCCGTAGCATCTCCACAAGTGGTGGATTGATCACTGTGGAAGGCAACAGCCAGATCCCAATAGAAGGCTTTGGACGAGCTGAACTGGAAGTCACAGACTCTAAAGACAACTCGAAGACGCTCACCCTTCAAGGAGTTCAGTACGCGCCTCTACTGCAGTTCAACCTGCTGTCAGTCCCGGCTGCCGTGAAGCAAGACTACTGCTTCAGCTTTGATCGCAATTAGTGTGCTGTACAGACAGACTAGCGCTTCAAGATCAAGGCGGCAATGGCGACCAACACTGATTTGTATCGGTTTCAGGCTCAACCAGTGGTGACCGCAAAGGCACTTGTGGCCTCGGGTAAGCAACGATCTTTTCTGCTTTTGCACAAACGTCTTGGTCATCCTAACGCTCGCATTCTGCACGAACTATCAAGGAGCCAAGCCATTGCTAGTCTCGATGACTCTGCAGCTGCTGGTCCGTTCAGCTCAGTTCCTCTGTGCTGTATACACGTTAGCGAAGTCACACCGCGCATCATTCTATTCTAATAGAGTAGTTGAACGTGCCACATCTCCCTTGGGAAAAGTGCATTCAGATATCTGTGGTCCATTTCCTGGGACTAGCCTTACTGGGTGCCGATACTTTGTGATCTTTATCGATGACTTCTCCCGATTCATGTTCACCTACCCTATAAAGCACCGTGGCGAGCTATACGAATGCTATGATACCTTCAGGAGGAAAGCCCTAAACATCTACCGACGCAACAGCAATGTACTTCAGCATACGCACAGCATTGAAGACCACGATATTCAACGGTTTCAAGCGGATAATGCGAAGGAATACGAGAAACTTGGCCGAACAATCTTTCAGAAGTATGGTACCCACGCCCAGCTTACGAACGCGTACATACCTCAGCAAAATGGTGTTGCTGAATGACGCATGCGAACTATCATGGAATGGGTACGGGCACTACTGCTGGACAAAAAACTCCCAAAGCAACTCTGGGCGGAATGTGTCTGTCACGTGACCACGCTGATCAACATCACACCTAGCTCCAAGACAGGCCGGATCACAAGAAAGGACACCGTCTGATGGAACTCAACACTCATGCTATTGTCTACAGCAGGGATGTAGTCTTTAAAGAGGATGAATTCCCCTCTCTCGCCAACTTGACGTCCACTTTGGGGCCAACACAGGATACGCAGATGCAACAACCTGCACCTCCACCAGTACCTGAAATTGCAAAGCATGCACCTGCAACGGTCACATCCGTACCGCCTACACCTGCGGAGACCATCAATTAGCGCAGACCTCCATCATTCAGGGAGGCGCTCGATGATAATAAAGTGGTACATATTTCATTAAGAACGGAGACGCGATTTGATCCTCCATCTCCTCCTGCACCTGAGCGGCCCCATCTTATACATGACACGGATGTAACGTTCAATTCTGAAGAAGTTTTACAGGAAAAGGAAGAGCTTTAACAATTACTGTACACTTTACTCGCTATTCGGTATGTGTCAGAGCCCACTACGTATCGAGAGGCCATGCAGTCTTCTCATGCTCATCAGTGGGCCAAAACAGCAAATTCGGAATACAAGTCCCTCATAGACAATACAATATGGGTGCTGGTACCACCACCTCAGGGACGGAGAATCCTTACAAGCCGATGGGTCTTTGAAGTGAAGTATACCGGCACAGGAGATATTGACCGCTTTAAAGCGCGTCTGGTGATTAAAGGCTTTCTCCAGGAATATGGCACTGACTACAATGAGATCTTCTCCCCAGTGATTCGAATGGAAGTCCGCCGACTCCTCCTTACGATCGCAGCCTTACTCGATCTAGATTTTCATCTGATGGATGTCAAAGCAGCATTTCGGAATGGCTTCTTGGAGGAGATCTACATGGCTCAACCGGAAGGCTTAAAAATCCCGGTAAGGATCACCTAGTGTGCAAACTTCTTAAAAGCCTGTACGGGTTGAAACAAGCCCCACGTGTTTGGTATCAGACACTATCGCTGATTTCAGCTCGCGAACGACGGCTGGTGTTGGTGCAACAATGAGAAGGTCATCAACATACATTGCGATGTAGCAAGTAGCATTGTCGCACGTACGACAGAGAACGCAGCGGTCTTTGATGAGCTTGTGAAACTCAAGACTTTCAAGGAAGGCCCCAAAAGAACAGGTTCTCCATGACCGATTCAGGGGAGGTGACGTACTTACTCGGATGGTCTATTCGACGGGACCGAAAGAACTGAAAGATCTTTATCCACCAACGCAAGTACGCTACGAAGGTCCATGACCGCTTCAGCAAATACATTCCGTACCCGATTGCAACCCCAGCAGAGAGGAACTTTAAACTTTCCTCAAGCAGTCAGCATAGCAATGATGCAGAGAAAGATGCGATGAAAGACATTCCGTATCGTGAAGCAGTTGGTAGTGTTATGTACCTTATGGTAGGCACCAGGCCTGACATGGCATTCTATCTACGTGAGGTTAGCCAATTCCTAGCTAAATCAGGAATGGAGCACTAGAGCGCTGTCGTTCGACGTCTCAAGTATCTCTCAGGTACAAAGAACTACGGACTTCTTCTTGGTAGATCAACTGATATCACACCAAAGAATCTAGCAAATAGCTTGACAGCGTACTGTGACTCTGACTACGCTAACTGACCCGACAACAGACGATCTGTCGGTGAATACGTCACTATGCTAGCAAATAGTCTAATCTCATGGCTCTCACGCAAACACCACACTGTGGTACTTTCAACAACAGAGGCAGAATACATCGCCCTTTGTTACTGCATGCAAGAGATGATATTCCTCAAAGTGCTCCTCAAAGCGCTAGGCTTTGTTACTGCATGCAAGAGATGATATTCATCAAACTGCTCCTCAAAGAGCTAGGCTTTGCCACAACCAAAGCAAACACTATTCATGAGGACAATCAGAGCTGCATCAAGATCTGTTACAATTTAGAGCTGCATGGGAAATCAAAACACGTACACACCCGATATTGTTTTGTACAAGAAAAGGTAGAGCGACACGAATTCACCGTCGACTATTGCAACACAAGCTAAATGGTTGCTGACATCAAAAAATTGCTGGGAAAGTTCATTATTAATAAGGCAAACCGCAGAAATCCCTACCAACGCCTACCACCTACTTCTTAGTGAAGACGATAACCGGACGAACGAAGGACACGAAGTTGATCCGGGTAGCTTGATCCGGAATCATAACGCCGTCGTCATCAAACAAGAGTCGTTTCGCACCTTGTACATGTAGCACGAATGCATGACCAGTGAATGAGTCATTGTAGGCCGCACAGAGGTAGAATCCATTGCGAAGCTCCAATTCCTCAAACACACGAGATCCGCGTCAACCACCTAGTACGAAATTGTTCTTTACGAGGGCCTTGAAGATGACGTCACGACGCGCACCACGAAGATCACGCAGAAACTTGAGAAAGATCGCCCACGATGTACCTTGAGACAGGTCAAGTCCATACTGGTTGCGCAACTTCTCAACGAAGTCGTCAATGTCCTTCTGGGTAGCAATGTCCGGTCGTCCAGCCAGCTCCGCCACTTGTACAATCGCCTTGAACATGCACAATCCAGATGTGTCTGCACCGATCGTGTGCTTACCAAACTCGTCTTGCTTGCAGAGCTTGTCGAACTCGCTGACGTCTGAGTCTTTCCACCTGTCGACGAGAGCAATCTCCTCCTCGAAGCTATCCTCCAGCAGCGGTTGTCTTAGCCCCCACGTGCTGGTAATACCGGCGGTTATGGCGGTGATACACCACCCACAAGACGCGATACTCGAATCCCAACTTGCTTTCGCGCCTGTTGATTAGTCTGGCAATCTACCAAGTTTGCTTTGTCGTGGCAAACTTGTCACCAGCTGTGACTCGGGACGGACTAGTACTCACCGTAGATACGGAAGTACAGCTCGTAGGTGTCGGTCGTAGCAGTGCCTTGATCTGTCGCAGTAGCGGCTTGGCCAGGTTCAGTATCAGCTTGATCTGTCGCATTATCCGTTTGGTCTGTAGCAGTAGCTTGCTCTTCAACCTCACGGTCTGGCGATTCGGGTGCGAAATCATCCTGCAGAACTCTACAGCTCCTGCACACGCGAGCAGCAGTCCTGTTGCCTACCGTACACAAGCGGCAAAACCAGGCCTGGTAGTCCTGCTCGGTAGCAGGTTCCGCTAGCACATCAAGTGCTGTTGCCGGATTGGAAGTGGGTACATCACTGTCACTAAATTCACTCACATAAGAAGCATTTTGTATGGCTGCAGCCATTTCATTACATTACCCCTCTTTAGTGACATTGGATACGCGTGCAGCGTCGGCGCGTGCTGCATCTTCGTCAGCCACGCCGCTGCCGCCGCGCGCCTTGTCGCTGCGGGGGTCCCTGGCGCTTTCTCCCGTCGATGTCCTCGCCGCCGAGTCCGCTGAACCGCTTGCCGCCAGCGCTGCACGCCGTCGCGCCTTTGCACGCTTTCGCGCTCGAACTTTGGCAGCCGTGGGCCGCTTTCTCTTCCCCGAAGCGGATGGATTGCCGTCCGTGTCCGCCGAAGTCGCTTGACCGTCAACCGTCCGTGTCCGCCGAAGTCGCTTGACCGTCAACCATTGCCTGCACTAGAGCCCATGCCTTCCAAGACGAGCGTCCGCCGCAAGGTCAAGACAGGGCAACAACTAGCGCTTCCTTGGCGAACTTCGTTTTGATTGATTTTATGTTCAACCTCTTATTCTGCATACTCTGTGAGTTATGTAAAGATGCAGGAAGGATGCTAGTGTAAGGCACTTCACATAACATAGCACAACAAACCTCTGTATATAAATACCTTTGTAGCTCAATATAGGTATACCAGGAGGCGGTCTAATTATAGCATCACCAGCCTTTCTTGTAGCGGCATGACACCGCCGCTGCTCGCTACTCTAATTTCACTTCTTCTTTTCTTGTCTTTTCCTCACGTACTCCTACGCTCTCTACGATACCTGTCATAAGCACCAAAGCGAACAGACGGAACACTAAATTCATGGAGGTGCAAGCTGACCGTACGCTTACTGTCCCCATCAGTAGAACGGATATTATGAGTTTTCAGTACGTCTACATTGAAGAGGCCAGTTAATCAAACGTTCACTGATGATTCAAGTTTACGAGCAGACATGCGTCGCAAAGAAGCGCGAAAATGCAGAAGGTGTGCAGCAATCTTTGCTGGCGACTGTGCCCATTGGCGGCAACCATTGACACTTTACCCAGCGAAACTATTTCATCAATTAAAAAAATGAACTAAAATTAAAAATATAAATATTTTCAAATGATCAAAATTAAAAGTGTGCTGGAACAGAATTTGAATGAGATAAAACAACAGTAAGCGTAGGATAAGTTTTACTATTGAGTCACATTTCATTGAAAAAATGTGAGATACGACATTTGCTACTTGCGGCTAATTCCTCCTAAACCGATGTGCTCTGCAGAGTTAGAATGCAGCTCAGGGCTCCAGGCAGCATTCCATCGCGTCAGCATGAACGAAGAACACGACCATCCCCTTTCAGGTCTCCGGGATCCAACTTGGCGGCCGTTAACTGCTGCATCACGGCTTTCTTCATCGCCCTCCTCGTAGCCATCAAATGGCCCAGCTAGCTCGACCTCTTCGTTGAAGAAATCTTCAACAGGGGTCGTCTACGACTTCGTTCTCTTCCTCTTCTTGACCGGGATATCGATTTATGGCGTGCTCAGCAGCTCTCCGATGGACATCGGGTCTTTTGTGTACGTGTACGAGATTATCACAATAGGCCATGGTGTTCCTTCACGGCTCCCAATTACGGCATTGATATTTATCGAGGGCCTATCATTTGCAAAATGGTGACAATGGGTAGCTAGTGTCAAGCCGTAAGTTATGATATCTCCAAAGAGCAAACAATAAGATAGAAATAATGAATGAAAAGCAACTTCATGTTAGTAATTAACAAGTTGCCTTACCAAGCGTTTGCGGTCGCACCGTTTGTTATGAAAGTCACGATTTCTTGTGTGAATAGCTGCAAGCTGAAGCGCTCTTGAGAAGAGACCCGGCAGGTGACTCGTGAGTGAAGGTCACTTGGGGCTTCTCTCATTGTATTTGCTTTTTGGTAGCTCATTCTCCCTTTGACAAGAAAGAGAACATATTGGTGTTGCGCAGGAGCGGGTTTTCGGAATAAATGGAGGACATCCCCACCCCTCCCTTCGTTTTTACTGAAATTTGCCAATTTCTGGCGACTTCTTTATATAATCAGATATTCAATCTTTGTAAATCTGATAATTCGGGTTTTGCTTGCGAATCCACGTTTCGATCGCCTTAGTTTCATGGTCGAGATCGGAGCCAGTGAGATGGCTACGCCTGAGAAGCTCAAGGACCACATCCTGCGAATGGCCATTTACAGCAAGAGTGATAAAGAACTTGCTGTAGCTGGTGGTAACGGTGTACAAATTCAAGGCCATAGACAATGCCAGCGGCCAGGGCAAAATCAGAACCATAATCATAATTCTGTAGCAATGTGAAAATTGTGTTGCCGGACGAGACAGCCGCCATCGCGTCCAAGATACTGAATCAGCAGCAGGGTAAATGCTTTGAGTGTCATCGGCCAGGTCGCCAGCAGAAGGACTGTCCAAAGAAGAAGAAGCCGGTGCCCTTCTTAAATTCAAAGCCAAGCAGACCACGTATACCAAGCGCCTCAAGAAAGGTGAGAAGATCAACGTGCTGGTGGCTCCTATGACGCCTGTGCCAACTCCGCCTGCTCCGGTTCCAAGCGCTTTGGTGGTGCCTGCTCCTGTCACGCCACCTGCCCTAGAGACGACAACTCGTTTCAAGAGGATAATACCCTGGGATCACAATGCTGAAGAATATGCAGCTGGGGAGTGATGCCTGGATAAAGCAGCTAACGTTCATGTGGCATCGGACCCGCACTAATTCACTGAGTACAAGCTGTTATCAGACCAGGAAGCCGACATAGTGCGTGAATTTCAAAAGAAGCTCGCGGCTGTTCTGCTTGGTCATTGAACCGTGAAGATCGTGGTGAATAACTGTGCATCTGATGCTGCCCAAACTCTTCACGATGTGCTCCTGAGCAAGAACCTGCTATCACACTGGAGGCAGGGGACCAAGGCTTTGACATTGAGTGTCTTGAGCGAAAGGACAAAAGAGTGTACGATATCTGGAAGAAGGACGCAAAGTTACTAGAAGTGGGCCGAAATGTGCACTTTTGATGCTCAGAACTCATTTCATTCGGAGCACGACAAAGAACAGAAAGCGGTGAAGGAGCGGACATCTTCGAGCCGGCCTTCACCACGTGCAAGCATCACTGCTGACGATGCAGCGTATTGGCAAAGATGGCACGAGCGGCTGGGCCAGTTGTGCCCCCAGTAAGGATGATACTCGATCGCGGCTTCGTTAGCGGTATGATGCTGTGGCAGCGCAGATTTGCTGGCTGCGAAGCATGCCATTTGAAGGGCAGATTAAACCTACGCTAGAACTTGAGATCAAGCAAAAGAACCAGGTTTTTTATTCCTCACCAGAACTCCAGTGCGAAAGACACCAAGGATATGCTAGCAATAAAACATAGCTACTCTCGCTATATAACGGTCTATGCGCTAAAGTCAAAGACGACCTCGCGGTAAATGTAGCCTTGTGACGTTACATCGCTTGAGCCTAGCGCCAGTTCAGCAAGTGCGAAATGCTGAAGGTCAGTGGCAAAGCGTTGGTTAGCGAGGCGATAAACCATTGATGTCAGCAACAATAGATCGCGTTGATGCCATACCCTCCCAATGGTTCGCACCTGAACCTGACAGAATGATAAAATCAGACGTTGAAGCACATGTTGAAGACCATGCTCAACATGACAGGCTTGATGAAGCCTCACGTTTGGATGCATGCTCTGGAGGTGGCTACATTCTTTCGCAATCGATCGTGTCAAAAAGCTACGCCGTATCGCCTGATGATGAACAAGAAACTTGATCTACATCGTCTGAGAAGATTCGTATCTATTGCCTACGTACACCTAGCCAAGGATCCGACGCGCGAAAGCTAGACAACAATTGCCGCATTGGTTTTGTGGTCGGTTATCTGGTGGATCAGCCAGGGTACGAAGTCTACTTCCCAGCAGAGAGGGTGGTGGACCACGTCCTGCATGCGTCTATTAACAAGGAAATCCTCTATACGGACCGCTATGAGGAAGGCTACCACAAAATTGTGACAAACTGGCTTTCGTCGGTGGTTGAAGATTCAAGTGGAGTAGAGGCATCTAGCAGTATCTACAGAAGCGCCATTGACGAAGCAGGCCTTGCTGTTGAGGCGGCCGACGACCCATCCGTTGATTTGTCAAAATTACCAGACTATGAGGAGCTTCATATGTTTTTACCTGCTGAGCACACACACACTATTCCACAATCGAGTCTTTCGACAACGAGCAATTGGTGGTTGAATAGTGTATGAGCATGCCGATATGTACTGCGCTTCCAACTTTGAAGGCAGCACAAGTTGCAGGGGACGCTAGTCAAAATGAAACGACGTCTCGATCTGACAGTTTCCTCAAAGCCCGACAAAGTCTCCACATCTAGAGGGTGTAACAGCTCAAAACGGGGATCAACCTGCTGAAAATCACGCGTTTGGGGACAATGTTCTGGAGGAGAAATCTCCAGAAGGCGATATTTGTAGCAAATCATGCGAGTCTATGCTTGCTGAACCAGCTATAAATGAAGTGGAACCTCTAAATGAGTCACCCTTGTCGCCATCGGAAACCGAGGAGCAAACGTGCGGTAAACTCCTGAAAACCTATAAACTCTCCGCCTTGAGAGTAAGCTATCTCAAAATTCTGACGAAGCACGCGTATACCGCAATGGAGAAGATAGTTCACCTGCTGCAAGTGATTGGACGTTACGTTCGCTATGGAGCAGACTCGATGTCGTAGATGGCTACGACTACGGACATCTAAAACGCTTTGAATCTCAGCACCTATCTGCGAAGCCTATCGGATAGAATACGGTAGATGTATTCGCGCTGAAGCGTGAACCTAAGTTCTTGCAGAAAATAATTTACCAGAGAATCAAATTCTGAGTCTGAAGTAGCTCGACGGTATATCAAGAATATTACGATGTCTCGGAGCTTTCAAAAGGCTATGTGCTCGCCTCAAAGTCGCGAGTGGCTAGAAGGAATGAAATATGAGGTCGATGAAATGTTCAAGAAAAAAGTGTTCGAGCTGATCGACGAATGTGAGATGCCGGTTAAGGCGCATCGACTGAGCTCCATTTGGCGATTTCAAGGCAAGGCGATGATGAAGGATTCGTAAACGGTGACGACCTCGATTGGCCGGACGTGTTGACTCGTATGGAGTCTGGCCGTGTAGTCATCGATATTGCGGTTAAATTAGGACTCGATTTGTATCAAGATGATATTGATACAGCCTACTTGAATGCTGTTTTAGCAGTACATTCGTGGGTCCCATGATTTCCTGCGCCCGAGAGGACAAGCGTATCGCACTTTTCGGTCTTCACCAGTCTGTGCAGAATGGTTTGGAAAAAATCATTCGTTGGCTGACGTCGATGGGATTTGTGAGTACGCAAACAGAGCCGTGTCTATATGTCTTCTACAAGACGGCGTATTTGCAATATTTCCATTGTATGTCAACGATGTTGTACGCGCTACAAGCTCTATGGAGCTAAAACCTTCTTTGTTTGTAGCGTTTAACGCTAATTATGACTTCAATGACGGAAATAAACTACATTCGTTTCTGGGAGTGCAGGTTGAGCAAAGTGATAACTGAATTCGCATTCACCAAGAAAAGTACTTCAACGAGATCTTAGAGCGCTCCGGATTTGACAGCGCTCACGGCTGTGCGACCCTAAAGGAGACGATGGCAAATTGCAGTCAAAGCACGGATGGACAAGATGGTGAACTGTCGCTCGACTATCGAGGTGCTACTGGGGCATTTATCTACCTAGCTGCAAGCTTTCGACCCGATATTGCCTACTCTGCCGACTACCTTAGTCGATTCATGACTAACCCAAGGAAGAAGCACTGTGGCGATGTCAAACGTACCCTACGCAACATGTCAACAAAGAACTTGAGAGTTGTAAAATCGCCGGATTGCACGGGTGCCAAGGCGATCGTGCTACAGGTGACCCATGCGTGAAGGTCACTGAAGTGTCTTACATTGTATTTACCTTTTGGCAGCTCAGTCTCCCTTTGACAAGAAAGATAACACATTAGTGACGAGAACGTTGAAGACTAAGCATTCTATAGGAACGTTGTGTTTGTATTACATAGGATTCCTAGCTTACGCCTACGCGCAGTTCTGCACAATCATTGAACGCGTAACTACAGTATTGCACAGGTCTAACATGTACATACTTACTGGTCAGAACTGGAATAGCGTTCTTGCCTTCGTTCTGATCAGATGCCTCTAATGTCAGGACTAAGAAAATACGTATGCATTTAGAAAAGATAGTTGAGGTACGGGTCGTCAACAACTGCTTCTACTACCATTCCTTAATGGCTTTAAATATTATTATGTATTATTATTAATGAGTCGCGCTCCGAGCAAAATTATCACTTGTGAGACTAAATTTCTCTACCAACTGAGCAACACTCGGTCCTAATCCAACAACCACACAAAAACAAACAAAACAATTGTGCACGTGGGAGCGAGCACAACCAACACCTCTACAGCATTTACATTTCTTCCCCTATTAAACAATAGTCAATATGTCATTTTGACTATTATTTTTTAGGTGGATGAAATGAATTATTTATGAATAATTTATGAGCAGGTATTATTCATACAATGGTAGTATGCGGAGCTGTTAATAGGTAGAGCTGTTAATAGGTAGACATCTACTATTTTACAAATGACAGTATACTGAATTTGCTCAACTGGGTCATCGGTGAATGCCACACCCAATATTTGTGTATGCCTGCAGAATTCCGCGAGGAATGGCAATCTGTAAGAGCCTTCTTCGTTTGTCTTGTGCTGCTGTTCGCGAAAGTCTTCATTTTCGAGTTGACTTTAGCGCTCCTTCTGACTACAACAATGTGACCTGTTTAACATTGTCTTCTCCAATAGGCGCGCCTAGTAAACTTTACATCCATATTGTCGGTACCACCAGAACTCACCAGGAAATTCAGATAATAATTTTTGTTTGATCTCATTAATAACATTGAAAAATGCGATGCCGTCAAACTCATGTTTTTTGCCGGCATGGTAGCTGAAGACTAGGGTATTGGTACCGGATTTGCAAACGTTATCTAATACTTTAAAACTAGAAAATACCAAGACAGTATCCGGGTCGGACATTTTTCCGGTCAGGATATAATCCCGGTCACCCGCGTCACATACAAACTTAAGTAAGAATAGGAAATGGATACCCACTATTTGATTCGCCCTGGTTTACCCAAATATAGGTCTATAATCATTATAGATACGTTAAAGTGAAATGCGGGAAAATCCGCTTTCGATTACACATTCGCTGATATGCCATCACTAGCTGTGAACCTCAAACCAAACCTGCGAAAACGAGCGATGAAGAGCGTCACCTACGAAGCATATTTTGCCGCTATCGGCGCCGTCAAAGCCGGTATGGGCAAACGGACAGCGCCAAAACGTACGGGGTCCCTCGCGAATCATTGCGCCAGCGTGTGAACGGTGATGTGCTAATTTTGGCCCATCGAGGGCCACAACTCAAGTTTCTATCGGAAAGGTGGTGATCAAGGTCTGGTGGAGATAAGAATCCACCGCGCACTTCACGGCATGTGTGTAGGGATAGATATACTTCGCTGCATGGTGCGAACAGCAGCAGAAGCAACAGGAAGGCGGTCATGGACGGATGCTTTGCCTAGCAACAAATTCATCTCGCGATGGCTGAGAAAACACCTTCAACTATCCATCCGACATGTTCAGCTTTTGTCTGTAAAGCGAGCTCAACATTCTACCCCGATGCTGTGATGCGCTATTTCAGCAACATACAGAGCGGCTTAAAGAAATTGGATCTAACGGACAAGCCCGAGAGGATCTGGAGCTGCGATGAGACAGGCATTTGCCAGCAAGGATATGGAGGTGAACGGATCGTTTGCCCAAAGGGACTCCTAGCAAACGTTCAACGCTCGAATGACCGCGAATACACCACCTTTCGGCCTGTATTAGCGCTTCTGGTAAAAGGATACCACCAGGGCGTGGGAAATACAATATCCAGTGTTATTTTGCGTGAATCACATCCGTAATAAAGACTGCAATACCTGGCAACACAATAATAATCACTGCAATAATCACAATATATTGTTATTACTTAGTCTTCGACGCAACCGAGAAGGGTGGAGCAGTTCCACATACTGCGATTAGCACGAGAAACATGGGCGTTTCAAAATTAGCTGGTAAAGTAGATGAACGTAGCGATGTAAAAACAAGCTTACACTCAGAAAAAAGGATCTCGCATGTGTTGCTTGTCGGAGGAGCGCAGAGCAGGATCATACTCGACAGACGCCTGCGATGCAAGCCGTGCCTTCTTGGCTTGCCGGAGGACGGAGGTCGCGAAGTCGGCCGTAGCCGGCACTTCGTCTTGTAATGTAGACGAAGATAAAATGAAACTGTCGACTGCATGTAATTCATCCGCTGAGAGGGGTAGGTCGTTTTGCAGCTTCACTATTGCAGACTCGAAATGGGGCGAGTGAACAATCTCAGCTGTTGGTGCCAAGTAGTTAGCCATGACGGGATACTTAGCAGCACACGCATCAAACAACAGGCGCACCTCGGCAAGCGTGCACGCCTCCGCTTGGATTCTCACACACACACTGTCCAGCTCACGAAGCTTGTCCAATACACCTATAACGCGGCGGTGCGCATGGCCACGAGGCACAAACTCTTCAACAGCCTCCACCGTCAGGATCGCATCACGGATCTTGCAATATCGGTCAATCATCTGGAATGTAGACGACCAGCGCGTAGTGTTTGCCTTAACAGGCTTGTAGTCGGTCGCCTTTGCCAGTGCGGTAGCATTTTTGACATGACGCAGCTGAATCATCAGGTTTTGAATCAGATCTATCTGAGTCTGATAAACCTGCAGAAATCGATTAACCGCGAGGTTAAATCGATGACTTGCACAGCCAATGAGGGGGACGCCCATTCGTGTATCCATACTCTGATTGGTTGCACAATTGTCCTCCACAACATAGCGCACCATCTGCAGGTTCGTCTCGTACACAGTTAGTACGGTGGATATATGATCGAGGTGGGCTTCAGCTGTCTGGCCGTCTTTCATTGGCGAAAGCGCAAGAAGGCGCTGGTGGCGCACACCATTGTAGACGTAGATCGCGTAGATACCGAGGAAGTGGAGTAAGTGACTAGTCCAACCGTCGAACATTAAAGCAAAGGAGGTTCCCATCTCCTTTGCAATGATTGTTCCAACGGCTAGAGCCACATGACGCATGTACCGCTTTAGTGTCTTGGTAGTCGTAGGCTTCATTGTAACTACAGCACGCGTAGCCTTGTTTTCCACTTCAGTGATTGGTAGATTTCTCTCGATCACCCATACCATCCATTGGTAGATATTGCGCGTCTTATCATCCACAAAACCAAACGTGGTGAGTGCTGGCGTCTGCGTGGCATGAAGTTCTGCAAACTCAGCAGCATACCCAGCGTGCTTGCTGTTAAAGTGGCTGAGGAGATTGCTGTACCCCGTGCCGGGCGTCTGCTTTCGAGGAAGCCCACAGGATTTACACTCAAAGCGACCTTCGCCGAGGTCGTTGAAGTAGAATGCGCAGAGTTGACGGGAGGTCATCGTGGGTAGCGTGGTGGGTAGCGTGGCTAAGAGCGGTGGCTTGTTCTCTAGAGAGGAAATTGAGAAGTGGGGAGTGTGTGGATCAAAGCGCGCAGAGTGTATTTGCAAGGCAGTCGAGAACTGTTGGTTGTCAGCGCTCCTGGAAATGGTTGGAAGCGTGGAAAATATTGTATTATTGTGCTGAGTTTTGTATTATATTTATCTTGAAAAATCAATAGTATCGTTATTCCGTAAATATAATACCCGTAATATTGATATTATACTATTTCCCATGCACTGGATGGAAGGCGCTAAGAAAGAGGCCCGCTGTGCGATGCGTGAAAACTTAAATTTCAACTTTTACATTGATTCAAATGGTTTGTAAGTCTGCTACACCCTGAGCATCCGCAGTTGCTATTGTTAGATGGCCATTTTGCTCACATCCAAGTCGAGGTTGTAAAGTACGGAGCGCACATGGCGTCCATCGCTTCATTTTGACGGCCCACACGTCCCAATTTCTCTAGCCTCTCGACTTATCCGTCATTGGTTCTTTCAATGCTCGGTATGAGAAAGCCCTCAAGCGTTTTCCAGCACGTAGCAAAAACAAGTTCCTCGCTAAGGCTGATCGCTGGTATTGCCAGCGATCCGTTGATACAGGTATGCTGTTCTCATTAAGCGAAAATAGGATTTGAGAAAGCTGGTATTTTTGCACTGTCATTAGACGTCATGCTGAAAGGAATAATCGAAAGCAAGCCACCCGTATCTAGTGACTCGCTCCCACATCTCTCGGTCATTTTGGGGCACGTTGTTCCGCCGCTAAAAGAGATTGCGTTCACGGAGCGTCAAAAGCGGATTTTGCGCGAGCGCAGCTTAAATCTGGACGCGCTTAACGTTGTCTATCTGCTGTTGCGTTCAGTCGTAGCTCCCGTTTCGCAGAAACTTAAGCGTGGAGAATGGGTGAACGAAAACGTTTTTGGCGGGAAGCTGCTAAACTACGAGATGATGTTTACAGCTGTTGAGACCAAAGCTGCTGCCAAAGCCAAAAACTGCTAACAAGAAGTGAGAAACGTGCCTGTCATGAAATGAACCTACATGACAAAATTGAGCATCAGGCCGACAGAACCAAGCGCTTACTACAGTACATACAAAGCGAGCGTGATGGCTGCGTTTTTCAAAGCTAAGAAAGCCCGAGAAGAAGTTCCGAGTAAGGGTGCTGCTGCCGGCAAGTCGAACAAAATATATACTCTACCTCTCGGAGCGATAGTGTCAACTACGGAGGAGCAAGACATCATGATGTCGATTCTATTGTAAGTACGGTACTCCATACTTAACCCCTCAGTTACCAGAAGATCCGTGTTGGAACCGCCTATTTTACGTCGTAAGTTACGACTTTATTTTAGTATATTTATTTGTATGGATGTGTCTTTTCCACACTGGATTCCCGCTATAAACTGTCAGAGGATATTCTGAGCTACGTCGTATGAGTTACGACATTATGAGCACGTCGTATCACGAAAAGCAATAACTTACGACGTTCAAGTATTGTTTTTGTCGAAGCAGATGCCTATTTACACATCCGTAGAGATCCTCGTACAACAAAGAAAGAGCTACATTTACATAAACTAAGTGCTGTCCAAACGCATTCAAACGATTGCCGATTGCTGAGCTGGCTGATCCTCTTCATTGTCGGCCTCGCCGTCTTGTTGACAGAGCAGCTCACGCCGAGTTGGTTTTCGAGTACCAGCCTTGGCTGATCGTCGCAAGACGACTCGCTTGCCGAGCGATGCTGGGATGGAAGCCCCACTGTCAAAGTCTTCGTGCCAAATCTGATAGCATGTTTTGCGCACGCCTCCGTAGCTATGGCGCGACTTGGGGCAGAGGAAGCACTTTGCGTCTGCGTGTGAGCAATCCTCACAATAATAGGTCGTTTGAAAGGATTTTTTTCGATCGCCTCGTAGAAGAGCGCATACTTTGCAAGAGCGTTGCCGGCGCTTTTGGGTGCCTGAAACGGTGACCCAGTCGTCGAACTGGATGTGTTTGTGACCGTCTAGTCGGCGGCGCTTGCGAGAGCGAGCCATAGGAGAAGGTGTAGGAGCAGTAGCTTCAATGAAGTCGTCGGCTTTGAGCTGCATCAATTGCTTATGAAGTAGAAGATACCATTCTCCACGATCTTTTGGTACCAGCCTCTTGATCCGGCATGTTTCCTTGTGTGTGAGATACGCATTGACGAGTGCCATGTCCATGAAACCCATGAACAGTGACTTGTAATACTTCCTGAAACGGAAAGCCGTTTGGATTGAATAGGACTGCAGGCGAAGTTGATCATGTACATCAACTCCCGCCCATCCAGCGTTGGTAATCAGTAACTAACTTTGGGCATTTGACGCAAGACGGCCCGACCATCTTGACGTTACGACGAATAGAGTCCTCTGCCATGACCGGACCCGTGGCCAGGTAGTGGACCGGCTTTCGGTCCCACCAGTGGCAAGCTATCATGGTCGGTATAGCAGTGGAGCGAGAGAACGCAAATGTACCACGCTCAATCGCTCGAGGACGTGTTTTACGTTTCTCAATAACTTGCTTGTCGAACCCCAGTCTGTTGATCATGATCGTTCCCACCACGTAGATACCCATCGATAGAAGCTGAATAGCCAGTGGGATAGACGAGTAAAATCGATCGATCACTACCAATCGAAACCCTTGTGATCGATCTCCCAGAACGGCTTTCATGTTTCGAATAACTGCAGCAGCCCCCGTCTTGTCGTCGACTGCTTGCTGATCACCATCCTCGGTCTCACGCTTTCCGACGTACACCTCGAATCTATAGTAGTAAGTTACGACGTAATAAAATATCGTATTACAATTCAAGCCGTAAGTTACGACATAATTTTTAAACGAAACAAACTTACCGGTGGCAGTATGCACTCACAGAATCGCAAGCCATAAACAACTTGGTTCCGTATCGATGGGGCTTGTCGGGCATAAACATCCGCGTGGTGTTGCGCTTGGACGTGGCTGGTAGTACGCCTTCGTCAAACGAGAACTTACTACCGAGTGACCAGCCAGATCGAAACCGAGTTTGCAACGTGTCGACAACAGGCCGTAACTTCCACAATTTGTCTCGAATCCGTGGGGCTTCGTTGTTCACGACATGGAAGTCTCGAAGAATTGACGTGCAGCGGTTTCGAGCCATGAACTTGCCAAAGTTTCCGGCAGGTATTGCACCGTCTTCGGTCATTGACCAATGCCGAGAAAAGCGACGCGTCATTGGGTTCAGCATTCTTGCCACTAAGAGCCCAATGACGTGGAGTATCTCATGAGTTTCGTACGCAGCCTCGACGCGCAATCGCCTTTCAATCTGCTTAACAGTCTCGGGGGCTGGTACAGTGCGTTTCCTTTGCTTCTGTCGGATTCGCTTAGCTCTGGCGTGTACTGTCTGCTTCTTGTAGCGATTTGTCTCCTTGGTGATGGTAACCCACAGTGATTTTGGTAGGAAGTAAAATAGAAGCAGCAAGGGAGAATCCGCAATGTCCTGTAGCTCCCTGATCGGTACGGCGACGTCCGTAGACAGGCGAGGGTACCCTCCACTGTCAGCTTCGAAGATGGACGAAGGAGGACTCCATTCAAAGCTCCGGAGTGCGGCCTTGTCGATCGACTCCAGTGTTAATTTGCCACCTAACGCCTCGACAAATGCGTCGTCCATCAGAGCAACGTCTTCATCGTCCTCAAGTGTGTCGTCGGGGTACTCACGCCTCACGATGATATCGTCGCCACTATTGTCGCTGCTGTCGCTGCCACTAGAATCGACGGCCTCGTATTCATCCGAAAGATCTCCATCGCCCATAACATTCACGTCGGTTACCGGCAGTGCCACACGGCAGTCATCCTCCACAGTCTCACCTCCACACACACTTGCGCCTTCCTCCTCCACACTGGCGCAACCATCATCGTTGTCGTCCGAATTGCTCGACTCGGCGCCTGACAGGAGCCGCTGGAACGCCCCCACGACCATCTCTCGATCTGACTGCTCCAACGTATCCTCCGCTTCCGACTGGGGGTCACTGTCCGTGCCAAACATCGCCGATAAGGTGTTGGCCGACAGCGCGATGGATGTGTCTATCTGTGACGCCGTCACTGTAACGTCCACCGGCACGACCTCATCACTGCCCACCTCCCTCTCACTGTCGCCACTCTCTTCAGCAATAAGCCCAGTCTCGATTGCATAAGCCACCACAGCATCCTCCCCTAGACAAGTGATATAAATTAGACAAATGAAGCACATAACCATATACGAGCTTCGCACCAGTGAGCGACTTCCCGTCCGGCGACGTGTACGTCCACTCCTTCGCAAGTCCACCGGAAGGTCTCTTCGACGTCCATCCCACTGCACGTAGCTGCCGCCAGAGATGCTTGAAGTCGATGGCACGCACGTCCATCGTGCTGGCAACTGCTGATTGCTTCGTCCGCGTACTTGATCGAACTCTCGCCATAGTGGCAAGTTCTTGAATGAGACACCAGTGGCTCGAGTCGGCGCTCTCGGCCACTCATCATTCTGTTCGGTGCAGCACATCTACCCTTCCCCCACCCTTTCTTTTACATTTGCCGAATCGACCTCTTTCAGCTTATATAATTTGCCTCCAAACTTTGACTTGGTTAAAGTATCGTGTCCTCTTTTTTCGAGCCATTTTCTGTTTGAAGGCTCGAATTACGTCGTAAGTTACGACTTTCGCCCTACTCAAAGTCGTAACTTACGACGTTGGTAACAGAGGGGTTAAGGAAGATGACACGTTTTTTGTCGGCCCTATTTACAAAAATAGCATTTAACAATATAGTGACACGAAATACGTCTGGTACAGATATCAGCAGCACCAATAGGCATTGCTGTCCCTAAGACTTATGAGCTTAAAGCTTCACCAGAAAACCCCGACCATCATGGTTGCATTTACCATCCCGCATCATTTTCGAAGACTCAATCCTCGCCTTCATCGTGCGCTGTTTTGCTCTCGTTGAGATTTGTTCAGTACGAGTGGGCACGGCGTGAAGAAGTGGCCACATTTGGAGGAGTAAGCATCGAAGAAGTGGTGATGCAGGAAGTTACAGCTACAGAGATTTAAATACGTACTTATACGTGAAGCAGATGCTGTGTCACTGCGTATACCAGACCATTAAATGGCGATTAAAGTTCTGTTGAGATATTTCAAAGACCTGTTTGTCAAGGATGACAAGGCTCTCGTCTTAAATTTGTTGTGCTATCCCAGCCTTCGCGGAGATTTTGATAGTAGCCAACTTGCAGCTTCACCGGTAAGCGATGTTACTTGGACAGGAGATGCGTTTATTTCTCAGTAGCAGCAAATGGTTACTTATGCATGAGATTTTGCACAAGGGTGCAAACGAAGCGTTTATTACATAACGATTTACGCTGTCATCTTAATTAAAACACGCTTGCTACTTTTTCCAAGATGGCTACATGTAGCCATTTTATATAAATGACACTTGCACAAATGAATAGTCGGTACCAATTGGGTGCCACTTAGAGAGGTGTGACTTTACTGCTAATCGTAAATATATACATGTACGAAGGTGCGATTCTGCCTAAAGAAGCTCAATACGGTTTTGCTTCACACTAAGAAAAAAAGTGGATGTTCGAAATTTTACACAAACTAAACAGTAGACCTTGATGTCGATATTCACTTTCAAACTAGATAAATAGGCTACCAATGTAAATAAAGAATTCGAGGTGCTCTAGAAAATGGACCAAGCGAAACTCTTATAATCCATAGCTGCATCATGTTGCTTGTGTTGGCATTCACCCCGATGATGTTGGTTGAAGGGTGGTAGAGTTATACTGCGTAGTAGTAGTATAAAAGTGATGGTGGATGACCCTATTATAATACTAAAATTAATGCGACCTCATGAACAGCATGCGAAACATAGCTACAAACTAATCTCAGCCTTCGCGAAGTTTTTACTAGTGATGCTACGCCTCCAGTACAAAATCCGGAGCTTTTCCGCGCAAAGCGCGTGTGTGTTGATATCAGAAGCGCTATCACTCGCGACAACTTCAACGTGCGATTTACTTTATTATCCAGTTAGAGCTACTTCGAAGTATTTCTTTTTACATTCAAACTGCTGTGTGTTCAGCCACATAGTTGAGGTACCGCAGGAGCTTCTTCATCTTGAGAGTTTCGCCAAGCTTTTCCATCGCCCTTGCAGAGTTAGCTGCAGCTGCAATCTTGTCGGTAAGTTTTAGCTTGGCAGCGTAGTCGTCAACAGTCATCCCAGCTTTCAACATCGTTTTCATCTTCTCTGTATTCAGAGCCCTTGCTTCAGAGTCATCGTCGTTTTCAGCTGCCGTGTAGTGTTTCCTCAGTAGACGCTGGGCTGGGCCTACCAAATTAGCAGCCTGAACACCCGTGTTCGTCGAGAGCGCTTCCGTGGTAACCAGGAATGAAGCCGCAATTACAACAATCACATAAGAGAGGCGCATGGTTTGTTGGCTCGGAACTTGAGGGCTGGACAGCAACTTTGGAAATGAGTGTCGCTTTCAGTCGACCTATGTTTGCTGTGTGCTGCACAGCACCCTGTGCATCCGGCCATTCACAAGGTATAAAAAGCATTCTCCAAGATCGGTGGTGTAGCGGCATCGACACCTTGTCCTTTAGGTACTGTATTTAAGCCATTCATTGAACCTAGTACAAATGAAATGGACCTCTCTCAAAAAAAAGACAAGATCAGAGGTACCGCTGGTTCCCGGTGTTCTGCCGGTTTTGTTTCTGTTATACTTCTTAATACGCGAATAACTTGTATACGCTCATGTGTTACTCATTGCGCGGTTCTTCGATTGAATGCACACACAATAGCGCAAATCTGTTACTGACTTGCCTTGCGCTTAAATCCACTTAAAAACGATCTGGGCCGTTTCAAAATAACGAGAAATTTGTAAGCAAGTGAATCATTGAAAGCGACCAGAATGACGTCAGAGCTCACGATACTGGTAAGTGCGTTTTGTAGCATCCTTCTATCAGCTAATTTTTGCTACAGGATTCTTACACGATGCCATCGGTAACAAAGCCAGTCGAGCTTTTCGTGCCCAAAAACGCGTATGTTTTGAGTTGCGTTTCTAAAACAGATAATATGTGTAAAAGAGACGCAATCATCAGCATTTTTTTTATCAGCCGGGGCGTTCGAACGTGCGGTACAATCAACACGACAAAATTGCAAAAACACCGTTCGAAACGGTTTGCAACACGCTCAAACGCACAATAGTACCTTTCGGGGCGGGGCGACGCAGCTATGGCGGCAACTAAGGCGAGCGGGTGCGAGGTCGCGTAGCCGCAGCAAACATGCGCGGGGAGCCCGCGAAGCAGGGCCGCGCGGTATTTGCGGAGGCGGGCCCTCACCAGCGAGCCGCGCATTGCACCTCCCAGGTGAGAGAATCTATTAATCGCGAGCGAAGCGAGCCCCAGCCAAGCTAAGCGCGGCTTGTAACGACCTCTTACATTATATAATGCCTTTTCGCAGGAGAGCCTCCGGGCTGCTCTTACAAATGCCAAGTCAAAACAAATCTTAGGTGCTATCCTGCAAAACAAGGTGTTTTGGATGTGTTGTCAATCAACACGTATTCTTTATAAGATACATCATGCTGTACATGCAACGGGCAGGTTGGTCTGTCAACCGCGGACTACCAAGAGCGGTCACTACCTTAGGGATTCGTTAAGAAGACAACTTTTTAAACAGTGAAAACCTGATCCAGCCTACCACCGGCACCGTACATAACTATACCATTAATATACGAAACGGGGAGGCTAAACCTTAAAGTCCGCTGTTAATTACGACCCACACGTGGGCCTCGCTTGGTAATGATGGCAATTATTGGTCCTTCACGTGCTTCGCACACGGTCTACAAACCACAGGCATGCTCGCTGCGCTCGCTTTAGGTACCCTATGCGCTTCGTGCGGGGTCAAATTTGGCCGTAACCTTCGTTGTGGAGTCTAGAGCCCTTCGTTGCGGAGTCTAGCGATAAACTTCTCCACACGAGTAATTGTATGGAAATCGAGTGGCTCAATTTGTGCTTGATGTATCTTTTCTCTCGCATTTGATACACGTAGAATTTGTGATTTCAGGAAGCACCCATTAAATTAGTAGATAAGTTTTTTTAAAGAGTCCAGCATAAATTGTCTTGTGCTCTCTCCCTAAGATAGACTCGGATCGGATCAGTCTGCACATGAATCAGGTCCTGATCTGTCTATACTGTAGACTAATCAGGACCTGATTTATGTCCACTACAATTGTGAGCAGGGGTTAATGGTAACTCCAAAATCGGTGAAGTTAATATTGAGAAATTATCACTTGTAGACCAGTTAATATATAAAATAGGCACTCGTTATCTAGCCCGACTGGGTGTGAAAGAGTCAGGCTACATTGCCCGACCCAACCCGACGGATGCCCGACTGACCCCGACTAGATAAAGGTTCAGTTGTGCAATCACAGGAATTTGAAAAAATTTAGTCAATATTTATTACAAATTTTACCTATAATAAATTATACTTTATATAAAAATGAATTATGTATTAATATTTCTTCAGATAAATTAATTCCTTTTTTTTTTTGTTTTTTAAAATCATACAAATACACAATTTAAAGTATTATCTGAAATTTGTGCTGTTGATTATATTAATAAAGAAAAACGTTTTGAAATTATTTATAATTTATTAAGTATACGTTTTAATAGTCGTTTAAAGATTAAAATTACAATTAATGAATTACAACCTATAAATTCTATTATTAAAATATATGGAGCTTCAAATTGGTGTGAAAGAGAGGTTTGGGATATGCAGCCGTCAAGATCATCGGTATCACACTGGAGACACGTCCGGACTGCATCACGCCCCCCCCCCCCCGACCCACACTACCAGCCGCGCTTAGCTTGGCTGGGGCTCGCTTCGCTCGCGATTAATAAATTCTCTCACCTGGGAGGTGCAATGCGCGGCTCGCTGGTGAGGGATCGCCTCCGCAAATACCGCGCGGCCCTGCTTCGCGGGCTCCCCGCGCATGTTTGCTGCGGCTACGCGACCTCGCACCCGCTCGCCTTAGTTGCCGCCATAGCTGCGTCGCCCCGCCCCGAAAGGTACTATTGTGCGTTTGAGCGTGTTGCAAACCGTTTCGAACGGTGTTTTTGCAATTTTGTCGTGTTGATTACCGCACGTTCGAACGCCCCGGCTGATAAAAAAAATGCTGATGATTGCGTCTCTTTTACACATATTATCTGTTTTAGAAACGCAACTCAAAACATACGCGTTTTTGGGCACGAAAAGCTCGACTGGCTTTGTTACCGATGGCATCGTGTAAGAATCCTGTAGCAAAAATTAGCTGATAGAAGGATGCTACAAAACGCACTTACCAGTATCGTGAGCTCTGACGTCATTCTGGTCGCTTTCAATGATTCACTTGCTTACAAATTTCTCGTTATTTTGAAACGGCCCAGATCGTTTTTAAGTGGATTTAAGCGCAAGGCAAGTCAGTAACAGATTTGCGCTATTGTGTGTGCATTCAATCGAAGAACCGCGCAATGAGTAACACATGAGCGTATACAAGTTATTCGCGTATTAAGAAGTATAACAGAAACAAAACCGGCAGAACACCGGGAACCAGCGGTACCTCTGATCTTGTCTTTTTTTTGAGAGAGGTCCATTTCATTTGTACTAGGTTCAATGAATGGCTTAAATACAGTACCTAAAGGACAAGGTGTCGATGCCGCTACACCACCGATCTTGAAGAATGCTTTTTATACCTTGTGAATGGCCGGATGCACAGGGTGCTGTGCAGCACACAGCAAACATAGGTCGACTGAAAGCGACACTCATTTCCAAAGTTGCTGTCCAGCCCTCAAGTTCCGAGCCAACAAACCATGCGCCTCTCTTATGTGATTGTTGTAATTGCGACTTCATTCCTGGTTACCACGGAAGCGCTTTCGACGAACACGGGTGTTCAGGCTGCTAATGTGGTAGGCCCAGCCCAGCGTCTACTGAGGAAACACTACACGGCAGCTGAAAACGACGATGACTCTGAAGCAAGGGCTCTGAATACAGAGAAGATGAAAACGATGTTGAAAGCTGGGATGACTGTTGACGACTACGCTGCCAAGTTAAAACTTACCGACAAGATTGCAGCTGCAGCTAACTCTGCAAGGGCGATGGAAAAGCTTGGCGAAACTCTCAAGATGAAGAAGCTCCTGCGGTACCTCAACTATGTGGCTGAACACACAGCAGTTTGAATGTTAAAAGAAATACTTCGAAGTAGCTCTAACTGGATAATAAAGTAAATCGCACGTTGAAGTTGTCGCGAGTGATAGCGCCGAGTGATAGCGCTTCTGATATCAACACACACGCGCTTTGCGCGGAAAAGCTCCGGATTTTGTACTGGAGGCGTAGCATCACTAGTAAAAACTTCGCGAAGGCTGAGATTAGTTTGTAGCTATGTTTCGCATGCTGTTCATGAGGTCGCATTAATTTTAGTATTATAATAGGGTCATCCACCATCACTTTTATACTACTACTACGCAGTATAACTCTACCACCCTTCAACCAACATCATCGGGGTGAATGCCAACACAAGCAACATGATGCAGCTATGGATTATAAGAGTTTCGCTTGGTCCATTTTCTAGAGCACCTCGAATTCTTTATTTACATTGGTAGCCTATTTATCTAGTTTGAAAGTGAATATCGACATCAAGGTCTACTGTTTAGTTTGTGTAAAATTTCGAACATCCACTTTTTTTCTTAGTGTGAAGCAAAACCGTATTGAGCTTCTTTAGGCAGAATCGCACCTCCGTACATGTATATATTTACGATTAGCAGTCTTCTTTTTCCAAGATGGCTACATGTAGCCATTTTCTACAAATGACACTTGCACAAATGAATAGTCGGTTGCGGCCAACCAATTGGGTGCCACTTAGAGAGGTGTGACTTTCAAGCGTGTTTTAATTAAGATGACAGCGTAAATCGTTATGTAATAAACGCTTCGTTTGCACCCTTTTGCAAAATCTCATGCATAAGTAACCATTTGCTGCTACTGAGAAATAAACGCATCTCCTGTCCAAGTAACATCGCTTACCGGTGAAGCTGCAAGTTGGCTACTATCAAAATCTCCGCGAAGGCTGGGATAGCACAACAAATTTAAGACGAGAGCCTTGTCATCCTTGACAAACAGGTCTTTGAAATATGTCAACAGAACTCTAATCGCCATTTAATGGTCTGGTATACGCAGTGACACAGCATCTGCTTCACGTATAAGTACGTATTTAAATCTCTGTAGCTGTAACTTCCTGCATCACCACTTCTTCGATGGCGACAGCCTTACTCCTCCAAATGTGGCCACTTCTTCACGCCGTGCCCACTCGTACTGAACAAATCTCAACGAGAGCAAAACAGCGCACGATGAAGGCGAGGATTGAGTCTTCGAAAATGATGCGGGATGGTAAATGCAACCATGATGGTCGGGGTTTTCTGGTGAAGCTTTAAGCTCATAAGTCTTAGGGACAGCAATGCCTATTGGTGCTGCTGATATCTGTACCAGACGTATTTCGTGTCACTATATTGTTAAATGCTATTTTTGTAAATAGTGCCGACATAAAACGTGTCATCTTCCTTAAGTATGGAGTACCGTACTTACAATAGAATCGACATCATGATGTCTTGCTCCTCCGTAGTTGACACTATCGCTCCAAGAGGTAGAGTATATATTTTGTTCGACTTGCCGGCAGCAGCACCCTTACTCGGAACTTCTTTTCGGGCTTTCTTAGCTTTGAAAAACGCAGCCATCACGCTCGCTTTGTATGTACTGTAGTAAGCGCTTGGTTCTGTCGGCCTGATGCTCAATTTTGTCATGTAGGTTCATTTCATGACAGGCACGTTTCTCACTTCTTGTTAGCAGTTTTTGGCTTTGGCAGCAGCTTTGGTCTCAACAGCTGTAAACATCATCTCGTAGTTTAGCAGCTTCCCGCCAAAAACGTTTTCGTTCACCCATTCTCCACGCTTAAGTATCTGCGAAACGGGAGCTACGACTGAACGCAACAGCAGATTGACAACGTTAAGCGCGTCCAGATTTAAGCTGCGCTCGCGCAAAATCCGCTTTTGACGCTCCGTGAACGCAATCTCTTTTAGCGGCGGAACAACGTGCCCCAAAATGACCGAGAGATGTGGGAGCGAGTCACTAGATACGGGTGGCTTGCTTTCGATTATTCCTTTCAGCATGACGTCTAATGACAGTGCAAAAATACCAGCTTTCTCAAATCCTATTTTCGCTTAATGAGAACAGCATACCTGTATCAACGGATCGCGGGCAATACCAGCGATCAGCCTTAGCGAGGAACTTGTTTTTGCTACGTGCTGGAAAACGCTTGAGGGCTTTCTCATACCGAGCATTGAAAGAACCAATGACGGATAAGTCGAGAGGCTAGAGAAATTGGGACGTGTGGGCCGTCAAAATGAAGCGATGGACGCCATGTGCGCTCCGTACTTTACAACCTCGACTTGGATGTGAGCAAAATGGCCATCTAACAATAGCAACTGCGGATGCTCAGGGTGTAGCAGACTTACAAACCATTTGAATCAATGTAAAAGTTGAAATTTAAGCTTTCACGCATCGCACAGCGGGCCTCTTTCTTAGCGCCTTCCATCCAGATCTATCCAGTGCATGGGAAATAGTATAATATCAATATTACGGGTATTATATTTACGGAATAACGATACTATTGATTTTTCAAGATAAATATAATACAAAACTGAGCACAATAATACAATATTTTCCACGCTTCCAACCATTTCCAGGAGCGCTGACAACCAACAGTTCTTGACTGCCTTGCAAATACACTCTGCGCGCTTTGATCCACACACTCCCCACTTCTCAATTTCCTCTCTAGAGAACAAGCCACCGCTCTTAGCCACGCTACCCACCACGCTACCCACGATGACCTCCCGTCAACTCTGCGCATTCTACTTCAACGACCTCGGCGAAGGTCGCTTTGAGTGTAAATCCTGTTGGCTTCCTCGAAAGCAGACGCCCGGCACGGGGTACAGCAATCTCCTCAGCCACTTTAACAGCAAGCACGCTGGGTATGCTGCTGAGTTTGCAGAACTTCATGCCACGCAGACGCCAGCACTCACCACGTTTGGTTTTGTGGATGATAAGACGCGCAATATCTACCAATGGATGGTATGGGTGATCGAGAGAAATCTACCAATCACTGAAGTGGAAAACAAGGCTACGCGTGCTGTAGTTACAATGAAGCCTACGACTACCAAGACACTAAAGCGGTACATGCGTCATGTGGCTCTAGCTGTTGGAACAATCATTGCAAAGGAGATGGGAACCTCCTTTGCTTTAATGTTCGACGGTTGGACTAGTCACTCACCCCACTTCCTCGGTATTTACGCGATCTACGTCTACAATGGTGTGCGCCACCAGCGCCTTCTTGCGCTTTCGCCAATGGAAGACGGTCAGACAGCTGAAGCCCACCTCGATCATATATCCACCGTACTAACTGTGTACGAGACGAACCTGCAGATGGTGTGCTTTGTTGTGGAGGACAATTGTGCAACCAATCAGAGTATGGATACACGAATGGGCGTTTCCCTCATTGGATGTGCAAGTCATCGATATAACCTCGCGGCTAATCGATTTCTGCAGGATTATCAGACTCAGATAGATCTGATTCAAAACCTGATGATTCAGCTGCGTCATGTCGAAAATGCAACCGCACTGGCAAAGGCGACAGACTACAAGCCTGTTAAGGCAAACACTACGCGCTGGTCGTCTACATTCCAGATGATTGACCGATATTGCAAGATCCGTGATGCGATCCTGAGGGTGGAGGCTGTTGAAGACTTTGTGCCTCGTGGCCATGCGCACCGCCGCGTTATAGGTGTATTGGACAAGCTTCGTGAGCTGGACAGTGTGTGTGTGAAAATCCAAGCGGAGGCGTGCACGCTTGCCGAGGTGCGCCTGTTGTTTGATGCGTGTGCTGCTAAGTATCCTGTCATGGCTAACTACTTGGCACCAACAGCTGAGATTGCTCACTCGCCCCATTTCGAGTCTGCAATAGTGAAGCTGCAAAACGACCTACCCCTCTCAGCGGATGAATTACATGCAGTCGACAGTTTCATTTTATCTCCGTCTACATTACAAGAGGAAGTGCCGGCTACGGCCGACTTCGCGACCTCCGTCCTCCGGCAAGCCAAGAAGGCACGGCTTGTATCGCAGGCGTCTGTCGAGTATGATCCTGCTCTGCGCTCCTCCGACAAGCAACACATGCGAGATCCTTTTTTCTGAGTGTAAGCTTGTTTTTACATCGCTGCGTTCATCTACTTTACCAGCTAATTTTGAAACGGCCATATTTCTCGTGCTAATCGCAGTATGTGGAGCTGCTCCACCCTTCTCGGTTGCGTCGAAGACTAAGTGATAGCAATATATTGTGATTATTGCAGTGATTATTATTGTGTTGCCAGGTATTGCAGTCTTTATTACGGATGTGATTCACGCAAAATAACACTGGGTATTGTATTTCCCACGCCCTGGTGGTATCCTTTTACCAGAAGCGCTAATACAGGCCGAAAGGTGGTGTATTCGCGGTCATTCGAGCGTTGAACGTTTGCTAGGAGTCCCTTCGGGCAAACGATCCGTTCACCTCCATATCCTTGCTGGAAAATGCCTGTCTCATCGCAGCTCCAGATCCTCTCGGGCTTGTCCGCTAGATCCAATTTCTTTAAGCCGCTCTGTATGTTGCTGAAATAGCGCATCACAGCATCGGGGTAGAATGTTGAGCTCGCTTTACAGACAAAAGCTGGGCATGTCGGATGGATAGTTGAAGGTGTTTTCTCAGCCATCGCGAGATGAATTTGTTGCTAGGCAAAGCATCCGTCCATGACCGCCTTCCTGTTGCTTCTGCTGCTGTTCGCACCATGCAGCGAAGTATATCTATCCCTACACACATGCCGTGAAGTGCGCGGTGGGTTCTTATCTCCACCAGACCTTGATCACCACCTTTCCGATAGAAACTTGAGTTGTGGCCCTCGATGGGCCAAAATTAGCACATCACCGTTCACACGCTGGCGCAATGATTCGCGAGGGACCCCGTACGTTTTGGCGCTGTCCGTTTGCCCATACCGGCTTTGACGGCGCCGATAGCGGCAAAATATGCTTCGTAGGTGACGCTCTTCATCGCTCGTTTTCGCAGGTTTGGTTTGAGGTTCACAGCTAGTGATGGCATATCAGCGAATGTGTAATCGAAAGCGGATTTTCCCGCATTTCACTTTAACGTATCTATAATGATTATAGACCTATATTTGGGTAAACCAGGGCGAATCAAATAGTGGGTATCCATTTCCTATTCTTACTTAAGTTGTAGTTTGACGCGGGTGACCGGGATTATATCCTGACCGGAAAAATGTCCGACCCGGATACTGTCTTGGTATTTTCTAGTTTTAAAGTATTAGATAACGTTTGAAAATCCGGTACCAATACCCTAGTCTTCAGCTACCATGCCGGCAAAAAAACATGAGTTTGACGGCATCGCATTTTTTAATGTTATTAATGAGATCAAACAAAAATTATTATCTGAATTTCCTGGTGAGTTCTGGTGGTACCGACAATATGGATGTAAAGTTTACTAGGCGCGCCTATTGGAGAAGACAATGTTAAACAGGTCACATTGTTGTAGTCAGAAGGAGCGCTAAAGTCAACTCGAAAATGAAGACTTTCGCGAACAGCAGCACAAGACAAACGAAGAAGGCTCTTACAGATTGCCAGGCTTCGCGGAATTCTGCAGGCATACACAATTATTGGGTGTGGCATTCACCGATGACCCAGTTGAGCAAATTCAGTATACTGTCATTTGTAAAATAGTAGATGTCTACCTATTAACAGCTCTACCTATTAACAGCTCCGCATACTACCATTGTATGAATAATACCTGCTCATAAATTATTCATAAATAATTCATTTCATCCACCTAAAAAATAATAGTCAAAATGACATATTGACTATTGTTTAATAGGGGAAGAAATGTAAATGCTGTAGATGTGTTGGTTGTGCTCGCTCCCACGTGCACAATTGTTTTGTTTGTTTTTGTGTGGTTGTTGGATTAGGACCGAGTGTTGCTCAGTTGGTAGAGAAATTTAGTCTCACAAGTGATAATTTTGCTCGGAGCGCGACTCATTAATAATAATACATAATAATATTTAAAGCCATTAAGGAATGGTAGTAGAAGCAGTTGTTGACGACCCGTACCTCAACTATCTTTTCTAAATGCATACGTATTTTCTTAGTCCTGACATTAGAGGCATTTGATCAGAACGAAGGCAAGAACGTTATTCCAGTTCTGACCAGTAAGTATGTATATGTTAGACCTGTGCAATACTGTAGTTACGCGTTCAATGATTGTGCAGAACTGCTCGTAGGCGTAAGCTAGGAATCCTATGTAATACAAACACAACTTTCCTATAGAATGCTTAGTCTTCAACGTTCTCGTCACTAATGTGTTATCTTTCTTGTCAAAGGGAGACTGAGCTGCCAAAAGGTAAATACAATGTAAGACACTTCAGTGACCTTCACGCATGGGTCACCTGTAGCACGATCGCCTTGGCACCCGTGCAATCCGGCGATTTTACAACTCTCAAGTTCTTTGTTGACATGTTGCGTAGGGTACGTTTGACATCGCCACAGTGCTTCTTCCTTGGGTTAGTCATGAATCGACTAAGGTAGTCGGCAGAGTAGGCAATATCGGGTCGAAAGCTTGTAGCTAGGTAGATAAATGCCCCAGTAGCACCTCGATAGTCGAGCGACAGTTCACCATCTTGTCCATCCGTGCTTTGACTGCAATTTGCCATCGTCTCCTTTAGGGTCGCACAGCCGTAAGCGCTGTCAAATCCGGAGCGCTCTAAGATCTCGTTGAAGTACTTTTCTTGGTGAATGCGAATTCAGTTATCACTTTGCTCAACCTGCACTCCCAGAAACGAATGTAGTTTATTTCCGTCATTGAAGTCATAATTAGCGTTAAACGCTACAAACAAAGAAGGTTTTAGCTCCATAGAGCTTGTAGCGCGTACAACATCGTTGACATACAATGGAAATATTGCAAATACGCCGTCTTGTAGAAGACATATAGACACGGCTCTGTTTGCGTACTCACAAATCCCATCGACGTCAGCCAACGATTGATTTTTTCCAAACCATTCTGCACAGACTGGTGAAGACCGAAAAGTGCGATACGCTTGTCCTCTCGGGCGCAGGAAATCATGGGACCCACGAATGTACTGCTAAAACAGCATTCAAGTAGGCTGTATCAATATCATCTTGATACAAATCGAGTCCTAATTTAACCGCAATATCGATGACTACACGGCCAGACTCCATACGAGTCAACACGTCCGGCCAATCGAGGTCGTCACCGTTTACGAATCCTTCATCATCGCCTTGCCTTGAAATCGCCAAATGGAGCTCAGTCGATGCGCCTTAACCGGCATCTCACATTCGTCGATCAGCTCGAACACTTTTTTCTTGAACATTTCATCGACCTCATATTTCATTCCTTCTAGCCACTCGCGACTTTGAGGCGAGCACATAGCCTTTTGAAAGCTCCGAGACATCGTAATATTCTTGATATACCATCGAGCTACTTCAGACTCAGAATTTGATTCTCTGGTAAATTATTTTCTGCAAGAACTTAGGTTCACGCTTCAGCGCGAATACATCTACCGTATTCTATCCGATAGGCTTCGCAGATAGGTGCTGAGATTCAAAGCGTTTAAGATGTCCGTAGTCGTAGCCATCTACGACATCGAGTCTGCTCCATAGCGAACGTAACGTCCAATCACTTGCAGCAGGTGAACTATCTTCTCCATTGCGGTATACGCGTGCTTCGTCAGAATTTTGAGATAGCTTACTCTCAAGGCGGAGAGTTTATCGGTTTTGAGGAGTTTACCGCACGTTTGCTCCTCAATTTCCGATGACGACAAGGGTGACTCATTTAGAGGTGTCACTTCATTCATAGCTGGTTCAGCAAGCATAGACTCGCATGATTTGCTACAAATATCGCCTTCTGGAGCTTTCTCCTCCAGAACATTGTCCCCAAACGCGTAATTTTCAGCAGGTTGATCCCCGTTTTGAGCTGTTACACCCTCTAGATGTGGAGCCTTTGTCGGGCTTTGAGGAAACCGTCAGATCGAGACGTCGTTTCATTTTGACTAGCGTCCCCTGCAACTTGTGCTGCCTTCAAAGTTGGAAGCGCAGTACATATCGGCATGCTCATACACTATTCAACTACCAATTGCTCGTTGTCTAAAGACTCGATTGTGGAATAGTGTGTGTGTGCTCAGCAGGTGGAAACATATGAAGCTCCTCATAGTTTGGTAATTTTGACAAATCAACGGATGGGTCGTCGGCCGCCTCAACAGCAAGGCCTGCTTCGTCAATGGCGCTTCTGTAGATACTGCTAGATGCCTCTACTCCACTTGAATCTTCAACCACCGACGAAAGCCAGTTTGTCACAATTTTGTGGTAGCCTTCCTCATAGCGGTCCGTATAGAGGATTTCCTTGTTAATAGACGCATGCAGGACGTGGTCCACCACCCTCTCTGCTGGGAAGTAGACTTCGTACCCTGGCTGATCCACCAGATAACCGACCACAAAACCAATGCGGCAATTGTTGTCTAGCTTTCGCGCGTCGGGTCCTTGGCTAGGTGTACGTAGGCAATAGATACGAATCTTCTCAGATGATGTAGGTCAAGTTTCTTGTTCATCATCAGGCGATACGGCGTAGCTTTTTGACACGATCGATTGCGAAGGAATGTAGCCACCTCCAGAGCATGCATCCAAACGTGAGGCTTCATCAAGCCTGTCATGTTGAGCATGGTCTTCAACATGTGCTTCAACGTCTGATTTTATCATTCTGTCAGGTTCAGGTGCGTACCATTGGGAGGGTATGGCATCAACGCGATCCCTTGTTGCTGACATCAATGGTTTATCGCCTCGCTAACCAACGCTTTGCCACTGACCTTCAGCATTTCGCACTTGCTGAACTGGCGCTAGGCTCAAGCGATGTAACGTCACAAGGCTGCATTTACCGCGAGGTCGTCTTTGACTTTAGCGCATAGACCGTTATATAGCGAGAGTAGCTATGTTTTATAGCTAGCATATCCTTGGTGTCTTTCGCACTGGAGTTCTGGTGAGGAATAAAAAACCTGGTTCTTTTGCTTGATCTCAAGTTCTAGCGTAGGTTTAATCTGCCCCCCAAATGGCATGCTTCGCAGCCAGCAAATCTGCGCTGCCACAGCATCATACCGCTAACGAAGCCGCGATCGAGTATCATCCTTACTGGGGGCACAACTGGCCCAGCCGCTCGTGCCATCTTTGCCAATCTGCTGCATCGTCAGCAGTGATGCTTGCACGTGGTGAAGGCCGGCTCGAAGATGTCCGCTCCCTCACCGCTTTCTGTTCTTTGTCGTGCCCCGAAAGAAATGAGTTCTGAGCATCAAAAGTGCACATTTCGGCCCACTTCTAGCAACTTTGCGTCCTTCTTCCAGATATCGTACACTCTTTTGTCCTTTCGCTCAAGACACTCAATGTCAAAGCCTTGGTCCCCTGCCTGCAGTGTGATAGCAGGTTCTTGCTCAGGAGCACATCGTGAAGAGTTTGGGCAGCATCAGATGCACAGTTATTCACCACGATCTTCACGGTTCAATGACCAAGCAGAACAGCCGCGAGCTTCTTTTGAAATTCACGCACTATGTCGGCTTCCTGGTCTGATAACAGCTTGTACTCAGTGAATTAGTGCGGGTCCGATGCCACATGAACGTTAGCTGCGTTATCCAGGCATCACTCCCGAGCTGCATATTCTTCAGCATTGTGATCCCAGGGTATTATCCTCTTGAAACGAGTTGTCGTCTCTAGGGCAGGTGGCGTGACAGGAGCAGGCACCACCAAAGCGCTTGGAACCGGAGCAGGCGGAGTTGGCACAGGCGTCATAGGAGCCACCAGCACGTTGATCTTCTCACCTTTCTTGAGGCGCTTGGTATACGTGGTCTGCTTGGCTTTGAATTTAAGAAGGGCACCGGCTTCTTCTTCTTTGGACAGTCCTTCTGCTGGCGACCTGGCCGATGACACTCAAAGCATTTACCCTGCTGCTGATTCAGTATCTTGGACGCGATGGCGGCTGTCTCGTCCGGCAACACAGTTTTCACATTGCTACAGAATTATGATTATGGTTCTGATTTTGCCCTGGCCGCTGGCATTGTCTATGGCCTTGAATTTGTACACCGTTACCACCAGCTACAGCAAGTTCTTTATCACTCTTGCTGTAAATGGCCATTCGCAGGATGTGGTCCTTGAGCTTCTCAGGCGTAGCCATCTCACTGGCTCCGATCTCGACCATGAAACTAAGGCGATCGAAACGTGGATTCGCAAGCAAAACCCGAATTATCAGATTTACAAAGATTGAATATCTGATTATATAAAGAAGTCGCCAGAAATTGGCAAATTTCAGTAAAAACGAAGGGAGGGGTGGGGATGTCCTCCATTTATTCCGAAAACCCGCTCCTGCGCAACACTGATATGTTCTCTTTCTTGTCAAAGGGAGAATGAGCTACCAAAAAGCAAATACAATGAGAGAAACCCCAAGTGACCTCCACTCACGAGTCACCTGCCGGTCTCTTCTCAAGAGCGCTTCAGCTTGCAGCCATTCACACAAGAAATCGTGATTTTCATGGCAAAACGGTGCGACCGCAAACTGTTGGTAAGGCAACTTGTTAATTACTAACATGAAGTTGCTTTTCATTCATTATTTCTATCTTATTGTTTGCTCTTTGGAGATATCATAATTTACGGCTTGACACTAGCTACCCATTGTCACCATTTTGCAAATGATAGGCCCTCGATAAATATCAATGCCGTAATTGGGAGCCGTGAAGGAACACCATGGCCTATTGTGATAATCTCGTACACGTACACAAAAGACCCGATGTCCATCGGAGAGCTGCTGAGCACGCCATAAATGGATATCCCGGTCAAGAAGAGGAAGAGAACGAAGTCGTAGACGACCCCTGTTGAAGATTTCTTCAACGAAGAGGTCGAGCTAGCTGGGCCATTTGATGGCTACGAGGAGGGCGATGAAGAAAGCCGTGATGCAGCAGTTAACGGCCGCCGAGTTGGATCCCGGAGACCTGAAAGGGGATGGTCGTGTTCTTCGTTCATGCTGACGCGATGGAATGCTGCCTGGAGCCCTGAGCTGCATTCTAACTCTGCAGAGCACATCGGTTTAGGAGGAATTAGCCGGAAGAAGCAAATGTCGTATCTCACATTTTTTCAATGAAATGTGACTCAATAGTAAAACTTATCCTACGCTTACTGTTGTTTTATCTCATTCAAATTCTGTTCCAGCACACTTTTAATTTTGATCATTTGAAAATATTTATATTTTTAATTTTAGTTCATTTTTTTAATTGATGAAATAGTTTCGCTGGGTAAAGTGTCAATGGTTGCCTCCAATGGGCACAGTCGCCAGCAAAGATTGCTGCACACCTTCTGCATTTTCGCGCTTCTTTGCGACGCATGTCTGCTCGTAAACTTGAATCATCAGTGAACGTTTGATTAACTGGCCTCTTCAATGTAGACGTACTGAAAACTCATAATATCCGTTCTACTGATGGGGACAGTAAGCGTATGGTCAGCTTGCACCTCCATGAATTTACTGTTCCGTCTGTTCGCTTTGGTGCTTATGACAGGTATCGTAGAGAGCGTAGGAGTACGTGAGGAAAAGACAAGAAAAGAAGAAGTGAAATTAGAGTAGCGAGCAGCGGCGGTGTCATGCCGCTACAAGAAAGGCTGGTGATGCTATAATTAGACCGCCTCCTGGTATACCTATATTGAGCTACAAAGGTATTTATATACAGAGGTTTGTTGTGCTATGTTATGTGAAGTGCCTTACACTAGCATCCTTCCTGCATCTTTACATAACTCACAGAGTATGCAGAATAAGAAGTTGAACATAAAATCAATCAAAACGAAGTTCGCCAAGGAAGCGCTAGTTGTTGCCCTGTCTTGACCTTGCGGCGGACGCTCGTCTTGGAAGGCATGGGCTCTAGTGCAGGCAATGGTTGACGGTCAAGCGACTTCGGCGGACACGGACGGGCAGGGCCATCCGCTTCGGGGAAGAGAAAGCGGCCCACGGCTGCCAAAGCTCGAGCGCGAAAGCGTGCAAAGGCGCGACGGCGTGCAGCGCTGGCGGCAAGCGGTTCAGCGGACTCGGCGGCGAGGACATCGACGGGAGAAAGCGCCAGGGACCCCCGCAGCGACAAGGCGCGCGGCGGCAGCGGCGTGGCTGACGAAGATGCAGCACGCGCCGACGCTGCACGCGTATCCAATGTCACTAAAGAGGGGTAATGTAATGAAATGGCTGCAGCCATACAAAATGCTTCTTATGTGAGTGAATTTAGTGACAGTGATGTACCCACTTCCAATCCGGCAACAGCACTTGATGTGCTAGCGGCAACTGCTACCGAGCAGGACTACCAGGCCTGGTTTTGCCGCTTGTGTACGGTAGGCAACAGGACTGCCGCTCGCGTGTGCAGGAGCTGTAGAGTTCTGCAGGATGATTTCGCACCCGAATCGCCAGACCGTGAGGTTGAAGAGCAAGCTACTGCTACAGACCAAACGGATAATGCGACAGATCAAGCTGATACTGAACCTGGCCAAGCCGCTACTGCGACAGATCAAGGCACTGCTACGACCGACACCTACGAGCTGTACTTCCGTATCTACGGTGAGTACTATAGTCCATCCCGAGTCACAGTTGGTGACAAGTTTGCCACGACAAAGCAAACTTGGTAGATTGCCAGACTTATCAACAGGCGCGAAAGCAAGTTGGGCTTCGAGTATCGCGTCTTGTGGGTGGTGTATCACCGCCATAACCGCCGGTATTACCAGCGCACGTGGGAGCTAAGACAGCCGCTGCTGGAGGATAGCTTCGAGGAGGAGATTGCTCTCGTCGACAGGTGGAAAGACTCGGACGTCAGCGAGTTTGACAAGCTCTGCAAGCAAGACGAGTTTGGTAAGCACACGATCGGTGCAGACACATCTGGATTGTGCATGTTCAAGGCGATTGTACAAGTGGCGGAGCTGGCTGGACGACCGGACATTGCTACCCAGAAGGACATTGACGACTTCGTTGAGAAGTTGCGCAACCAGTATGGACTTGACCTGTCTCAAGGTACATCGTGGGCGATCTTTCTCAAGTTTCTGCGTGATCTTCGTGGTGCGCGTCGTGACGTCATCTTCAAGGCCCTCGTAAAGAACAATTTCGTACTAGGTGGTTGACGCGGATCTCGTGTGTTTGAGGAATTGGAGCTTCGCAATGGATTCTACCTCTGTGCGGCCTACAATGACTCATTCACTGGTCATGCATTCGTGCTACATGTACAAGGTGCGAAACGACTCTTGTTTGATGACGACGGCGTTATGATTCCGGATCAAGCTACCCGGATCAACTTCGTGTCCTTCGTTCGTCCGGTTATCGTCTTCACTAAGAAGTAGGTGGTAGGCGTTGGTAGGGATTTCTGCGGTTTGCCTTATGAATAATGAACTTTCCCAGCAATTTTTTGATGTCAGCAACCATTTAGCTTGTGTTGCAATAGTCGACGGTGAATTCGTGTCGCTCTACCTTTTCTTGTACAAAACAATATCGGGTGTGTACGTGTTTTGATTTCCCATGCAGCTCTGGATTGTAACAGATCTTGATGCAGCTCTGATTGTCCTCATGAATAGTGTTTGCTTTGGTTGTGGCAAAGCCTAGCTCTTTGAGGAGCAGTTTGATGAATATCATCTCTTGCATGCAGTAACAAAGCCTAGCGCTTTGAGGAGCAGTTTGAGGAATATCATCTCTTGCATGCAGTAACAAAGGGCGATGTATTCTGCCTCTGTTGTTGAAAGTACCACAGTGTGGTGTTTGCGTGAGAGCCATGAGATTAGACTATTTGCTAGCATAGTGACGTATTCACCGCCAGATCGTCTCGTGTCGGGTCAGTTAGCGTAGTCAGAGTCACAGTACGCTGTCAAGCTATTTTCTTTGGTGTGATATCAGTTGATCCACCAAGAAGAAGTCCGTAGTTATTTGTACCTGAGAGACACTTGAGACGTCGAACGACAGCGCTCCAGTGCTCCATTCCTGATTTAGCTAGGAATTGGCTAACCTCATGTAGATAGAATGCCATTTTCTTAACTGGTGCCTACCATAAGGTACATAACACTACCAACTGCTTCACGATACGGAATGTCTTTCATCGCATCTTTCTCTGCATCATTGCTATGCTGACTGCTTGAGGAAAGTTTAAAGTTCCTCTCTGCTGGGGTTGCAATCGGGTACGGAATGTATTTGCTGAAGCGGTCATGGACCTTCGTAGCGTACTTGCGTTGGTGGATAAAGATCTTTCAGTTCTTTCGGTCCCGTCGAATAGACCATCCGAGTAAGTACGTCACCTCCCCTGAATCGGTCATGGAGAACCTGTTCTTTTGGGGCCTTCCTTGAAAGTCTTGAGTTTCACAAGCTCATCAAAGACCGCTGCGTTCTCTGTCGTACGTGCGACAATGCTACTTGCTACATCGCAATGTATGTTGATGACCTTCTCATTGTTGCACCAACACCAGCCGTCGTTCGCGAGCTGAAATCAGCGATAGTGTCTGATACCAAACACGTGGGGCTTGTTTCAACCCGTACAGGTTTTTAAGAAGTTTGCACACTAGGTGATCCTTACCGGGATTTTGAAGCCTTCCGGTTGAGCCATGTAGATCTCCTCCAAGAAGCCATTCCGAAATGCTGCTTTGACATCCATCAGATGAAAATCTAGATCGAGTAAGGCTGCGATCGTAAGGAGGAGTCGGCGGACTTCCATTCGAATCACTGGGGAGAAGATCTCATTGTAGTCAGTGCCATATTCCTGGAGAAAGCCTTTAATCACCAGACGCGCTTTAAAGCGGTCAATATCTCCTGTGCCGGTATACTTCACTTCAAAGACCCATCGGCTTGTAAGGATTCTCCGTCCCTGAGGTGGTGGTACCAGCACCCATGTTTTATTGTCTATGAGGGACTTGTATTCCGAATTTGCTGCTTTGGCCCACTGATGAGCATGAGAAGACTGCATGGCCTCTCGATACGTAGTGGGCTCTGACACATACCGAATAGCGAGTAAAGTGTACAGTAATTGTTTAAGCTCTTCCTTTTCCTGTAAATCTTCTTCAGAATTGAACGTTACATCCGTGTCATGTATAAGATGGGGCCGCTCAGGTGCAGGAGAAGATGGAGGATCAAATCGCGTCTCCGTTCTTAATGAAATATGTACCACTTTATTATCATCGAGCGCCTCCCTGAATGATGGAGGTCTGCGCTAATTGATGGTCTCCGCAGGTGTAGGCGGTACGGATGTGACCATTGCAGGTGCATGCTTTGCAATTTCAGGTACTGGTGGAGGTGCAGGTTGTTGCATCTGCGTATCCTGTGTTGGCCCCAAAGTGGACGTCAAGTTGGCGAGAGAGGGGAATTCATCCTCTTTAAAGACTACATCCCTGCTGTAGACAATAGCATGAGTGCTGAGTTCCATCAGACGGTGTCCTTTCTTGTGATCCGGCCTGTCTTGGAGCTAGGTGTGATGTTGATCAGCGTGGTCACGTGACAGACACATTCCGCCCAGAGTTGCTTTAGGAGTTTTCCGTCCAGCAGTAGTGCCCGTACCCATTCCATGATAGTTCGCATGCGTCATTCAGCAACACCATTTTGCTGAGGTATGTACGCGTTCGTAAGCTGGGCGTGGGTACCATACTTCTGAAAGATTGTGCGGCCAAGTTTCTCGTATTCCTGCGCATTATCCGCTTGAAACCGTTGAATATCGTGGTCTTCAATGCTGTGAGTATGCTGAAGTACATTGCCGTCGCGTCGGTAGATGTTTAGGGCTTTCCTCCTGAAGGTATCATAGCATTCGTATAGCTCGCTACGGTGCTTTATAGGGTAGGTGAACATGAATCGGGAGAAGTCATCGATAAAGATCACAAAGTATCGGCACCCAGTAAGGCTAGTCCCAGGAAATGGACCACAGATATCTGAATGCACTTTTCCCAAGGGAGATGTGGCACGTTCAATTACTCTATTAGAATAGAATGATGCGCGGTGTGACTTCGCTAACGTGTATACAGTACAGAGGAACTGAGCTGAACGGACCAGCAGCTGCAGAGTCATCGAGACTAGCAATGGCTTGGCTTCTTGATAGTTCGTGCAGAATGCGAGCGTTAGGATGACCAAGACGTTTGTGCAAAAGCAGATAAGATCGTTGCTTACCCGAGGCCACAAGTTCCTTTGCGGTCACCACTGGTTGAGCCTGAAACCGATACAAATCAGTGTTGGTCGCCATTGCCGCCTTGATCTTGAAGCGCTAGTCTGTCTGTACAGCACACTTATTGCGATCAAAGCTGAAGCGGTAGTCTTGCTTCACGGCAGCCGGGACTGGCAGCAGGTTGAACTGCAGTAGAGGCGCGTACTGAACTCCTTGAAGGGTGAGCGTCTTCGAGTTGTCTTTAGCGTCTGTGACTTCCAGTTCAGCTCGTCCAAAGCCTTCTATTGGGATCTGGTTGTTGCCTTCCACAGTGATCAATCCACCACTTGTGGAGATGCTACTGAACCACTGGGATTCGTGTGTCACGTGGCGCGTACATCCAGAGTCGATGGTCCAGGTAGGGTCCAGTTTAATATTGGCTTTGGCCGCAAACCTCACTGGTGGGTCATTGGCTTTGGCTGCGAGGCTCACTGGTGGGTTGGTCGACGTCGCAACTGCGATCAAACTAACATCGCGACGGCCTTGATGAAGCACCTTGCGACTGTTCTCGCAGTCATTGTCGCCATCGTCGTCATTGTTGGATTGAAACGGACGATTGTTGCCTTGTTCACGACCGCGGTACTTTCCACCATTCGCATGATTGTGTTTCTCGCCACGGCCACCACAGTTTTGTCTCTGTGGTTAATACCACTTCTGCTGTTGGGTCGTTCTTGCTTCCAGTTCTTGGAGCCGCGGTAGGGATACTCTCGAGTTACGGTGTTCTTGAATGCAAAGTTGGCAGGCAAGACAGTGCCAGCTTCACTCGACCATATCGCAGATCTTGCTTGAGCCGCGACATTGACGAATGTTGTGACGCGAACGGTCACAGTGGGAGCATATGTCCTCACCACGAGTGTCCTTACGCTGGGCAGAAGGTCTGGTAGCCACTAGAGCACGCTCACTCTTGGTGTCGCGTGTCTAGGGTGTTCCCTTTGAGAGCGTGTATCGTTCCTGAGCTTGTTTGTCGCGGACCTTGCCTTCGATACTCTGCTTGAGGTGCTATAAACTAACAGTGCTTATTACTTGCTATGTTCTCTTTGTTTTAGTGTTTGTCGGTCATCAGAAGCCACGCGTCACAAGTCAAGTGAAGAGTAGCGTGAATATCTGAAAACAATCCCAGAAAGCTGTTCGACTATCCTAACGTCCTCTGTGGTTTGATAGAATTTAATCTACCAACTCACGTTCAGCTCCGCTTCTACCGCTGACTCAATCTTAGCTGTTGCGGGTCAGCTGCGAATCAGCGAAATGGCACAATAAAGTTTAATAATATTCAGAGCATGAAACAGTTCCACCACGTGCGATACAATGTTGCGGAGCTCACTTCCAGAATTACCTTCTTCCAAGAATCAACTCCCTACTTAGTGTCCATACGCAATGACTCTCTCCACACGTGTCCGCAGCGATTTTTTCTCGATGGGATTGGACCCAAGGTATGGTAGCGCAATACACATCAAGATACCCCAGACTCGTCCATTTGGCACCGTCAACATGAAGAAGAAGATCCACCAGGAGCCAACAATAATAACGAGCGAAGCCACGTCAAAGGGAAATTACGACCTTGAGAAATCTCCACGCCACGGACAGTCATGGACAGCTGAAAAGCACGATTTATTTCTTCAAGCTCTGAAGATGCTTCCATCCGGGCCGTGGAAATATGTGGCGTATTTTGTCGGTACTCGCACAGCTCGTCAAGTCATGACGCACGCTCAAAAGTACCGAGAAAAGATTAAACGTCATCATCGCTGGCTATTATCGCCTATAAAGAAAAGTAACTCACGCTCAGCAAACAATTCTGACCTCACAGCCACAACTACTCCCGAAGCGTTCGAGCCCCCGGCAGCTGCGGGCACATCTCCAACCCTTAATATATACCCAGCTGTGCCCGCAGAGCTGCAGCAGAACGACTGGTTCGATCACGTCTCTGTGGAGGATATCGATGCAGCCTTCAGATACTTTCAAAAGCTTAGCGACCCCTCACTTGTTCCGGAGGAAAATGGTGCGTTCTTGTATTCCGACGTTGAAACGAATGATGTCTGGGACAACTACATCCTACACCGCTGTCCATGACGCGTCCTACAGAAGCGATTACACCAACTTCCTTTGGCGAGGTAAATGATCACAGTTTTCCGAAAAGATTTATAATAAATTACAGTGTTTCAACAAGATTGAAAAGGGACATGTTTTTCTAAACTCTGTTTTTAGACAATTTAATAGTCGACTTCTTTTGTTTTTAAACAGTCAGCCTATCCCCAACAAGAAAAAAATAAGGACAAAAATGAGGACCAAAAGTTGATGGCCTTGCTTGGCCTCAGTTTTGGTAGATGCTCCTGTGAGCATATATAGAAATGTATCCCTGTATTAGCTCTCTACAACCGTACTAGCAACTCTTCGCTAAACCTACGCGTTATTGCATGAGCTGCTGTGCCGTACGGTGTCTGGAATGATTTCCCGGATAGTGTTTTGTCCTAATGTTAAGGACAAAAATCGTCAAATGGAATAGTTTAATCAGTATAATTTTAATTCCATACAAAGTGGCGTCGAGTGTCTCAGCTGTCATAGCAATTGTGCTTGGCGCGCTCGATTTTTGTCCTTATAAACGAGGTCTTAAGGACAAAATCACTCGGAATTTCACGATCTTGCATCTTATTTCGTCCTCATTTTAAGGACAAATTTTGTTGAAGTTATTTTATTATGAGCACCCCTCGCGTCCGGTTTCCCCCATCATGTATTATACATGTATATCAGCAGGTATTGCCCAGGTAGAATGAATCGCTTCTAAATTCCCTTTATTTTTTCTTTTGGCCCTCAGCCACCAGTAGACGGAAGGGAATCCCGACACGTGACCGCTCCGACCCGGACGGAGCGACGATGGCGTGTACGCACAGCTGCACATTAAGGCAGCGATGGCGGAGAAGGAGCGCTCAGCCGAGGAAGCTCGACGGGCAGACATCGCTCGCGTGCATGATGCGCGTACGCGGTCTGAGAGGGCTCAAGCATTATAAACTGTGCAGAGATCTCAGCCCTTCACCGCGGACTTAGAGGACGATGGAGAAGAGGGAAAGTCCGCCGAGGATAACACGGAGGAGCAGGCCGACGACGCGAAAGCCGCGGAAACAGCCGGTGAGGAGACTATGAATGGCTCGGACAGTTCGGGTGTGTCGGAGGAAGACGTCGCACAGACTCAAGTGGCTGAAGAGCCTTCGGAACGGCGTCGTCAAGGAAGGAAAATGACCGTTTCGGACATCAAGGATGAGGTATTGACTGAAGTTCCTGCGTTTAAGGCTTAGCACAATTACTGGGCCTCTTTAATGGTGAGCTTAAAGGAATTCATGGAGGCTACACGTCAGAAAATCGTGGTGAAGGAGGTGATTTACATCGCTCGTCGTAACGCTCACCTTCGCAGTCAAGTTCGGTACCAAGAACTTCCAGACTCGGAGATTTTGCTCGGATGGTCGGAGCGTGACAGGTCGACGGGTAAGCGGACGTCACACAAGTTAAACACGACCGAGTGCCCATTTCAGATGCTGGCACAAGTGACCAAGCGCCGTTTGATTTGGCTTATTCAGATCTTTTCTGTTTTCGAGGTTCGGCTTGGTTGAATGACAACGCAATGAGAGTTTTTGCGGTGTATTTGAGACACTACAAGAATAACGTAGCGATCACGCTTCCTCAGAACTCAAGCAAAATGGGCTCGCTTCCTGTCAAAGCACTAGAGCACATTGCTGAGGGCATCGCCTTGCATCCGTACGTGCTGTTACCCGTAAACTTGGGGGGGTGCTCACTGGAGATGCTTAGTGGTTGATAAAGCTGTTAAACAAGTCAAGACATACGACAACATGGGTGGCAAAAAGAATCTGAAGGTTTTAAAAGCAATGGCGAGCGAGATCATTAAGAAGGCAACGGTAGAGGAGGATACGCAGAATTGCTAACTAAGTTCAATACATGGTCAATACCTGGTTCAACCTGGAGAAAACATGAATGCGTTGAGGATGTCTAACTCTTTGAGAAGCTATCACCTCTGCCGTTTGGTTGGCTGAGAGTCGCTCCGACACAACTCACCAGCCCTCATTTCCACTTTTACCCATATTTTGCACATATGAATATCCTAGGTTTCTACCTGGTAAATACCTATTTAAGTAATTTATGCAGTTCGCATAAATTGCTTGCACCTAATTCTTCTCTTTAATTCCGAAACCTGAATTAAACCTGGTACCATCACTGGATAATACATGACGCATCAGATTTCTGAGAATATTATTGTTCTGGGAAACCTGGACGCTAAGCTCGTCCTTTTATTATCTTGGAAACAGGATTTTTGAGATAGGGTAAGCGCTTTTTTTCTTCACTTTTTCAGTCATTTAGAAAATATATGGTTTTGTTTTTAAAAACTGGTTTTAGAAAGAGGCCAAAGCGTGTTTTTAATTCAATATTTCTGTCGTTTACAAATACTTATAAGAATAGCAAACCCTCCGTTCTCGAGCACTACGTGCGCGCCGCCACTTTTATTCTGGACTGGCTGTTCCGCGCCCACGAGCATCTCCACCCGACAGTCAATGTGCTGTAGCTGCCGATACTTATCAGTGTCGTCCAGCAGATCTCCAAAGACCCGTCTTCTCTTTCCACCCTTACTTAACGAGCTGCCAAGATTTTTCAAAACTTGTCAATGCGCCATCGGACTGCGCGAAGCTTACGCTGCGCCTCTGTTGGCCAACAGCGCTTCTAATCTGCGTCGTTGTTGAGATTCTGGCACAATCTACTGCAAATGGTGCCAATCGCCAATAATCACGACACTTTGGCCGCTGAGTGGGAAAAAGAAGAGGACAAATATTGTCCTGGCGAAGAGTAATTCACATTACATACCCAACCTTCCAGTAAGCTTAAAGAAGAGCCTATGACGAGGCATTCAACGTCTATCTTGCACTGGATATAGTACTCTTCGTGTAGGACTTGGAACAATTGGTGCGCGGGGTGTTTAAAAGCTACTATTTGACCGTAGTCGTGAAACTGGCGAAAAGCCTGACGGGTAAGTTGCAGCAACGCCATCCAAAGCTTCGAACAACTCAAGCTTTGTTCGACTAATATAATTACCAAATCGAGGAAAGTCAGTACAGATCTTCAGGAGAAATTTAAAAGGGGCGAGCCATACATGTTGGATATCCGAGATTTCGCCATGGACTTTGGGTGACGAGGTTGTGGCAACAGCAGCTCCAACGGAGAAGCCGCTGGAGATCAAGGAGGTGGAATGCCCAAAGTGGGATGACTGATTTAAGTGCCAGCCCAAACGAAGGGCTGAGTTGCTCGTCGGCCATGAGGATAAGCTTGCATGAATATTTTGTGACTGGTGCCATCACATGCGACGACAAACGGCTTCCGATGACACCAGCACCTGCGTATGAAGCAAGGCTCGTAGGTTAGTCGTAGTGAGAAGCTAACTAGGAGTGTGCTAACTTTCAATTCACTTTCAGATTTACCTTTCAAACAACGCTTCTCGTCTTCTACTCTTCCCGCATTCCTGAAAGTGCTACAGGTTCTGAGCCCAAAACCGTAGCGGACCGAATAGAAGACCGTCATGTCGACATGGGGCCGACTTGACTTCACGGACCTCGGCAGTCCACAAGCGATGCCTCCGGCAGCCCGAGCGGAGCGCGAGCACCGATGCAACCTGGCGAATGTGCACTCGGAGCTGCACAAAACGCCACCCCAGCTGTCGCGAAGTGAGCGTCGAGCTGGGATGAGTACTCCTGAGAGCTATAGAGGCTTGGAGTCACCTGGTGATCAGGCAACAATGCCAGCGTCACCGACCACGCCCATGTCTGATGAAGACATCGTTGCTGTACTGACAGCGAGGCTTCAAGACGCAATGGATCTCATTGGTCTGCAGCAGCGCCTCCTCAAGGAGCGTAAACATGAAGCGGCTCGACAAGCCGCAACGCAGCAAGTCCACGTCGTCGCCCAGCAACTTGGAAATGAGACAGACGACAACGTATCAAAGAAAATACGACGATCAGCTGCACGGTGCTGCTCAACACGATGGTGAGCATGTACCAACGACCAAACCGCCGAAGATAAAGGACATTCGATGCCGAAAGTTCGCGGGAACTGAGGTGTATCCGGGTCTCGGCGCAGGCCTAGAGGACTTTCTCAGCGAGTTCGAGCGTGCGGTCAGAACCGAGAGCCAGCTCAACAGATCAACTTGGACGCCGACACTAAAGGCGTCAATACTGGGCAACTTCCTGGAGGGTGATGCACACAGATCGTATCACGACTTCGCAGGCGATCGTGATATAACGTACGATGAGCTGGCACAGCATTTGAAGGGTGCCTTCGGTTGTCACTTGAGCCAATATGAGCTACGGAAGAGACTCGACACTCCGAAACGCAGTGGCGACACCTGGCAACAATACGTACGATATCTGCAGCTCATTGAGCGTCTCATGAAAGGTGACCAGACGCAACTACTACTCGAGACGGTGTGCCAGAACGCTTGTCCAGAACTGACGTCGACGCTACTCAGCAAGATGAACGAGTCCAGCAAGGAATACATGCATGAGCTGGACCGGGTGGTCAAGCTTTTGCAACGGCTGAAGGGTGATGGGCGTCGTGTTGGCCAGAGCAAGCAAAATCCGCCTCAGCAGCAGAACAACCTGAACAGCAACAAGAAGCAGCAAAACAAACAGAACAAGCTGAAACAGTCCACGCAGCCGAACGGTGCAAAGGCGTCGAATGCTGCAAGTACTGCAACGAACTCAAAGAAGACAACAGGCTGCTGGAACTGCGGAGAACCTGGACATCGATCGTTCGAGTGCACCAAGCCCGCAAAGACAGCCGCGAAATCCGATCTCGAAGGTCAAGCGAAACAGGCCATGTCGCACTGCAGCAACAGCGACAAGGATGACTCGAGCTTCACCAGCGATGACGGCGATGGCCAAGCCAGCATGTGGATGGCTGCAGCAGGTATCGACGACCCAGCAAAGAGGACGTCGACCTGGATTGTCGATTCAGGTGCCTCTCATCACATGTGCTCTCGAGAGGATGTCCTGATTGGAGCGGTGCCATCAACGATGACCATCACAGTTGCCAATGGTGAAGTAGTGATGGCTAGTATGAAGGGCAGCTGCCTGATTCGTGTGAGTGACGGCCGTACTAACAAGGTTGTGCTACTCCGCGAAGTTCACTGTGTTCCAAAGCTACACCAAAACCTGCTATCGGTCACGGAGCTCGCTGATCACGGTATCTCGTGCCAGTTTAACTCAAGCAAAATCTGCGAGCTAAAGGACCGCAATGGGAGGACCATTGCTGCAGCAAATCGCCGTGGTAAATTGTGGAAGTTGGACGGCGAAATGGTGGAGCCTAACACAAACACTGTAGCAATGTTCGCTGATGTGTCGAGCGCTACACTTCAGCACTGGCACAACAGGTTGGGACACATCAGCTTCCAGGACCTGCTCAAGATGCACACACACGGTCTGACTAGTGACATGAAGGTGCTGTCCAAGAAGCTCAAGTTCTGTCTACCCTGTGATGAAGCTAAGCAGACCAAATCAAAGCAGCCAACCACCGATACTTCGACATCAGCACCAACTGATGAAATAGGTGCTGTACTTGCTGTCGACTTGAAGACCGACATCAAGCAAGACCGACAGGGACACAAGCACATACTGACGATCGTAGACCATGGTTCAAGCTACAATCGTGTGTACCTGCTGTATACCAAGGATGAAGCTGCCAAGCATCTTGAGGACTTCATTGCTGAGTTCGAGAGACAGTTCGGGGTCACAGTGAAGGTGATTCGCAGCGACGGTGGCGGCGAATTTCGTGGTCGTGGATTTGTGGAGTTCTGCAAGAATCGTGGTATACGACAGCAACTCACTCTTCCAGACAACTCGTCATCTAACGGCAAAGTCGAGCGCATGCACCGAACGTTAATGAATTCTGCGCGTGCTATGCTATGGACGTCGACACTTCCCGAACGCTACTGGGGCGATGCAGTGCTATTTGCCTCGTATGTGCGCAACCATGTGCCAACTCGTGCTAATGCAGATCACAAGGCACCGTTACATGTCCTGACCGGAAACGCGCCCAAGGTGGGGCACATTTTGCGGTTGGTTCCTGGTGCACAACTCACATTGCACACAAGAAAGCTGCATCTGTCAAGCGCCGTGCCGAGAAGGCAGTGATTATTGGCATCAGTAACAATCAAAAGGGATACAAACTGCTTATCCCGCGGACGAAGAAGATCGTCGTGAGCGCCGACGTACAAAATATCGAGAAGATGGACGTCAACGACCCTGAAGCCAAGGAGGTGCTTGCGAAGTTACATGGTGAGAATGATTCAATCAATGATCAGCCACAACAATCGACTGTGGCGCCATCAGCTGCAACACTCAATGTGGAGACTCGATCGGCTCGTAAGCGGCGTGAAACACCCAGCGATGACCCTGGAGAAAGCTCCAACGAGGAAACGAGGACTCAGGAAGGCCCATCAGCGCTGGAGTGCTTCGACGTGTGTTCGGATCTCGCAAGAAGCTGAAGAAGGATGACTTTGAGCTAAGTCAGGATCTAATCAGTGAGTTTGCCGGCTATGCTACTCTCTTGCTGACGACCGCCAAGCCAGCAACCCCACGTAACGTTGCCGAGGCGAGGCGGACCCCTGAGTGGCCGGCGTGGAAAGCCGCCATCGAGAAGGAGCTCGCTGACTTGAAGGCCAACGGAACTTGGAAAGTGGTGGAAAGACCTCCTGGTGAAAAGCTGATCTCGTCTAAATGGGTTTTCCGTATCAAGTTCAATAGTCGGGGAGAGCTCGAGCGCTTTAAAGCTCGCTTAGTTGCGAGAGGCTTCACGCAGCGCTTCGGTATTGACTTCGTCGAGACGTATTCTCCCGTACTAACGTTTTCGAGCGTGCGATTCATGATCGCTGTGGCTGCACAGTGGCAACGTCGGCTGAAGCTAGGAGACGTATCAAATGCCTATGTGAAGTCCGAACTTGATCGACAGCTCTACATGCGCCCTCCTGAAGGCAGTGGCGACGAAGGCAAAGTGTGGCTTCTGCTCAAAAGCCTATACGGACTCAAGCAGAGTGGTCTGCTATGGAACAAAGCCATTAACGCATACTTATTGTCTATCGGCTACGTGCGCAGCAAATTGGATCCCTGTCTGTACTTTCGCCGTCATAAGGGCAAGCTTTCGCTGCTTGGTCTGTACGTGGATGACGTTCTCGTCACCAGTGAAAGTGACGAGGACAGCGACTGGGTCATGAGCAAGTTGAACAAGCGTTTCGACATCAGGGATCTTGGAGAAGCGGACAAGTGCCTGGGTATCAGCATTGATCGTCGCGCTGATGGATTTATTCTCCACCAACGCGATTCAATTCAGCAACTGCTCACCGACATGGAGATGGCAGACTGCAAGGCAATGGCAACCCCCATGGACACCATGCGCCAGTACGACGACAACATCATCATGGAGCGCAGCAGCATCATGCGCAAGGCTGTGGGTTCACTGTTGTGGATCTCTAACTGCACCCGTCCAGACATCACGACGGCTGTGAACTACTTCGCGCGCTTCGTGGCACGACCTTGTGAAGGACATTGGGTTGGTGTTAAGCGCATCCTGCGCTACCTGCGTGGCACCATGGACTACGGTCTGTTCTTTCAGTCTGATACTAACGCGGCGACGACGTTCCAGACTACAATCTTCGCCGATGCTGATTGGGCCGGCGACAACCGAGACGCCAAATCTGTCTCCGGTGCGGTAGTGATGCTAAACGGCATGCCGATCGAGTGGCACTCGAAAAAGCAGAACTCGGTCGCACTCTCAACCAGAAATTTAAAAGGGGCGAGCCATACATGTTGGATATCCGAGATTTCGCCATGGACTGTGTGTGACGAGGTTGTGGCAACAGCAGCTCCAACGGAGAAGCCGCTGGAGATCAAGGAGGTGGAATGCCCAAAGTGGAATGACTGATTTAAGTGCCAGCCCAAACGAAGGGCTGAGTTGCTCGTCGGCCATGAGGATAAGCTTGCATGAATATTTTGTGACTGGTGCCATCACATGCGACGACAAACGGCTTCCGATGACACCAGCACCTGCGTATGAAGCAAGGCTCGTAGGTTAGTCGTAGTGAGAAGCTAACTAGGAGTGTGCTAACTTTCAATTCACTTTCAGATTTACCTTTCAAACAACGCTTCTCGTCTTCTACTCTTCCCGCATTCCTGAAAGTGCTACAATACAAACCCTGGCCTTTCGAGCCGCTGGGCAGCTTCCACATCATTTTGAGGTGGTAAGATACAGAGAAGAACACACGCCAACGTACACGTTGTCAGATCCACTTAACGTTTCTGCGTTCTTGATGCAGCAACTGCCGTTGGTTTACGACACGATTAGGGAGATAGAGAAGGAGGAAGGTGTACAATTCGATCGATCAAGTTTGGAAGGGATCGCTTCTAGGCCTGCTGGATGACTTTTTCACTTCCCGTCGAGCTTCAATCCCGTTGGTATTTGCGTGTACGTGCTGGATCAAGTCGGTGCTTGCGCTCCTAGGAGATGGAGGACTGAGTCGCTACGTCAAACGCATGAAATGTGTCAGAACGCAAGGAGGAAATGGCGACGAGAACTTAAGTTTTGCCCTCCCTTAAGACCGATATGTCACGCGATCGAGCTCGTATTATTGGCAGGTTTAATCAAGTGCCAGCAGTTTTTAAGGTGCTGGATATTCACCTCGAATCCCTTCGTACGGGGGAGGAGATTGCGACTATCTGTCGAGCGTTCGGACATGTGTACAATGCTCTCGTATCAGGGGAATATCTCGAGTGGATCCCGTTTTTCGAGAAAATGTTGGAGGTTTACGACGCAGTTTTCCTAACGCCGTCGCGCTTTGCTACAGTTCATGGAGTCTATGACCCCACGTATCAGTGTGGAGACTTAAAGAAGCTTAACTTGCGTGAAGTTTCGAGCACGTGGAGCCTCCTGACACTGCTGCCTACATAGTATACTTTACAGCATCTGCACCAGACTCTTTTGATGTATACATTGTATACATCGGGCAGTGCTTGCGGGACCGATTTATTCAAGACGCGTGTTCTCTCCCGATATGTTGGAGCTCAGTTACGACATTGTCAAGGTGCTCTTAGAGTTGTGTGACGCATTCTGATCCATCGCGAGGGCTCTCGGATCTGATGCGGCAGTTGGAGACCAGTACTGGACATCTAAATGAAGACGATGTCAGCTACCTCAAGTCAGAACTTAGGAAAGATCCTCAGCTTCTTGGACCTTGAACGAAAGACAACTGAGGTGCCCTTTGTACGCTGTTGCATCAAGCCGCGGCTGGCTCAGCGCACGACGCGGACGTTGTCGAGTGGATGGCCAATCCTGGAGCTCTCGTGCTCCGCCTCATTGTCGAGAAGAGCCCAAGAAAAAAAGATCTAGTGTGTTTTAGAGAAGGTCTACCGAACACTATGGCTGCGGTGATGAAAGGATACGCTGACGTTGTGATGATAATTCTAGTGGCAGATAACTTAGTGGACTTGAACACGCCAACGCTCCACACGAAGGAGACAATCGCTCCTCTGGCTCTCAAGAATGGACATCGCGACTTGTACGAGAACCTCTGTTCGCTTGGAGTAGACTTGACGAACGAGATAGCAATGGGGAGGCTGTGCGGGCGGTGAGAACGGAGCAATCGTGGCCACGTGAGGTAGCGAGAGAGGCGGCAAGTACTCAGCAAGTGGAAGCTACGGACAAGAGCTCGGTAGCGTATAGAAACAGTCAACGTCCCGCACATCGTAAGCGAACTGCGTTTATCCAACGCGGCGCAGCGCTTCAAAGAGCTGGAAAAGGCCACGAGAGCTCGACAAGGAAGAAGAAACGCAAGAGCGGCGAAGCTTCTGCAACGTCTGCCGCAGCAGAAATGCCCAACTTAATTGAAACTTTGTTCCTTGGAGCAAAAACGACGTCGAATAACGCCGATGTTTCACTCGCGAACACTTCGGCCACATTCGCTCGCTTGCGACCTCAATATCCTTGCCGAAGACAAAGCCAACGACGTGTTATACGCATGCAACGTCATCAGTCAGCTCCGAGAGGCAACAGCCCAGCCCTCTGACTCTAGCGAACTGGGCATGGGCAGTGTGGACTCGCAGAAGCTGACGCCACACCCGTTATCCACCTCATGCAAAAGTTCTTTCAAGTTGGCCACGCGGCTGCCAAGGTGTCTACACTTGCGCCTGTGCGTCGTGAGCTCTCAGAGCTCACTGAGCTCAGCTCTGTGAACCCACTGTAGTCTTTGCGGGCTTCGTAGTGGATACGGCACGACTTTATCGACAGAAATGTGCAGGCTCTCGAAGTGTTGAACGTGCTGGAAATAAGGTCGACGAAAGGACCAATCGGTCGGGAAGTAGCGAAGTCGTGCGGGCGTACTCTGTGGATCGAGATTTCATGGACTTGGATAAGGCATCCAGTCACTGAATGCCTTCCTTAGTTTCCAAAGTGCTTCCGGACTGATTATCAGTCCGGAAGCACTTTGGAAACTCGAATGTAGTTTGGACAACGCATCCAAAACACCTTGTTTTGCAGGATAGCACCTAAGCTTTGTTTTGACTTGGCATTTGTCAGAGCAGCCGGGCCCGGCTCTCCTGTGGAAAGGCATTATATAATGTAAGAGGTCGTTACCAGCTTGGCTGGGGCTCGCTTCGCTCGCGATTAATAGATTCTCTCACCTGGGAAGTGCAATGCGCGGCTCGCTGGTGAGGGCCCGCCTCCGCAAATACCGCGCGGCCCTGCTTCGCGGGCTCCCCGCGCATGTTTGCTGCGGCTACGCGACCTCGCACCCGCTCGCCTTAGTTGCCGCCATAGCTGCGTCGCCCCGCCCCGAAAGGTACTATTGTGCGTTTGAGCGTGTTGCAAACCGTTTCGAACGGTGTTTTTGCAATTTTGTCGTGTTGATTGTACCGCACGTTCGAACGCCCCGGCTGATAAAAAGAAATGCTGATGATTGCGTCTCTTTTACACATATTATCTGTTTTAGAAACGCAACTCAAAACATACGCGTTTTTGCGCACGAAAAGCTCGACTTGCTTTGTTACCGATGGCATCGTGTGTAGCAAAAATTAGCTGATAGAAGGATGCTACAAAACGCACTTACCAGTATCGTGAGCTCTGACTCGCTTTCAATGATTCACTTGCTTACAAATTTCCCGTTATTTTGAAACGGCCCAGATCGTTTTTAAGTGGTTTAAGCTCAAGGCAAGTCAATAACAGATTTTGCGCTATTGTGTGTGCATTCAATCGAAGAACCGCGCAAGGAAATTTTGAGTAACACATGAGCGTATACAAGTTATTCGCGTATTAAGAAGTATTACAGAAATAAAACCGGCAGAACACCGGGAACCAGCGGTACCTCTGATCTTGTCTTTTTTTTGAGAGAGGTCTATTTCATTTGTACTAGGTTCAATGAATGGCTTAAATACAGTACCTAAAGGACAAGGTGTCGATGCTGCTACACCACTGATCTTAGGGAATGCTTTTTATACCTTGTGAATGGCCGGATGCACAGGGTGCTGTGCAGCACACAGCAAACATAGGTCGACTGAAAGCGACACTCATTTCCAAAGTTGCTGTCCAGCCCTCAAGTTCCGAGCCAACCAACCATGCGCCTCTCTTATGTGATCGTTGTAATTGCGGCTTCATTCCTGGTTACCACGGAAGCGCTCTCGACGAACACGGGTGTTCAGGCTGCTAATTTGGTAGGCCAAGCCCAGCGTCTACTGAGGAAACACTACACGGCAGCTGAAAACGACGATGACTCTGAAGCAAGGGCTCTGAATACAGAGAAGATGAAAACGATGTTGAAAGCTGGGATGACTGTTGACGACTACGCTGCCAAGCTAAAACTTACCGACAAGATTGCAGCTGCAGCTAACTCTGCAAGGGCGATGGAAAAGCTTGGCGAAACTCTCAAGATGAAGAAGCTCCTGCGGTACCTCAACTATGTGGCTGAACACACAGCAGTTTGAATGTTAAAAGAAATACTTCGAAGTAGCT
>NW_003303736.1:1033588-1068299 GCF_000142945.1 Phytophthora infestans T30-4 | reverse complement strand
TATCTTCATCACCACATCCTGGTTGGCGCTGTCCGAGCTGTGCACAACTCACTTCGTAACTCGCCTCGTTCATCACACCTCAATTAAGTTCAAAGATGTCGACGCTGCTACGTCTCGTACTATTGACATTGGCCGTGGTGCTGTCGCCCTCGCGTACACAAGCTGCCAACAAATACCCGATCATCCTGGTCAACGGTTTCACCGGGTGGGGGCGTGACGAACTGCTAGGCTTCCGATACTGGGGCGGCATCCAACGCGATTTCCAGAATGAACTAACTGCGCAAGGCTACACTGTCTACACCGCTGCGGTTGGTCCGTTCGCCAGTAACTGGGACCGTGCCTGTGAGCTCTACACGATCATCAAAGGCGGTCGAGTAGACTACGGCCAGAAACACTCGGCCACGCACAACCACCTTCGCTATGGACGCAACTACACGGGGCTATATCCGCAGTGGGGGACAGCCAACGCGGATGGCTCCGTCAATAAGGTACATTCGTAGGACACAGTACGGGAGGCCAGACCGTCCGAATGCTCGCTCAGCTCTTGGCGCACGGCACGACGGGCGCTCCGATCGAGGAAGACCCGACGTCCCACGAATTGTTCAAGGGAGGTAAGAAGTGGGTACACTCCATCACGACCATTTCGGCACCGAACCAAGGTACCACCTTGGGTGACGGCTTCTCGGTTATCGGAGACTCGGTCAAGGATCTATTAGCTGGTGTACTAAGTGTCGTCGGTATCCTCGGAGACAGCACCAAAATGATTTATGATGCCAAGTTGGATCAATGGGGAATTACCCCCAATAGGTCAGGCGAATCCGTTCCAACGTACCTCGAGCGCGTGTTCGCAAGCAAGATCTTCGATCCAAGCTTCATAGACGTGTGTCTGTGGAGTTTATCCACCGGTGGTGCCAAGGAGGAAGCGACGTGGGTCAGGACCCTCAGTGACGTGTACTACTATAGCTACGTCCAGGGAACCCGAAAATGCATTACTTAAATTAATACATCGATGTGAACTGAGAAAATTAATAATTTAATTATTTGCAAAACTTCGCAAGTCACGATTGTAGTTCAGGAACATTATCATCTCGAGCCTGGCTGGAGACATTCGCTTCCGTAGATCAGACAGCACCAGCTTAGCGAGAGAGAAGAAGCGCTCACACTCGTTAGACGTTGGCGGGATGTACGCGACGTCGACGTAGCGCAATTGCGTTTCTTGAACGCCGCTCTCACAATAGAACGCTCTCGGCGGCTCTTGAAGACGACCGTTCGAGATCAGGCGACCTAAATTCAGCGCAGGCTAATTTTTCCGCGACGTTCAGCGCACCCCCACGCTGTAACTTGACTAGACCTTACTCAAAATTGGGGTTGTTACAGCCATAAATTAATAATTAAATTAAAAAATTAGGATTAATTTTTGCGCATATTATTTTTTCGGGTTCCCACTCAGTGGGCCGCTGTCACGTTCGCTGGGGCGTCTCAACTCGGGAAATGGAACAAGATGCCGCAGTTGAACCGCCTTGACCACCTCGCTGTCGTTGGTATTACACTGCACACACAGGTGCTGGATCTGTACGAGGGACACGCGGCTTTGTTGTATGCTCTGCCTACGAGTTCCAGCTCCCGTCGACTGGCTGACGCGCCGGCTGCAGTGGCGAAGCTAGATACTGCCATTATAGAGCTGACCGCTGCAACGACGAGCGTGGAGACCAAGAGCGATCTGGAGTCACTGTGCCAGAATCCCAAGAACTCGTACGCCCAGAGTTACTGCACTAAGATGCTTGAGGCCGCCCCCACGCGCCGTCTACGTGGATAGGAGGCAGAAATAGTATGGTGCGTAGATTTTGCCCGTGTAGTGTTTTTGTAATTGAGCAATGTGAGCTTGAAGCTATTCAAGTTGAACATGGTTCTAAGTAGCCCAGTTAGTTAGTGACAAGTGAACGCAATGGAAGACGCTTACATTATTAAAGTGGAAGGTAGTCAGATCAGATGTGAGCTTCCAAAAAGAATGAGGCGGTATCGGTAGTCGAAAAAATGCGAAATGGTCGCACAATTAACCCTTTAGGACCTAAGCCTTAAAGTCCCTCAGGGGGCCTCTTACGTAAGCATACGATTGGCTATATATACATTTATAGAACGTTTGCCAGTCCCTTCTGTCGTGCCCTGTCTCTTTATTTTCTAAGAGTCCCAGTTTGGGACTCTATCTCGACCAGAAAGATACCACTATAGTAAATGACCATAAGTCATTGGTAGAAATTGCGAAATACGCTAATCTTATTGGCTACATTTTTGGAGGCCCTGGCAGGGTCTCTAAGACGACCTCAGGTCTTAAAGGGTTAAAGGCATGTTTTTCGTGTACTGCGATTTTCACGTGGATGTCTGTCTATTAATCGCAACGGGGGTTCAAAACACGAAGGGGGGGGGGGGGCTGACCAAAACTCAGAGGCCCAGTACTTGAGTATTCTTGTAAAGTTTGTCCAGATCATATTGAGTTTTTTTGCTGGCACTTTGAGTATGCTAAGCTCCTTACTGTACATGTAAAGAAGCAACCGCCCTACATAAAGTAGTGCAATCCAGAGCTTCTCGGTGAAAGACGGCTTTGTCTATTATAGTATGAACACTTCCTTTGTCAGTAGCCACATATTGAACTCAGGCTAAATTGTGAGTAGATCCAGGGGACTATGTACTTGTAAATTTGTTATATATAGTGTTTACAGGGATATCATGCTTTCCTTATTGACGCATTACTGTAAACATGTACTACATGTACTACTGCAGTCCTGTATACCGGTACCGAAGTAAAAAAATACGCGATCACACGGTACGAGTCGCACGGCGATCACAAAAAGAGGTACATTGGCGATACAGTACTGCACCCCGTTTTTGCGACCTTGGACCTTTGATAAACTTCCAAAAGTGATGATTTAGAAACCAAATGAATTATTGTTTGTATGCTAAAATCTAATTTATATTAAATTCCTATATGGTCCACCCCGCGAAAACGGGTTCAGTACTGTACGGTATGTCGTACGCACCTGCTCCGCGGCCTGCGTGAATCCTGAAGTATGATCAAGCAACATTATGCGGATTAAATTACAACGGTTAGTCGTAAATTACAGTGATGCTACCCTTGGCCGCCACAAGCAACATTCACCTGGATGACATCACTATGAATAGTACAAAGGATACTCAGTTATGCATTACCGTTCTTTTTTATTAAAGTAAAGATAATGTTTCTGATACAAGCTGAACGGACAGGTTATGCACGCTTAGAAAAGAAACCCACTATTTTGGGTATGACTAACCGCTCCATATTTCTCTGGCTTTTTGATAGTTGTGTAACTGACGTCATCCAGCAGATAAGACCCAGTTTTTTTTTCTCCCACCCACAAAAAATTCATTACCCACCCACTCAAATCCGAAAAGCTGGGTTTTGGCGAACTGCTGGACAACGTCCAGTTTCCAGCGGCCATTGTGGCATTGCCGCAAATAATGAAACACATTGATTTTTTTCTAACGACACGCATTGAGGCAGTCACAGAGGTAGCAACACTTGATGATGACCGGTGGATGTATCGATTACTAGCGGAATACCCCATCGGAAGACTTGATACGCTATCATCATTGCCGGCTCGAAAGGGTATTGGACACCATAGTGTGGGAGGGAATACTCGTCGTGTACGGGGATCTGTGCGATACGCCTCCTAATATCCGTGACGCGTTACTCAAGGCTGCCTCTTTAGCTGCCGAGAACGGCCATCAGACCACCGTCGAGTACGTGGTGGAGGTGATTGACGAAGTGTCGTACACCTATAACAAGTATGAAGGGATGAAGGAAGTTCTGCAAGGTGGAGCGAGCCATGGTCATCTGAATATTGTCAAGTTCATGGTGAATCACGCTTTAGAAAAGAAGTACACTCACGTTTACGGCGCACGGAATGAACCCGACGCATTGACACACGCGATTCTGGGCCAACACAATGAAATAGTCGAGTTTCTGTTGCAAATAGTGGGCGAAGTTAGTTGGAATATAGCCAAACCCGATGACGTAGCAGCGTCGAGGCATGACGAGCCACTCGCAGAGAAGCTGTACGGCATCTACCCGGGCACAGTCCGGACGGGAGATTTGCTCGTTGAGCTCGCACGCAGAGGATATGATCAAGCTTTGAAGTATGCGTACACTAGCGGACACGATAACGTCGAGTCGACCAACGCAGCTTTCATGGCTGCAGCGAAGTGGGGGTCGATTGATGTCCTTAAATTCTAGCTCAGTACCAGTCGTATTTCGTCTGAAGTATTCGACGCAGTCCTCAAGGAAGCAGCTGGCTCGATGATATAATTAACAGAAACGGTAACTTTTCTCTGCAGCAAGAAGCTGGCACCGTCTGATGCGCTTTCCGTGTTACAAGCCACTTTGCAGCGCTCCAGTATTTATGCGAGAACAAACAAATCTCGTCCGAGTCGATCATCGCTGCCTTCAGACGAGCATCCGCTTGTGAGTGAGTCTTTTCTATTCTCGCGTAAGTGAGGACAATGTTGAAGCGGTCAAGGTCTGGACTGCATTCTTGTCGAAGTCATCGGTGACGCTGTTTCCACTAAAACCCTTCACAATGAGATCATTGAGCTTCTGGGCGACGATCCACGCCTTACAAGTGAAGCCAGAGACGCGGCGTCTCGAGGTCATTGGGATCTGGCAGAATCTCTGTACTGTACGAGTCTGGTTTGATTTCTCCTAATGCGCTACTGGGAGCGTTCATGCAAACACTTTATCAGTGTTTTTCACGGATCTTAGAACTCTCTCAAGCCTCCTGTGTGACAAAGAGCGTGTACCTCGTGATATCAGGATCAAGGCATTTGTGTGTGCGGGAGAAAGGGGAGTGCTGGAGATACTAAATGAGACTGCAAGAGGCAACTGACCGCTGCAAGTGCTAAAGGAGGCGCTGGAATTGGCGTCGGAAAAAAGTCGATAACTTCTTCCGCGAAATTATCTGCGACCAGATTTTCAGCGGTAGCGCAGTTTGTGGCTGTGGTCACGTGATTGAGAAGCTGAAAGTGAGAAATGATATGTGGGAAACGTAGCTAGCGTTCGAGTGCCGTAGTTGCAGACAGCTGATAATAAGTTGATCAGTCTTTCAGTTTTTAATCTACCTCTTTGCTGTTTTGCCATTGTTGTACTCTATATTCTTAGAAATCGAAGAAGAAAAAAGCATCTCCGCTTAATCAGGAAAACAATAATTCTCAGCTTAAACAAATTTATGATGCAGGGAAAACTATAATGATCATTATTAAGCTATAACAAAACAAAAATCGCTAGCACCATCTTTAGAAGATCTACAAGACTTACAGTATTTATGTTTGGTGACCTTACTCAGGTATCATAATAAAATGATCGTAGTACCTGAAATGTAAAAGCTTAAGACTAACGAAATATATCTAGCACTATTGTTGCTGGAAGAATAACAACAAAGCTCTAACATGGATGATATCATTCTATTCAACTATTAGAACGGAGCTTTAGCTCACGTTAAGCTTCACCTTAAGCTCCAAATGGCCTCCTTGAGAGGATCTAGGTACCCACAGGACCAGCGACCCGCCTCCTGTTCCTGGAAGACCGAGAAATCCTGGACGCCAGCGGTCGAGGTACAGCGTTTTACCACCAAGAGCCTTGACAGTTGAATTCCAGTCGCCAGTTCCTCCTGCTTTGACGTCGACTTCGTCGATCCTGTTCCCTCCCGACATGATGTTCACAGTCACGTCTTTCGTGTCTGTACTCGAGAATTTGATGATGACGGCTCCGTCGCCCTTCTTAGTCCACGAGCTAGTCGTCCCCTTGAAAGCCTTTTGAAGCGTATTCAAGCCCAACGTAGCAGGTTCTGTACCATCGTCGATCTCGCCCATAAACTGAGTAGGTACACAAACTTTCTGGATAAACTCAGAAAAGAATAGCGTAATACGAGTAGGGTCTAGCAGCGTTACAGCGGCAGCGGTGAAGGCAAGATCGACCACTCTGTACGCTTTTTCCTTGTCGTCGTAGGACGTGCCATTGTCGCTCTTCCCCGACTTTATAAGGTCGTTCATAATAACTCCAAAGGTCTTGCGCAAAACCTCACGCGTCTTGTAAGCGGTTGCTTGATTGGACTCGGCTATCATCTGGTGCATACAGTTGTTCGTCACTACAGTTATATCGTGTGGTACGAGGTCGGAGTCGGTAATCTTTAGCCGAACTTCATCATCTGTGATGCCAGGATTCTCTTCTCGGTACTCGTTCACAGTAAGCCATACCCGGTCTACTAGAGACTTGAGCTCTCCGCCACAGCTCGAATTTTGCTTCATGGCTGTCTCAAGCGACTTGATCTCCCCCTTGGTGATCTTCTCGGCGGCTTCAGTGAAGTTGGCCCCTCTAAGAAATGCTCGGAATCGCTGCCAACTCAAAATAATACTATCAGCATGAGCCAGAGCTTGCGACAGCATCCACTGAGTGTGGTCACCACTTTTTGCGACAAAATGAGGCTCATGGACACACGCATTTTCATGCAAACTGCAATAGTAAGAGGTAAATCCGTGACCACAATGCTAGAGTGAAACAGTAGGAGGAGTATTTTGCGGTCGGACGCCTGGGGATCTGCAGCTTTCATGGTGCGAATGTATCGGAGGATGCCTCGCATCGTCACCATGACCAACGTGGAGCACCCGGCAGCCCACCAGACCTTCTTGCCCAGTATCTCCAGCGCACCAAACGCACCAAATGTGGCACTACTGAGGACGGTAATGCCAAAGGCAGAGAACTTGCTGGCCACCTCAATCCCACAGTCGTCATTTTGACGGATACATTCCATGCCGCATTCAACAGGATACTTGATGGGGCATTCAGTCCAGCACGTATTTGTGGCCTCGTTCCGGTCGTAGTTGCTTGGACAAACATCCATGATGTGAGCCTCTCGATAGCACGCCGTATCTTGCGACATTGACCACGTTCCCACCCAATTGCGGTACGTTGATATGACAGCACTCTTCGCAGTTGCAGGGGTGGCAATGTCCACTTCACTGGTGGATGCATACGATCTTGAAACCAAGGATCTGGTAGGTTGTGTCGGTACGGGTACTGCTCCTTGCGCTCTCAATGGTGAAGTACCGGCGGTTGTTGCGGTGGGACTGGATATCACAATGAATAAGGTGAAAAGTATCTTTAGGAGAGCCATTGCACTGTCATATGGAGTCTCGAATGGTGGCTTGTTGAGCTGGTGTGACGTTCGGCGCAAAACCAATTATGTTTGGCTTCGAAAGGTTTCCAAGACCTGTTTAACACCCGAAGAAAAAGGTATCGTTGCCGGGTCACCATTGAACATACCCAAGACGACTTCTGAAACAATTCGCATCATGAGGTTGTGGCACAAAGGCGGTTCGGTTGGGAAACTTGCTGCGATCTACGACCAGCGCAATAATTTTCTTTTTGCTTAAATACCACGCAGTGGTTCCTGAAATCACATTTTTATTTTATCCGTCCATGTTATGTTGCATTAACGCGGCGATTTTGCTCGATTGTTGTCCCTACGGAGAAAAGTAGTGTACTCCTCATGCGGTTGCTATAATAGTTCGAGACATGTACATGAGATTTGTCAAAACCTCTAGGGTCAATTAAGAGCATCAACGAGAAGAACAGGATACAACTCGGTTAAATTTAATACATTCTCTACCTGATACAGGAAGAATATTTATTTTCCAGACCAAACGACTTTTAATCTGGAAATCGATTGGTTTGTACCAAAATATTTATGATTGGTTTATTTTTTTCGCATTTGGTACACGTAAAAATTGGTGATTTCAGGAACCACCCACTATTTATTAAAAAAAAGCGTCGGCAGCAAAAAAAAACGTTCTGAAATCATCAAGTAACTGAAGATAGCAATTCGTATGCGTTCGAAAAGACGTCTTGTGGCCAGCATTTTGAGTGCCACGGATTAATAAATGTGCCGTGGAACTCGGCTCGGTGTGTGCACGACGTGGTGTTCAGGATCAAAGAAAGGACAGCGACTCTTATATGCAAACTGGACCTCAGCTCGCATGTTCAGTACAGTACTGTACAATGTAGTTAAGAAACGGCAAATAAACGACTCCTTACAAAAAACACAAAATCGTGCAGGAGAGCTTAGCTTACAATCCTCTTTGGAGTGGTACCCAGATAGTGATACCCTCTACGTTAGTTAAGGAGGTCGGAGTGGTCTCAGCCATGAAGGTGATTGTGATTCCTCTGAGTTGTAAAAAAGGTATCCCTACAGTTTCGAAGAGGATCGTCTGTACACTTCAAAAAAACAGAAAGTTGGCACAGCTTTAACCTTGAATTATTTCTAAGGTCCACAAGTACAAAGCTCTCCTGCTTGATGTTGTATTTTAGCTCAGAACGGATATACCTGTCTCACTCAACCCAAGTAGAAATCTTACTATGAGCCTCTGGGTACCATACTAAATCAGTTGATGCTCGTAAGCGGGACCTGTACTTAGTACGAAGCAAAGCACGGATGAGAACTGACCACAGATTGATGGCATTCACTGGAGCTCTACAGCAATATTCAACTATTAATAGGACTGTGGAAGTTGCATATCTCACAAAGTTATCCTGGTGACCAAAGGTATCCTAGGTATTTTGCATGTGCTAGCAGGTGAACCATTAGGTGTTTATGGTATTATTATTGGTGGTTGGTCAAGTAACTCAAAATATTCACGCTATGCATTAAAATCTACTACGCAAATAATTTCAAATAAATTAACTAAGTTACATATTGGATTTCAACACTTTCAGTTTTTTTTGTGCCTGAGCGAGAGACACAAAATTGTTTTTTTGTTTAAATAAAAAAACGCAATAACTTGTGTGTCATAGGAACCCAGAAGTCTTTCATTTTAAGAGTTATCAAGTGCAGAATTAATGTCATTATCCGAAGACCATGGTTCAACACCTCGTTTCCAACGTAGTCGCCCGTTTTTGTATTCGTGCCCTACTGCACAATGTACACGGTGTAAGGGAAATGGTCAATTAAGCGCCGTTTGCCAATTAAGCGCCACTCTCCATTTTGGCCTGTCATGTATCGGTTTCGACTTTTACCTCTTCCTATTCACTAATACGTCATAAGTACGAAGACCTGCATATTTTCATTCAAAAATTAGGCGGGAAAGCGCCAGCATTTTAGCGCCACAACCATTCAATCCTCAGCTACCATGACGAAACCAAAGGACGTCGGAGCTATACGACGGAGCTAAAGAACGAAGTTGTTGCTCGAGCTCGAAGAGGCAAGACTATTGCAGAAGTTTCTGCTTCTTCAGGCGTTCCTGAGAGAAGGATTCGCGAATGGAGCACGAAAGTCAATCAAGGAAAGTCGCTTGGCGCGGCACGTCCAGGAAAAAAACCTCTTTTACCAGCAGAAGCGGAGCAGCATATATATGATTGGGTGGTTGGGCGACAGCTCGTGGGGTATCCTGTCGACCGGGCTGGAATTTTGAGGAAGGCAAATGCGATTTCGCTACTCGTGTGTGGCAAGAGCGTCAGCGATGGATGGTACCGTCGTTTCCTGGAGCGTAATCCATCGTTAACGTCACGGATTGCTCAAGCGCTGTCGCTGAAGTGTCATTGCGTTGTGAAGGAAGATCTCACTACGTTGTTCAACACCCTGGCGAAGCTGGTTATTGAGCACCGTCTGGATAGCTCTCGCGTATTTAATATGGACGAAACGGCTTTTCAAACCCGGAAAAAGAGCAATAAGGTGGTAGCTGTACGTGGTTCCTCCAATGTTTGGTGTACAGACCCACCCGTCAACTTTCATCTCTCTATTGTCGCGTGTGGAAGCGCTGCCGGCTTCGTGGTACCGCCCGCATTCATCCTGCCTGGCAAAACGGTTCATTGGGATATTCTGGAGGCATGTGATGTTGCTGGGGCGTCTATTACAACGTCGCTGTCGGGATTTATCAACGCGTATCTGTTCCAGAAGTGGCTACAGTTTTTTGCCAGCTCCGTTCCTAGCAGCGTGCAGCGACCCATCCTGCTGGTTCTAGACGGCTGCGCGTCTCACTATTCCGCCGATGTGATAGACGTAGCTACAAGTTTGGGTATTCTGCTGGTGCTGTTACCACCAAACGCTACACATTTGTTGCAGCCGTTAGATGTTGCCGTCTTCGCGACGCTGAAAGACAAGCTATGCAACCTTATAAATGAGGTCGTTGAAGAAGACGACGAGGGATGTTATTCTATCGACAAAGTGACGGCTGTTAGGCTGGCTGGTATGGCATGGAAAAGCGCCAAATTTGGCCGAAACATCAAAGTTGGGTGCAAGACATGCGGAATATTTCCAGTGTCGCTGGTCAGTATGACCGAACGCCTCCAACTCTACAACAAAAATGGCGCTCCGCGCCATGTCCACCTTGCATCCTGGCTGCATGCTAAACCGGTAGTAGAGGCTGAAGTTCTCATGCTGCCTTCGCCGCCATAAAAGACGAGTAAGCGCAAGCGAGTAGGACGATGGCCAACCCATGAAGTGCTGCAAGAACTTACAGCCAGCAAAAGCAATGCCAAAGCAAAGAGACAAAGGAAACGAACGGCAACTGAGACCGCAAACGCACAGGCTCACGAAGCTGTACTCTCAGTCGTTGTGTAAGGGAATAAAAAAGATGTTGGTTTGAGTTTGTAGATATTCTTAGAAATTGCAACACTTACCATTTTAGTGCGGAGAATTAACGGCAACGAGCGGACTCGAACCCGCGACAACCCTGCTCCCCAAGGGGCCCTCAATAAGCTGGCCGTCTTAGCGGCTTGAGCTGTCAGCACTTAACATGAAACTGGGATCAGCTCAAATTTGGTGTTTCACCTACAGTAATATATATACTGTTTCATTTTATGGAAGATCACAAATATCAACACTGAGAGTAGACCTACACCTTTGTTTGGCAAATTTTCGTGACTGGTTCCTTTTAGTGAAATCAAGGTTAAAATCGGCGCTTAATTGGCAGGAGGTGCAAATTTGTGGACATCACAACACCTTGCGCTTTGAACGCGTTTTCATTCGCTAGTAGATGCAAAAATCTCGAACAAATCGAGGAGGGAATGGGCTTTCTGAAACTGTTTGCATTTTACTCCTTTTCAAAGTGGTTGCTGAGGAATGATCAGAAATATGCACAGCTTGTGACACGGCGCTTAATTGGCCATTTCCCTTGGTACACGTCGTGTTCATGAGCGATAAGCGACGCCGTCGGAGCGAGCGTAATGGATTAAGAACGGGATAAAGTACATGTATCAATACAGACAATCCTCTTTATCGTGATAAACATTTTTTATCACTATCCGGGAGAATCACTATCCATAATTGTACCATTACAATGGTACCAGCTCATGTGCTGTTGCTCCAGACTGAAAAATACAACGATTAGAGCCTGTCGCAGCACCAAAGAACCATACGTAACAACTGAAGAAATGGTTTTCAGCTAGTCGCTCTCACCCAGCGAATAATCGGTCTTGAGCAATCACGCAGAACTGAATACAGACCCCCCTCGCTAAATTAATACTACCCGTGGAAAGTGTTAATAATAAGTACAACAGCACGATTAGGCTACAAAGTGGATGGGTGTAAACCAACAAAACTTCGCCCGCCATGCCTCTCAAAAGCACTTAATTGGCATTTCGCCGAGTCCAAACAAGATAGGAAAGCGCCCCAAGCAAGTCGACAACCTCACGTTTGGGCAAAAGGAACGCATCTATGAATGGCACGACGAAGATTTCAGTATAACTCAGAGAAAGCTTGCTGAAAAAGCTCAGTGTGAGCTCGGAGCACCAGCACGAGGAACAATTTCCAATATTTTGAAGGCTCGAGATCAAAATCTTACCACTAAAACAGGCGATTTGGACTATAAGCGTCCCGTGTTGTTGCATTCCCCGTGGTGGATGAAGCGTTAGCCAATTGGGTACTACAGTGCTAGTCTAAACGGATATCCTTCAATGGGGATATGGTCAAGAGTAAGGTAAAGCGTCTGGCTGAGCTGGCGGATATTCCACCTGACCAGATTTTGCAGTTTTCGGACGGCTGGTTGCCATGATTTCAGAAGCGACATAAATTTAAACACTTCAAAATGTATGGTGAGAGTGGCTTCGTCAACAATGAAGATATCTCCGCTCAGCGCCAAGTCCTTCGAAAGCACCTCAACGGATTCGCTATGGCGAAAATCTACATAATTGATAAAACGGGTCTATTCTACTGCATGTCTCCTGATATAATTATTGTACGGCACCAGGTACAAGGCTCCAAGAAGAATAAAACTCGTATCACTGTAGCTTTCGCCTGCAATGCTGACGGCGCTGACAAGCGTGAGTCATTTATCATTGGTCGCGCAGCAAAACCGCGCCGCAAAAAAAAGACTGACGAGCAAAGTTGGGTATTATTGCAACAAAAAACCCTGTGCCTTTTAAAGATTGGGTGCGTGAACTTGATAACGATATGTCCTGGCAGCAACGTCGAATTTTTCTTCGTCTCGACAACGCATCAGCACATACTGTTTCGAATCCGGAGCTCAAGAGCGTCACTGCTCTCTTCCTCCCTCCGAATACAAAATTTCGACTGCAACCATTAGACGCAGGTATACTTGCCTCTTTTAAGTGCCGCCGTCAGCTGGACCATACGCTGGGTTTAGAAGAACATAGGACGGAAACGGATAAACGGATATTTACAAAATTGACCACCTAGCCGCAATGCGATAGATTAAGGCCTGTTGGAGGGAGGTATCTACTGAGTGTATCCTAAATAGTTTCCGTCATACCGGTCTCGTACCCGGTCGTACGACGTCACACCACGCATTGAAAGAAGAAGAAGAGCTAGGCAAGGTTATGGAGCAGCGCGTTGCCTACCTGAGAGTACGAGATCCAATGGATATTGAAGACTTCGTGGGCAATGCCGCAGAGCAAGAAACTGAAATGGAAGTTGCGTCTTCGGATGACTTACTGAGCGATTCTGCCAACCCTGCATTGCTGACGTCGGTGCAGGAAGACCCCGAAGACGTCTGTAAGTATGACAGCGAAGATGCCAAAGAGCACGGACACTCAGACATTAGCGTCAGAGGAAGCCGTTCGGCTCAAAGAGTCACCAATACTAAGTTCCTTTTCCAAAGGAGGTTACAGCCCATGACCAGGGCTCAAAGCTAATACCTTAACTTTTATGCTTCAAAACCAGAAGTGTTTTATTTACTATTATTGCGGGCAAGCCGCCTAGGGGCAAATGTATCTGTTTAATTATCTAGCATAGTTAAACCTAATCAGATGCATAACGTGTGGCTTTCAGCCAACGTACTGAGAAACTTAGTTAGCTATCCAACTTGTGTACTGATAGTTTGTTAAATCTCCAGGTACTCCGTACACCTGTGTGTTCCACACCATGTGACCCCGTTACACCTGATGCAACGCTGCTGTTTATCCAAGCGTCTAAATCAGACACTATGGCATTGTTACCGCTCACAACGTTAGTATGTGCTATTACGGGCAATACGCCTAGTACAGATTCCGCTTGCCAAAGTAGTTGCTGTGAAAATCAATATTTTATTAAACATAATATATCCAAGTATCCTCCAAGTTTGTTCCCTTGTTTAGTATGCGTAATACTTAATAGCTGCCACATTTGATATCTAATAAACTTTTTTTCGTGTTATTCAGCCATTGTTCTAAGGAAAGACCTGATCGACGTTTGCTTTCGGGCAGCGTCTCTTTCTTCCTGTAGATCGTCGCGGTCTCTGCTCTGAAGTACACATAGGCTGCTTAGAACGCTAGCTTCTACGTTAGGATATTCTGCTAGCAGCAATATTACCGATCAAACACCGTCAGCTTTATATGTAAGAGACATTTGGGGCGATAGTGAGCTACGGCATACCCGCTGTATTTGAAGCACTTGTAGTCAATCCCGCTCCTGAGTCGGTTGACTATATTCTCGGCGAGGATGGAACACCTTGTGTTTGCGAATTCCCCCCCCCCCGGCGCAGCAGGACGCGCTTACTAAGCTTATGTCCTTGATTGGCCCAAAGGGTGTGGCTCATGTTGCGTCACAAGGTCCAGAGGCGGTCACCGCCAGGCTGGAATCCTTCTCACGTTACGAGCACGCGATCTTGGAGCACATCCAAGAGAAGATGAGGACCGCAACGGCGGCGGCGTCGATGACGCGTGAAGCGTCTTTGAGACTGAAACCGCTCATGGTGAGCGTACAAATCTCCGTCTCTGGACCCGTGAGGTCGAGATGGCCATGAGATCGTCCCTGCTCCGGTCTGAGCATCCGCGCGTGGTGCTGGCTATCTCCAGGCTTGGGGTTCGCGCTCGCGAATGGGCACTAACGTGCGGCACGTCTGTTGACGCTTCATTTCGCACTTAAGATAAGCTGAAGGGTGTTCGCGCCACCTAATCAGGCGTACCGTGTCCGGTTGAAGTTCCTTGCTACCCGGCAGGGTAAGAAGGAATTATTACGCAATGCCCAAGCGTTGAGAACTCTTATCGACGGAATGGCGGCAAACCCTCTTACGGAACTGGTCAGCTTGACCGTGTTCATGGAGGGTCTTCGTGTGAGCGCAGCTCGAACGGAAGTATTTCGGGTACACCCTAACTTTTTCAAAGAGGCGGTGGATGTGGCATTGAATGCTGAGCACAACTTCGACCTGGTTGTAGCGCTGGTAGTGCGAGCCCTTTGAGCGGTCCGGCGCCGATGGACCACAGCTATGCTGAGGACGAAGAAGCGCAGCTTCTTGCTGCAGAGCAGCGCGCAGGCATCCGCCGATGCTTTATGTGCAATAACGCTAAGCACTTGAGGGTATATTGCCCTCTGCGCAAGAAGCGCGAGGCGCCAGCGAGCCAACCCTCCGGGTCATCACCGGGAAGCAGCAATTCTCAGTAAGCACGCGACTCCCTACTGGGGAAGAACTGAGAACAGTTGTGCCTCGATGAGGTAGAGGGGTACTAGGCTCAGCCCCGAACAGACCTGAACTCGCTTACGAGATGAGTGTGCGCAAGCCGGGCTTTGTGTGGGCTTTCTGAACTAGTATCTTCATGATACGACTGACTCCCTGGGTGGCCATGCAAATGGCCTCGATGATACGAGCCACCTTGTGGACTGGTTTGAGCAACTACAGCCAGTTCAGAACCGAGTCGCGGGTGTTGAGCGTCAAGTCGTCCAGCTGCAAGGTTAGCTCGACTTGCTGTTGCGCTTTGTGGATCCGCCACCTGCTGGCGTTCAGCCTGCCGTGGTTCGGCCTCCCGCTGTTGTGTAGCCTGTCGTGGCCCAGCCACTGTTGGCGCCAACGCCTCCGCGCTCACCTGAGCAGGGTCCTGTTACGGCTTGAGTAAGCTAACGTAGAAGACAGGATGCGTGCCCATCTGCTTCAGAAGGTTAAGCATATACGCTAGGCCCTTCCTGGCCACGACCTTGAACGGTCCCATGAACCGAGGTCTCAACTTCGTCTTGAAGACTGCAGACACTACATGGGTAGGTAGTTTTTTAGCGTTTAATATAACGTGGTCACCGACCTCAAACCTCTCAACATTGCTTCTGCCCTTGGCATCTGCATGTTCCTTCTGCGTGTCTTGGCTTTCAGCCATAGCGTCGCGAACTTGACGCATTACGCTCAGTCTCAAAGAGACAAAGTCATCGACTTGCTTGCGCAACAGGGCTGATATCAGCTAGCCGCTCGGCTATCCCTCCCCCATCAAGCCTGGAGCCACTGCGTGGCGGCGTCAGTGAGAAGCGAGGGCTCATCAGGCCGTTCATATAGAACGGAGTGTAACCTGTCGATGCGTGCACTGCATTATTTAATACGAACTCATAGTGTGGGAGTATCTGGCTCCAGCGTTTGGCGCCTCAGCGCATACGCTTCGGAGAATATCCTCCACAACGCGATTCACGCCGCCGATTTGACCGTCGGTCTGCGGATGGTTCGCTGTGGACATGTCCAAACAGGTGCCGAGCACTCTGAAGAGGGGCGTCAAGAACTTCGCGGTGAAGCGCGGGTCTCGATTCGAGACAATTGCCTCAGGCCAGACATATTGCCGAAAGACTCGGTCTAAAAACATCAGAGCTGTACCTTCACCATCAATGATGTCCGGCACCACCGCTAAATGAGCCATCTTGCTCAATCGGTCTACAAGGGCCACAATACCCGTGCTCCCGCCTATCCTTGGGAAGGTCAAACACAAAGTCCATACTCATAGACTGCCAACCTTCCTTAGGGACAGGCAAACTCGCCAACGGCGCTACCGTGCTCGGCGCGGACTTTATCCGCTGACACGTCTCACACGTGCGTACATAGGTGCCGACCCACTTATACATCTTGGGCCACCAGTACATCGAGCTCACCGAGCCATAGGTCTTCTCCCGACCTAAGTACCCGCCCACGAGCGTATCATGAACCTCATAGAGGATTCGATACTTTAGATCCTCATCGAGCGGAGCGACTACACGAGGGTTATCCTCAGCATCGGTGCTGTAGTACAGCAGGCCGCCATCAAGCGAGTATCGATGCAGCCTCACACGTAAGCATCCAGACAATTCCTTGTCAGATTCTTTAAACTCTTCGCTCCCAAGAGCCCGTAGTAGCGCTACACACATGTCGTCCTGTGTATACAATCCGCGTATCAAGTCGGGCACTGACGACGCCACTGCTGTGACATGAGCTAACTCGTAGTCCGGCCTGCGCGAGAGCGCATCGGCCACTACATTAAGCCGCCCCAGCTTGGACTTCACCTCGAAGTTATACCCGGCAAGGAAAAAAAGTCATCTTGTCATTCTCTCTGAGAGAGATGAGGCGCCTGTGCTGCAGTGCGTAGCGACGCATGATTAGTAAAGATCACCAAAGGTTTAGAGCCTAGCATGTGTACCCTGAATTTGACTAGAGCATACTTCATTGCAAGTAGCTCTTTGTCATGAACTGGATAGTTATTCTCTGCTGCTTTGAGCTGGCGACACTCAATAGCAATCACGCGTTCACGCCCTTCGGCGTCTGCCTGTAGTAAAGCACAGCCGATTGCAAAATCGGAGGCGTCACAGACGACGCTAAACGGACGATCCGGGTCCGGTAGCGCAAGGATCGGAGCCTGAAGGAGGCTCTCCTTCACATCCTCGAATGCTCCGTCGTGCTCGATGTTCTAGCATCATGATGCGTCATTCTTAAGGAGATCTGATAATGGCCGAGCCATCTCCGCGTAGTTCGCGTTGTACTTGGGTAAGTGATTAGCTAAGCCTCGCCACTTGCGTGATTCATTTGGTTCTTGGGAACCGGTCAGTCTACGATGGCCTTGACTTTGGCAGGATCTGCTCGTAAGCCACGCTTCCCAATGACGCAATCTAGGAAGGGTATTTCCTCCGCGCCAATGACGCACTTGTCCAAGCTGGCATATAACTTGTTAATGGACATGCACTCAAGCACCGCCCGCAAGTGGTCAATGTGGTTCTAAACGTCTGACTTTCCGTGCCCAGCACGACTATGGACGAATATATCGTTAAAATATGTCTGAGCGTACGCCCAGTGGGGCCTAAACAACTGCGTCACAAAACGATTGAACGTTGCCGGTGCGTTCGACAGCGGCATGACCAGCCACTCCCAGAGCATACCGCTCGGAGTACTCACCGCTGTCAGCGGAATGTCGCTCGCTCTCATGAGCAATTGGTAGTAACCATCGACCAAGTCGAATGTGCTGTACAATGTACAGCCAACCATGACGTTCTGCAGAACATTCTTGCGAGGAATCGGCTTTTGCGCCGGGATAGTTGCCGCATTTAGCTTGTTAAAAGCATGAACAAATCACCACTTGTCGTTCGGCTTTCTGATACAGAACGTGGGTGTCGAGTGCGGAGACTTACTCTCACGCACCATCCCTGCCTCGTGCTTCGCTCGGAATAATGCGTCAATGACGTCACACTGCTCTCTCGACAAAGGTCATTGCCTTGCTGCAATATTTGGTTCTAGGAACCAGATCAATTTCATGCCACACGCCTCGACCCGGAGGTAGGCCCGTCGGTGGGGCTTTCGAGACAATGTCTCCCCACTCCTTCACCATCGGGTAGAAGGGGTCCGAATAATCTTTTAGGATCGCCGCTCCACTTCATGCGCTCAGCGCCTTCTTGGTGTCCTCTAGGACCGCGTCGTCCACGACGGAAGAGGAGTTCAACTTTTTCTCAGGTCCCATCAGGCCCACCTCGGCTAGCTCGCCTGCCTTCAAGGCTCGAAAACATCACAGACGCCCTGCGTCTTCTTCTCCTCTCCCTCCGCGACCGAACCACGCCAAATGAGGGCAGTGTGGCGCCATCTCCATCATCACCACCGGTTGCAGCAGCACCATCACCCCTCGAAGAGGGGTCTCTCGAAGAGGAGACAGTGTCTTCCAAGACACTCGGCTGACAGCCAAGAGGACCTTGTCTCTCGGACAGTGAACTAGGTGTCACTGCATCTGCACCGCTTGGGCCGCGCACATGATGCCTCGACTCGCAGTCGACCGCGGCCCTCGGTCCACGCAGCGGTAGGTCATCGACCAGATCCGTACTGCTCAGTGGATTACGCGCCACTCCGCGTACCTCTTCAGGGCAAACTGCAATCTCGTTGCTAACAATTTCTGACATACCAATGTCCAGCACGACGGTCGCCTCGGCCTCGCGCTCGCGCCAAAAGCGCTTCTGTTCCTACCAGAGGTGGGTTCATGACTCATCAAAGCTCCACTAGGAGCAGAGTGCGACGTACCCAGCGCTTTCGACGTCTAGGCCTTCCATGGCTCGTGGCGCGCCAGCCATGCCATGCCAAGAATGAGGTCATACCTCGCATCCAGGTCTAAGTCCAAATAGTGTACCACGCTATCGAAGTTTTTTAACTTCACTCCAAGGTCGACAGATACCTTAGACACAGTTACCAGTGTCCCCGTCGCAAGCCGGACCGATATCATATCTCTCGTTGGCACTTCCAGTGCCTAAGCATACAGATGACTCCCTTCCAGGCTGAAGTGACGGGCGTAGTTGCCCGAGGCTCCAGAGTCGATCAAGACTCTCCATGGCTTTGCAAAGCCCTTCACGTTCGCTTAAACGAACCGAAGCTGCTCCAGCGCGAACACGTCGCTGCGACTCGCGACGCGATAGTCCAGCTAAGGCTCGGCATTCTCCAGCTCTGATCGACGAGCATGGCGAGCTCCACTACCATGTGGAACACCTTGTGACGAGGAGCAGGTGCCAGGGTCGTACGCAGTACCTTGTGAGCTACAGTGATTATCCTCACTCACAAAACGCTTCGGTGTTTGAGGTTGACCTCCGGCGGGACTACCCCTGACATCGTCGACGCTTTTTGACCGGGGCACACCCACTGCCTTGCCGCTAGGGCGTACGACCACGTCGTCAGGCGCCAAGCGCTTACCGCCACTAGAACGCGGGGATAACAGGTTGGTAGCTGAGCTCAGGCTCCGACCAGTGGCTGTAGCAGCCGGCTCGTAGAAATGAGCGTCGCTCGCAGCATGATCGGGAGGCGGTGACGCCTCGTGCTGATGGGGACATGGTCCCGAGCGTTGACGGCGTACTTTCGACTTAGCAAAGTCTAAGCACAAACGTCTCTCAAGACGAATATCGGTTTCAGAGAAACCTGATCAAAGAGCATTATAAGAGGGAAGCCGTCGAGCTCTCTCCACCCAGCTTCAAATTATTGCTTTATAAGCACGCTGGAATTCCCCAGGGTTGAGAACAACCGGAAACGTTCGCATGGAGGGAACATGTTGGTGATTGAGCTGCATTTTCGGGCGCGCCTGATACCCCCGAGGAGCTGTGACTTCTATAGTCAAATATAGCTCTCGGTGCCGGTGCCGCTGCACTTGCCCATCGGCATTCGAGGCCGCAGGCCCACACGTGTACGTGTTCAGCGGCTGCTGCGCTGCGAGGTGGACCGCTTCGGCAGGGTTCCGCGTCTGGAAGCCGTAGTCACAGCGTAAGAACTAGTGGCCTGGACCACAGGTCGACACGACTGTGAGCGCTGCTCATTGGAAAATTGACTGCCATGGGCCTCGTCCAGGTCATTCGTAATGACGTTGGGATAGTATCGAGCCTCCTCGTCGTACCGCGACGATAGCGGTGGCGCATCGTGCAGAGCGCGAATTGGATTCGAAAGCTCAGAGAACGGATGGGGTGTCCGCGGGTCTCTTCTTGTTGAATATCGTGCCACGGAGCGGTTAGACATCATTGAGGCTGCTGGAGAAGACGCTGCACCGCTGTGTGACCTCGGAGAGGTTGGGTTGGTGTGGGACTCGCTACCGATGGGTTCGTCGTAGTAGACTTGGCCTTCTTCAAGTTCCGAGAATCGAACATCGCTACCTCTGGGCGGCGCCCGTGGCTCTGACGAGCTTTGGGCTTTGCTCTCTTCATGTTGACGGCTCATGAAGCGTTTTCCATGTCGACGACGATACCCTTGGTGGTATTCCGAGGAAAACTCTCTTAGAGCAGTTGCGGAACACAGTTGTGGGTCTGCGACCGTCGGGGCAGGAGTGGCGCGACGCGCCGGAGACGTAAGGCCGTGGACCGGAGTCAAAGTATCAGGCATCAAGGATGCGAAAGTGTTTGTGAGCTCACGGAGCTGCAGAGTGCAGCGGTGAGGTTTAGTGACCTCCGCCGTCTTAACAAGACGTGACCTCGCTGACGAAAGTTTTGAGAACGGAATGTTCTCATCTTAGTGGGGATAGTGTAACCGGATTACATGGTGTGCTAACAAACTATCAGTACATAAGTTGGAGAGCTAACAAGGTCTCTCAGTATTGGCTGAAAGCCACACGTTATGCATTTGATTAGGTTAATTATGCTATATAGTTAAACAGATATATTTACCCCTAGGCGTCTTGGCCGCAATAATAGTAAATAAAACACATTCTGGTTTTGAAGCATAAACATTAAGGTATTAACTTTGAGCCCTGTACGGGGGCTGTAAGCTTCTTTGGATAAGGAACTTAGTATGAGTCGAACATCTTCCTCTGACGCTACAGCTACGACAGCCCCGCTGCATCAGTGTTAAGCTAATAGCAACTGCGAACATCTCATCTATTCAACATAGCACAAAGGCCTTGTAGATAAGCTGGACAGCATATGCAAAATGTAGCAGACTTTAATTGCTATCAGGCGCCGCAATGCGTTTCTATTTTAGGTATCAATACTGGACTTCTGCGCAATTAGGGATCTCATCTCAAATGCACACTCAGGGTTTTGATCGGGCAGGGCCTTCGGGAATTACCCAACAGCATCCTGCGGCACCGGAGCATGGATATCTTATTCAGCTCGGATGCAAACAAAGTACGTGGTGTGCGCAGCGATTTACTTAGACCTACAACCCTAATCTAACTGATGTATCTGTAATTTGAATTTGCACGCAATCGATGTTCGAGTATGCGGAAAATATCCCTAAGAGCTTATACTATATGCTCATTTTTTGTAACTCAAAACAAGAAGGTGGGCGTCACATTCGAAATTTGAACAACGTTTCGGAATCATCCCCTTTTCGTATCACCCTCACGTGTTTCAGCATGCTTGAAGCGTACGTAACGATTAAGCAAAATCCGCGCTGCATTACGATGCTGCATGTAGCGCGTTCCGCTAAGAAAAGAGCTCAAACACTCGGATAGGGAAGCTGACACTTCCTAAACTGTTTGTCGCCGAGTAAATTATTTCTGAGGAATGTAAGCGCATGGGCTCTGCTATCTCGCGCCCATCTGTTCTTCCTATATAGTTATATAGGATTACCGTTGCCTAGCTTCAGGTTGAACACTCTAGTGAGTTACAAGTGCCAGATGGACTGGTGCACGCATCCAAAAGTCTATTGCGTGTATACAAGCCTCGCATAGCTAATTCACACTTGATGCACGTAGACAGCCCTCACAGCATTATCCACCAACGGTATTCGGTTTTTATCTTCGGGACTTCAGATACACGCGGTCAGTACTTTCCAGCTGTTTACTTATGTTCCTCTCAAAGCCGCGCCGATGATAATAAGTGGTGCTTCGAGTATTGGAATCGTGTTCTACGACAATGTTTTCTCTTTCTTTTTCAGCTCAGTATGTTATGACGGATGATGACGACACAAAGTGCAATGTCGGTAGTGTGTAATTCCCTGGTGTTACCATTTTGATATAGCGGTCTCACGTGTGCGGTAACGTACGAGCCAAAGCAAAAAAAGTGCCGCAATTACAAATGAAATGATGTTTCGCGATCTTAATCGTCTACATTTTGCAAAAATGAAGATGAATTCAGCACAGCATTAGAGGCTGTTCGGTCTACTTGGCCCTCAGTCTCATAGGTTTTGAGCTGGTAGCCGGTTTTTCAGGTCCATCTTAATAGATGGTCATGTGTCAAATTCTGCTTAGGTCACATGACCTATAAGGACAGATCACGACTACATGTATATTGTTCTGTATTGTATTTTACATAAGTACTTCTGCTAAGCCGCCATTAGCGAAAGAAATGCTTAAACGACCGCTGATTCATCACCATCGTAGTCGAAAGAGTAGTCTGGTTCGACAGCTGCTTCCTCATTCTCCCTGACTTCCTCTTCTGTCTCCGAGCTCATTTCACTTGTACACGATGCGGAATCCTGCGCAGCCGTGCCACTCTGCTCGTTTTCATTATCGCTCTCTTCTGAGTCAACAATATTGCGGAGGCGTGGTAGCTGCGGAGCTCGTGGCAGCTGGAATCTTGTCCGCTGAGGCGGTCTTGCTAATCCTGACTGGACTGCTACGCGTTGGGCCACATATTTTCAAGCCATATTTTCAAGTGTGCTGACGAAGTGACTTATGGCAGGATGTGGAACTTTAATTCGTGCGTTTAGGTGACGATGAAATCTCTCAAGATGATTGTTAGTTCGACTAACAATGTCGCGCCTCGTGCCGTACACATTCCAGTATGCCGGCGAAAACAAGTCGAGCCAGGTCCTTTGAAAGTACCTCCAAACGTTACGCCATTTATTTGTAGAGTAGCCCACTTGTTTAACATTACACGTTATTTATCTTGTTCTTGACCCAAGCAATTCCTTGAACATTGATTTTGCTAGGCTCTATAACGGTTAGAACATCAACGATGTTTGGCGCCAGCGCTAACTTGGCCTCAACTCGTGGTACCTTGTATTCCTTCCGCTTTCGGCGGCACGCCTGCTTAACGTGGAACAAGCAGCCAATTATACGAACTTCCAGAAAGAAGTCTCGAATCGCACCAATAAGTGCGCCCTCAAAGTCACACACTACTTCTTTAGGAGTGCGTTTCCGGCCAACATAATTCTCGATGCAGCGTAATAGCTTGATATAGGATTCCTTCTGCATGGAAGTAGTGAGAGTGAAGATAGCTGGAACGTATAGTTCAGTTGAAGGATCATAAACCATTATTGTGACACACGGCTTGTAAATAGTAGACGCACAACGAAACGTAGCAACTACAAACCATGACAGGTTTTCGAAAGGCAACAAACTGCGTAGTTCAGGGTGAGTCCATGCCATTACACGATCAACGCCAGCAGAATCTTTTTAAGATTTGATATCGTCATGCCAAGCGCTCTGGAACTGGAAAAACCATTGCATCGACCCCCTCACGTTTTACTATGGAGGAAGTTCAACGGAGCGGTTGCAGGTACCACCGGATTGTTTTCCGCGAGCAAACCTCACGCGGTTTCTAACTGCACTTTTCGCTACACCCCTAACTGGAGGCCCTGGTGGCATGTTATATTTCTGCATAACGTGAAACCATATATCACACTGAGTCTTATTGGTTTCAACTGCTAGCCGATCAACGTCCTGCAACATAGCCTCGCTAACATCTGCGCAGAGGGTAGCACCTGGCAAGCCGGCTCCATCTCGTAATGCTGAATTGGAACGGCATGTATGAGGTACGAGACCACTAAAATCAAAGGATGCTGTTTCGGCCAAACTTAGAAAAATTGCCGTGTACTTTTTGCGATACGAGCTGCACCGATACGAGATCTTGACGCCTGTTAGGTTGGCTCGAGTATACGCGTAGCCCTGATAGTACTACCATCCCGTGTTCTCGACGCTGAAAAGACTTCGTGAGGCTGTCGCTGTGGTACAGTGCTGCATGGCTGCGCCATCCTCTGCGCTCTCCAAGCAAGTCAGAAGAGAAGGTGAGGAACGCGTTGTGGACAATGCTGCTGCAGATTCTGCCGTTGGTTGTGTTACTGGTGTAGATAGTGTCGCTTCTGTAGGAGGGCGATTGATGGGTGTTTCCCCTGCGATACGACCATGCGGTGAGGCCGCGTGTGGTGGTGGCATGTTGCCGTTCGGTCCCCAGCGCGAGGCTGTCGGAGAGTATTTGGGCATCGGGCCCATTTGTGTGGATCCGCTGGGACCGGGTGTTTCGTCTAGACATTGAAAAAAAAAAAGCTCGCTCAGGTCGAGTCGAGTGTCGAGATGACGTGTTGATCGGAGGCGGACGAGTCGTTTTTAGCTCTACGCCGAGGCATTCGTTTTGTTGGGTTTGCAGAAGAAGAAGTATATAGATGAGAAGAACAGGTTGTTGTGCCGATGCAAAGTGCTTTGTGGCGAGAAGCGATGCAAATGGAAAGCGCTGCGTTCGTTTCTTAATTACGGTGAGGAAATTTGCGAATAGGAAGCGCTGCGTTGGTTTCATAAGATTGAGAAATCTCCCACACGTTGGTTTCGTAACTGCATGCATTCTTCCATATGTGACCAGCTAGCATTGGTAACGTGACCAAATTGTAGCTTCCGTGACCTATTTGCACATCCAGAGTGTTCGGATTGACCGGCTTTCACTTCTTCGTTTGAACGCACTTCGAAATGTTTCTGAACACAATTTAAGCGAATGGATCAACAATCCACGCTTCACATGGCAGGAATACCACACATCTCGTGGCTGGCGGAAACAAATAATTCAGTTGAGCAATATCACGAATGGGTGAAATTAGTCAGCAACACGTCGCACGCAACTCCAATCGAAATGCTCGAAAGACTCGATCAATCCCGCTTTGCCGTTTTAGGTAAAAAAAAAACCAAGAATTCAAAATTATCTCGACTGTATGTAAGTGTCTTTAAGCTTTGTACAATCGCTATGTCAAGCGCGGTCAGCTAAATGCTACTCCAACACCTCTTGGCGGGGGGGGGGGGGTCTCAAACGTGTACGTGTTGGCCGGAATAGTTCAGAAGAGATTGCTAATCAACTTGAGTCCTCTGTCGATGACATCAACATGCTTTCAAGTCAACCTGTGTCCTTCAGATGCAATGGGACGGTATTCTTAGCGACGGCTTATCGTAGATGCTATTAACAAGGAATGCCAGTGCCGTTTTTTTGTTTTCCTTCTAAACACGGAATGTGCGCTCACGTATTTCATGCAGCACACAAGATGGAAGAGCCTACCTCTGAGATGCCAGACCCTCAACCAAGACTCGTTTCACGTCGAACGAAGCATGCAAGCCCAAAACCTATATTCGCCGGGGACATCGATCCAATGCCATTCCGAGCCCAAAACCCTAGTCGTTCAAATGCGTCAAGTATTTCGGCAAAATTTGCCCACCGATCCAGCTCAACATCTCTAACAACTCTCACATGCTGAATCGCCGCGATTGCTGAACCCCACGGCACTTTATCCTATTTTGGACATTAACGGCGCTGTTTAAAATGAGGTTGGGTTGAATGCAGAGTCTATAGCGTGCCTAACAGAAGCTTTCACTGATCCAGATCAGCCACCAGAGGCGTCAGCTGGGATGTATTCCGCCTCGCAAACTATTTCTAATGAAAGTGTGGCCCACATTACGCCCGAGCGGTCTCGAGTGGAACCAGGTGACATAAGCATTAGTATGTTCACTCACCCGGAACAAATCACTGACGATTTGAACTGAACTAACGTTGCATTCAGCTCACGTGTCGCAGTTCATGTATCTAACAGTACCGACACAGTTAATGATCGTACGCTACTTGATCAGCAACCGATACCACTGTTTCACATGTCAGGTGAATATACAAGACGTCAAAGGGTTTGAATTTGGCAAGTTGATTAAGATCTATACCGCTCGGTCCATTCACACGACGCAGATTTGACCATTACCACATTTCAAACTTTACTACCACTACACAGTTAAAAATAAAAACGAAAATTAATTTAATTGGCCACCTCACCGCTATATGCGCTAAGGGGTTTTAGCCACATGCGCAGTTTTGCTGACATCGCATACGGTTACTAAGCTCAATTGGTTTTTCGGTGCTTTAGACCTGCTGGTTGGTGCTGCTGTACAAATCTAATATTGTAATTTTTTAAATCGTAGTGTTGCGGGCGGGTTCCTCAGCCTGGAGCTCTCATCTACCCCAGACTTAATTCAAACGGTGACCATTAAGGCCACTCGGTATCCCGACTCGCTCCAGATGTCCATACGAATCGCCTAGGGTACACGCATCCGGAAAGCAAGACACGTACGGAACATAAACGTTATCTGTCATTCCTAACTACTGTTGTATGCAGAAACAAGAGCTATACCAGTATCAAATAATTGAGAATATATCTTAGAAATTTATCAATCTCACCAACAGCAGGAAGTCATGTATCTGTATTGTAAGTACCGTATTATCTTCTTGTCAAATATATCAACTGATGGGCCCCGAGAAAGTGCTCGAATCCAAATAACACGTAAATACCACAGTTGTAGCTGTCTAGCTGCATCCAAGCATCTGTCTCAAACTCTTCCACACCGAAAAAAGTGCCGTGTCCTGCTGCATGATGAATCCTAGCGAGCTTGTGTGCTATTGCCTGAATATGCGCTGCAACAATTGAGTCCATGGGGTCGTAGATGCGTACTTGTGATTGCACGAATTCCGTATAATAACGCTACACCAATAATTTCCGCGACAATTTGCAGTATCCGTATATACTCAGTAGCTCGGGATGTTAGCATCTCTCTGTGCTCGCTATTGGTGATAATAAACGCACCGTTCATGACAATATCGATGCTGGATGGGTACACCACCGCTTTAACCTAATCCATACCAAAACGTTTCTCCGCCACAGAGGCGATAGTGTCATCACTCAGGCAACCTTTTGCAGCAAGATCCAGACCGTATATAAGTGCACCAATAAGAGATCAATAACGAGTTAGATGGTGAAAATCCTGCAAACATTGTATTTACGTCTTGGATTGTAACACATAATTTTAGAGAACCGTGAAGTGAGGAGGAAGTGACGTGAAAAAAACCATAGTAGGCAGCCGGTCCAGAGTGCTAGCTACGGTTTTCATAGCTCGATGACATTTTTTCATAATTTTAGTGTAGTCGTACTAATAGATCCCGTTCCAGGAATTTCCAGTTTAACGCCATCTTCAGCCAATCACGCTTGCAGCGATTTTTGAATCGCATTTCTTAAGGCCATCAAAAGGACTCGCTGGAACTCGTTTGTTTGCGCAATAGCTGGAAGTGTTGCTGATTTATATGCGGTATGCTGTTGAGTTTCGTCTTCAAAACCAATTCTTAAACTTTGCCGTTTAGCTTTGCTTTGTGATAAGCCCCATGGTTCAACATAGTCTGGCCAGTTTTGATACTCAAACATTTAGGTCGTGGAGGTTGAAATCAGATCTGATCATTTCAATACTCTTCACCAGTATTCTCTTTTTTTTGCTTCAGTTCTCCCCCCCATGGGGGAGGGTTGACGGAATATATATATTTTAATCCAATGCCCCCAAAGGTGCCAGGGAGCCTGGTATGTGGACGGGAGTAGCTGAGGAACCCTGATCTACGGTGGCGTCGTGTAATGGAAGCTCGTAGTCTGCGATAGGTCGCATATCTTCCGTTGCGTGACTACAACTGATCTCCAAAACGTCATTGGACGATGTAGAAATCGCCTTGTTCTTAGCAGAGCAGACACTGTGAGCATCGACAAAGTATTCTGAGCTGTCTTGCCGCGAAACAGGTACTCATTAGTTTTAAACTATTAGAAATTTAGTCATACCGAAGTCACTGATATCACTTGCATTTTAGGTCGCGATATACTGAGCGTTTCTAGTTTTCCGCCTTAAGTCCCACGACGTCGGTGGTGTGCGAGCTATTACTGCTTCAGCTCGAAATGTGGAGTTAGTTAAAGAAATATTTGATGAAGCTGATCTTATTGTCGAAACTAACAGCGCGTTTAGCAGAAATTAGCGGTCATCACTGTGGCAAGGTTCTTTTATTTACGGACGCTAATACGTGACGACATGATATCAGTATCGTCGACATAAAAAGGAAGGAGCACTGCCAATCTTCAGTACTTGCGGTTTATGTTGCAGAGACAAATTAAACTGTGCCAACAACGCCCCCCCCCCCAACTGATCAGGTGCCATGGCTTTCTCAATGGTAGATAAAACCATGACTGCATAATGTGCGGTTTGGAAGGTATATAGCTTCTATTATCTATGAAGGTCATGGAACTCACAAGACGCTTACTTTGGCGCACCACCGCGCTTCAAAGCCCAATACGGGTAAGTGTGTTCATCGAGTACAGTAGTACTTCTTCGAGCAGATGCCTTGTGAAGACATGGCCCAACTTCATAGCAAGGAACATTCAGGCTCTAGAGCTCGTTGAGACGGGTAGCACGAATAAAGCAGTTCTAATGGTCATGTTACCACGCTTGCGGCGTAGTGCAATGAAGCCAAGCACTGAATAGGTAGAGCTCGTGAAATAGCGAAAGTAACCTTTTTCTGAGCAGCGGTGAAAGCAGTGAAGTATTTAGACATGGGTACAATGAGAGCGAAGATGCTGGGTGTCGTTGACTTCGTTGTAAAGACGTAGGCCGCGTCGAAATGGAACGTCGTATCGCTCGCTTATCGCTGAGCTAGTACGACGTTTGTGGTGAGTTGTGCGCTCGTCACGACGTAATACGATGCCGAATACAACAGCTCTACAGGGCGGACAGACAGACAGACAGCCTGTGAGAGGGCGTTGGTGCTGCTTGGGGACTCACACGCCACGGTTGTAGACTTAGTACGTAAAACTCATGTCTCCAGCGATAACACCTAAGGCCCTCAAATCTTTCGTTCATCCGTGAAGCGGTCACTCACTTGGTCGTACTCCCGCCTTGACGATCTAGGGGGGGGGGCCTACGGCGGGCTTCATCCGCATGTGAGCTCCCAGTGGAAGTGATTGTCTTTTCCGAGTTTGTGGATGATGTCGGCGTAGCTTGGGCTAATACTCAATTGCGAAGGCGGTCGTTGATGTGAGTCGATGGATGAAAATTTAAAAGTGAAACTGATTGAGTTAGAAGTCTTATAACCTCTTTCTGCATCCTGCATACAGCCCTTAATGCCCTCCTATTGACATCAAGCTCATGTATAGAGGCTGTATACTGAGACGGAGACACCTGCGTGAGACCGCCACACTTACATACATTGTTCATACAACATCGCACGATTGTTCTCCCGCATAAGATCCCGTGGTCGATTCTTTATAACTTGGCGACCAATCTCGATTTCGGATACAAAATGATCTTCCAATGAGGTCACGCTATTTCTGTCACCTCAAATGTTATACGAATTTGCATGCGCACACCGCGTACCCTGCGTTAGGTATCTAGACATCGAAAACCAACCCCAGCAGGCCATATCGACAGGGTTATCTCATAATAGCAGACTTCATGCTATTTTACTTGCTCCCTTGACGTATTCCCCTGTTTATGATTACTTGTCACCTTATTTACTCTAGTTTTGCTATTACGAGATGGGGGAATTCCCGCCTAAAATACAAAGAAATAGCACAGCGAGACATATTGTTTAGAACAAGGCCTAAATGAAGAGCATATATATAACGAATTACAATTGGTCGGAATGCCTTTAAGCTTGCCCCGCTACTCAATATTGACACCAGATGGGTGTTACCTTTCATTTAAGACCAATCCAATCCCTTCTTGACAAAAAAGGACATATTGTGCCTTTCTGCCAAAACGCCCTCAGTTTTATGGTCCTACGTAGGAGGATGGCCCTTACGGAAGATCTCCTATCTGATCGGGTGCTTCCGACTAAAATTTAGCCCAAACCTTTAACGAAATAAAAGACGATGCCAATCAAAGACATATTTGACCAGATTTGACATAATTTTATTAAAATATTAGTATGCATTCTGGGCAACTGGTTTGCATGCGCCTGATTAGCCCGTCAGCTAACAGGTGGCGTGGGTTCAATTCCCATGTCTGTAGGGAGCTTGATGCTTAGGGTAAGTGTCGTGTGCAAGTCCTTCGTCGGATCGGAGACATAACTAAGTGTTTGGGTCGGCACGCCACATCCCTTCGGGGATGAGTCTCATATGGATCAGTCGGGATAGGATTTCCGGGAATAATTGCACCACCTGGAGGTTCTGTCCAATCGGCGTTCGGCGGATGGCAGATGGGATAATTCCCTGGGCATAAACGTTCTCGATTGGCTAGATCCCTACTTTATTGCAAATATACAGATCATGGTTTTAATACAAATTTTAAGATAGATTAACAAAACCGAAACAGATTGTGTCCACATCTTATGACATTTGGCAAAACCCCATCCCGTTTTGACATGATCTCCTAAATTTTGTCGAGCTCTACCGTGAGTATTCTCCCACGCCCTGGCATCCTTTGGCTTAAAGGCTCACTTTTAGTTTTACAATGTCGCTGCCACTACCAGCAATTCTCACCTGCCGCCTTACCATCAAGAACGGCGATCCCTATACTTCGTGCCGAAACAAGATCGAGCCCATCGACATCTCCTTTCTGATTGACCGTGGCTTTAGGTTATTCAAGGCTCAAGTAGCAACCGAATTTATTCGTCGTCTGCCAAACGATTGGCAGGATGACTTCAGCGTCTATCTCAAGCCCACCAAGCACGCCCCACAACGTGAATTTCTCGAGTTGGACGAGGAAAATTTCTCCAGTCGCGTTGCCAGATCTTGGGAATTAGCTCGCCTTCGTCTACACGGTCAGTCTGATTTTGCTTTAATGATTTTTGTTTATGTTCCAAGACCACTAGAACCAAGAGCCAACACTATTCGTAGAGCAACCGAGAATCGAATCCAAGAGCAAGTTCCCCGTGTAGCAGCTATGCTAGCTGAGCGCAACATTTCAAGTGGGCCAACCTCACAGCTGTACATGGCAACAATGCAAGCTCGACTTTCAGCTGATGCTCCACTACAAGTTCCTGATAACACAACATTTTGACAGCTTCGGAACATTGATCATCTTTCGCAGGAAATGGAGACGAATCAAGATACAACTCAAGCAACCGCTGACATGAATTTCAGAATGCTCAGGATCAAAATTCAAGGTGCAGTGATCCAAGTGCAAGTTCATGTTGGAGATCTACAGGAAATTCTCGGTTTACCGGCCTACAGCCTTCGCCCTCCGTTCCGTGACCCGGTAGATTTTGAGACTCCCGCTCCCGCAGAAGACATGGATGATATCGATCACCTTAACGATCAAATTTAAGGAGCATAGCAGAGGTAGAGTACGATGTTTTCAGTACAAATACATGAATTTCATTAAACCTCACTGATTTTTATACTGAGTTTGCTTCCATCGTACCCACAATGACCGTACAAATTTTGCCCAACTTCCTCAGACTGTCTAGTGCAAACGTACAGCGCGACATTGAGGACCGGAAGAGGATTTCCACGGAATGCCATATTTGCGTGGCGTTGGACCCATCGTTTTAGGAGAGAAAACCCGACTTCTATAGGATTCAAGTCAGGTGAATACGGCGGCAGAAAAAATAACAGTGCACCAGTACCGTGAATAAGTTCTTGAAATTCTTCGTACATGTGAATTTTGGCGTTATTCAAAATGACAATTGATCTTGGTAACGGCCACGGATTGAGGAATGGTAGAATTTTCAACTTGAAAGTCTCGTGGAACGTCTGCCGGGTGAAAGTATCCTCGGTTAACCCCACGCAAAAACCCTTCCACGTCGAACGCAGCAAGAACTGAGATTCGCTTTCCGCGGGAAAATGGAATGGACACAATCACTGGGTCTCCGCGCGCGGACCACGTGTGTTTTCTCAGGGAGGACCTAAACCATAGCAATGTCATACAACAAGCTAGCAGGTAAGATGTAGCAGTCACAAAATTGATATTGTACATTACCTTCCATCCTTTGAAGTTTCATCGACAAACACTATTTGATCTGGCCCGCTGTAGAAAGGCAATAGCCTGTTCACATACTCTTGGCGCTCTTTTGCGATACTTTCACGAGCTCTTTTAGTCAGCACTTTGCGCGTTAACCCCAAATCGAACCGTAAAGTACGACAAATTGTCGACTTGGAACAGCAATATTGGGTCGAAAATTTCTCTTTTAATACCTCACGCAGCTCTTAAAAGTAGAAGCAGGGGTGTTGCTTTACATACTCGCGAACAAATTGTTGCACTTCAATCGGCCATTTAGATGACTGCTCATTCTTTGGGGTGTCGTCGACATTTCCTGTTGTCTTGAAGAGATGGTACCATCTCCGAAGGCTTCTGGCCGAGACGCCCAATACACCAGCAACTACGCTGATCTCAATATTGTAGGCATACTGCAAGACAATGCCTCGCCAGCGTATGTCTGATGAGTAGCCCATATTGGATTTAAAATCAATCTGTTGTGAATACCTTACGTAAGGGTAATGGCCGGTAAATACTGGCCATTCAGCCCTTAATTTGCTAAAAGGTACCCTTTAGACCAAATCGGAGCCCTTACGTAGGACCTCCACAATCAAGTATTATTGGATCAGAGTCGGCAAAATCAAACAGTGTTATTGGTCAAATATCATTTTATTTAGTGGCCTGGCTTAGCAATTCAACTTCAGTTCGTCCCCAAATCCTACCCTTAGCCCTACCCACCCTTGCTTAGGACCAGCCTTTAAAGGTCAGATTGGCCAAAACTTTGGAAAGGCACAATATCCCGAGACGCCTTGTTAAAAGGGAGCAAGTGAAGTGGAACGGAGTGGCAACCCAGGTTTACTTAGTATTGGGGAGTTTCCTGTTGAACAATTTTGATATGTTTAAAAGCGATGCAATTTTCTGGATTAAGCGTTTTCTCCGGGAATGGTACTTTTTTTAAAAATCACTTGCTTTTTAAAAGACCCATTAGAACAAAATATTTTATTTGGAAGAACGCAGTATCTAAACTCTCTATTATTTGGATACCTGTTATCTTAAATTTTTATTTCTTAATAACAGAAACAGGTGGAATATTATTTGCAAATACGTTTAATTATTCCGGGGCAACTTGTTTCGATATAATACCGACAGACACTTTAATTCGTTATCCTGTAGACCGTAAATCTAGGACACTGCTCTGTCTTTCACTACAACTCGTATATCTTTAAAAAATGCAATCTGGGCACCGCAATTGGTCGTCTTGGTGTGACACCCCCACCCGGCTTTGTCGCTTCAGTTAAGGTGTAAGTCGGTGGAATTAACGCTGATGTGCAGTCTGCAGAAGTTGAAATAATACCGCTTAATAAGGAGCGGTAAAGGTTCGTAAGACAAGTTAGGCACTCGAGAAAAGCTACTGAGGAAATATGTATGTCTTTATTTTCGTTTATAAAAGAAGACTTGCATAGAGTGGGTGCGCGGATCTTATTAGTCTTAGCGCGAACTCGTCTCGACTCACATACCGATGTACGGGAATTCCTTTATTGTTATATCATCGCAGAAGTCGGTGTTTGTCTAGCGCATGCGGCGAAGGTTGCAGCATAATCGTCACCGATTTGCATAGTATTTTGGTTTTTTGTTGTTGGACGTTTCTTCAGAGCCTAATATGAGTCTGACAGGGCTAATGTTTTACCTGGATTCGTTATTGCTATGTTTATTTAACGGATCTTACTTGTACATGTATCACATCTACTTTTCTCACTACAACAGTGTAATAGAAGGTCGAATATGTACAACAATAATGAGTGAAATGTATTTCACAGCACAACAGAAATTGAAGCTCTAACTGATCCTGTGAAATATATATCAAACATTAATAGGGCATCTTCAATCAGCTCAGTTCACGCTCTCAACCTTATGCCCCTAGGTACTCGTTCGCTTAGTGCTGCTGCTTTCCCGGGCACCGGTGGCTTTCTTCGTCAACATGTAGTGCCACCGAGGTGTAATCCACCTCGATATTTTCCGTGCCCATCGTCGCCTGGCTTCCGTCAGTTTAATTTGTCAACGTGTAGCTCCACAGGGGTCACATTACCGTCCACCGCGTCCTCGCTCTCGTCACTCGTTCCTCAGCTAGCACTCGTCTCCTTTGATCACACATCAGTCTGCCTTCTTCTTTGCCGATTTCAGAGTGAGCTCTATTTTAATCGTTTCGCACTCCGACGCGCTGGGATCACCCACGATCTTCATCTCCGACTGTCTGTTCTTAAGGTACAACGGGCGCTCATAACCGTTCAAAACGTTTGGCTTATTTTGCAGTGGGCATCGTACAAGCGGCAATTCTGTAGGAAGTCCTGTCTCATAAACAGAATCATTGCAGACCATGCCCACATGTTACACGCCTTCTCCATTCGTAGAGTCTTCTACATCTCTACCGTACGTCGAAGTGTTTGTCGCATGTATCAATGGTTATCCACCTGGCTCCGCCATCGTTGCTTCATCTCGTCGCATAGGTCCAGCGAATATTCTGGTACAAACTGCCCGGTTCGGTTGCATCGTCGTCTCCGGCGAATCTTCTCCAATTTCCCACTTGACTACTTCCATCTACTTACTCGTTCCGCTGTTGCTCTACCTTAAGCACGC
>NW_003303736.1:1029358-1032092 GCF_000142945.1 Phytophthora infestans T30-4 | reverse complement strand
CGCGGACGTTTGCCCATTGCTTTCGGTTCTTCAGGGACCGCCTCGCCACAGAGTCACTTTTACTGAGCGGCCCATCATTGTTTAAGCTGGCGCTTGGACGCTCGTCATGCCTCCCTGATAGGGGATGTCACTCAATGCAATCAATAATTTCTGTTTTGCTAGACGTTTCGGCCATTGGTTTCGCATTGACTAGGACGTTCCAACAGGGGCTTCGGTTCTGCTGGACGCTCGTCAATGCCTTTTGCTGTACCTGGACGTTCATCAATGCTTCCGCCTCTGCTCAAAAGGTTGAACTGCGCAGAGACAAATGAAACCCAAATTGCCGTGTGGAAGTGGTGGTGGTGGAGGGCGGAGTGTCACTGGGATTCATTCGTGTCCTTCATGTCATGCTAATATGGCCGCTCAATTGGAGAAGAAGGTTACGACCAGCCTGTGCTTTGCCCAAGGTGTGATTCCCCCCTTGGGCGAAGCACAGGCTGGCCGTAACCTTCTTCTGTGTATTCCGCTCAAACGCTAAATGAGCCCCCCCCCTCCTCGGCATCACCGATTATTGCTGCATTTGACCGAGCGCGCAATCAACAACCACGACCGCTTCGCTCGGAAGCTCGCAGTAGCATCCCAAGTGCCGAGCTAGGCGACAAGAGTAATAGCGAGCAGAGCGATAAAAGTGCGAGCATGACGGCTAGGAATACCAACGCCACCACCAATATGAGAAAGCAACGACCTAATACAGTGAGCACCATTCATTATCGCGTGACAGTTCTAGCATGCATGGTAGAAGAAGAAAAGCGGTCTGGGTTGAAAAGCCCTCATCGAGACGGTTTCTGCGATATGAAACTCGGTCAGCTACAACGTGAGCATCAACAAAGGTAAAAACTGGTGGAGAAATAGGTATAACTATGGTTGTACGAATTTCAGGTGACGCAAACGCTCGTGTTCTCCGTGCAATTATGATATTTACGAATGGAAAGGGAAACTACCCGATCCGTGGTGTTCCGGATAATATTTCAGGAATTTCGATCGAGCAGCAAAGGAGGGATGTCAAATTCCAAGTTAAGATAATACCTTTCGGAGTCAAAAGCTATGCGAGCAGACTGGATTGGCCGCAAAAACACATTTTTCTTGACAATTGTTTCGGGCACCCCAGTGCGGAGGAGTGTAGTGCTGAACTTACAGCATTGAATGCAGAACTACGTTTTCCTCCAGCAAGCGCAACAGATTTGTGCCAGCCGGCGGATTCATTTGTTATTGCAAGATTAAAGATATTTGGAATGCAAAAAAGATCGACCTAATAGACAAGGATGAATGGCAGAATGCAAAACATAAAGATGGTTCTTGGTCCGGAATACTTCGAAATCCTGGAATGATCTTCTTCTTGCGGCTTGCAGCGGAAACATTGTTTGAACCCAACTGAAACCGAGATGAAAATGGCCTCAACTACGCCCATAAATCCATAATTAGATGTGGATTGTCGCTTTTTATTGATGGGTCATGGAAAACATCTCAACGTTTACCACATTTACAAGACATTATGAGGAAGTTTCCAGAGAACTTTGAAGGTAAGTCAGTGGACGAAAGCGAAGTAGTAGTCTACGTTGAAACGACAGAGTCAGTATGCAAGGACAAGGACACAAGCAGAGTATACGTTGAAGAGGATAACGAGAAAAAGTCGGAAGAGGTGTGCGAAGCAGTGGTATAATGACTAATTTTGACATCAATACATGTACAGCTACGTCATTTACGAGCTCTCAATAATTTTGATTGTCGTCAGATTAATGTTGACGTGGCTATTTCTTGACGGACAGCAAAACACGTGTGTGAATAAATCATGACACTCACACCAATTCATGTAAAGTTTTGAAAATAATCCCTACAAAAAAAATGCGAGTGAGACTAATTACGGTAACCACTGTATCCATGGGGGTTAGTCGGTAGGACACTCTAATGCTAAATCTCACTTCGCATTTTACCTTCTGACCTCAACTTGCCATAGTAGCTCACGAAAACCTTCATACGTCAGGCCCAAATGCATCCCAAAAAGCCTGGCTACAGTTTTAGCTATGTATGGTTTCACCGTTGTTATCACTGTGTAGTGTGTTTAGTATTCGACAGCAGAGATAACGTAGCGGTGCTACGGAGGTGGACCAGCAACGGCCAGCGCCCAGTGGTCTACGACGTCACTTCGTTGTAGACATTGTAGTGGCGGTATAACTTGTCTGGAGCGTGCCTTACAATTTCCACACTATGGACACCCTGCACCACATTTTTTTACTTTCGATTGCAAGTCTGGTCATCGGTTGAGCAGAGGAACACGAGTGAATGTGCGGTGTACGTAGATGCACTATCCATACAGAATCAAGGCAGTCTTTTAACACTAGGGCCCAAAGTTCACGTGGAAGGATTACACGTCTTCCTGCAGAAGGTTCGGTGAGTGCCATCCTGTACTTCTTAGCCACCTTCATGCCCATATGAAAGTCTACCTCAAATAGCATTTGCACTCGGGGACGGTGCTTCAGCGTTTTACTGATCACTGTACTTGTCCTTGCTCATAACTGTACCGCGGCTCACGTCGTATCAATTGTTTTGACCAGTACTGAGCTCACTTCGTGCTCATGACTGTGTACGTTGGGTTCTCCCCCCCCCCTGCAGCCACGATGGCCCTACTCGTGTCAGTCGTGGCTCTCTAGAGTCGCCTCTCGTCAGGAAGTTTATGCACGCCTTTGACTTGGTGGTG
>NW_003303736.1:1004069-1027268 GCF_000142945.1 Phytophthora infestans T30-4 | reverse complement strand
TTCACTGACTTTAAATTTTGGTGTTTCCGTTTTGGCCTACGTCCTTCGATTACATGTAGAAATCGCTTAAGGGTCCCTTTCCCCGTCCATTTTCAGCTCCAAAATGCCTCTCTACCATCCCCGCGCTCTACAGTACCCAGCCTGCAATGGTATCTGCGTCGAAGACGTCAACGCATTAGTCCACTAAGGCCTACGACGTAAACCCAACTTAGCACGCGACTTCGAAGCCGCGTATGTACGCTCTGTCAAGTTTTACCTTAGTGAGCGTCCGCTATACACTGACGAGCAATTTCGGAGACGATTTCGTATGAGCAGGTCCCTGTTTCTTAAGATTGTGAAAGATGTTGGTAGCTTTGACGCCTATTTTACTTGGCGCGCAGAAGCGACTGGAAAATTAGGTATTCACCCCTCTATCAAGGTCGCTGCAGCGCTGCGAGTGCTTTCCTACGGATGTTCTGCTGATTCGTTGGGCAAAGCGCTTGAAATAGCTGAGGCTACAGTTAACAAATGCCTAAAGCTTATTGTTCAAGCCATTATATCAATCTATGGAAAGCAGTTTTTACGACTTCCGACTGAAGATGACCTTCGCGAAATACTACATATTAACGCCAAACGAGGTTTCCCCGGTATGATCGACTCTATAGATTGTATGAAATGGATTTGGAAGAAATCCTCCAGTGCGTGGAAGGGTGCTTTTCAAGTTGCTTCAAAAACAGCCACTGTAGTACTCGAAGCAATCGCTCGATCAGATTTGCGTATCTGGCATGCCTTTAGAGGAATGCCAGGATCATTCAATGATCTTAACATTCAGGATGCTTCCCCGCTTATTGCCGAGTATGTGGATTAGGCAGCTCCTCGATATGAGTACACTGTAAATGGGTCAACATATTAAGCACTGTACTTGTTAGCCGACGGTATATATCCAGACTGGCAATGCTTTGTAAAACAACAGCGGCACCGACAAACAACAAGCAACAAAAATTCGCTAGAGTACATGAATCTTCGCGAAAAAATATTGAGAGGGCGTTCGGTGTTCTTCAGGCGCGATTCGCCATAGCTGCTCGACCTGAAAGACAATGGCATCTGGATGAAGTGAATGACATTCTTAAACGCTGCATTATTTTGCACAATATGATCATTGATACTGAGGCCAGCCAGTGTATCCGACAACACAGTTCAATGTATGGATTCAGTGCTTTGACGGGTCAATATCGACGTCATAGGTTTGAATTTAAGCGCATATCAGCAGCCGCGAAGATATGCCCGAAAGTTTTACCGAACGATACAGGTCTGTCATGAATTCAGCTACACACTTTCAACTCAAGAAATATTTGATTGAACATGTTTGGCAAAGAATTAGCTAGCGTTCATCGCGATCTTCCAGCTCGAGCAGCTTTTTATACTCTTCCAGCTTTCGTTTCTGGCGAAGGAGTATGTACTCGGAGCCGTGCGCTATCAACTGAGACGCTGACTCTGTCATAATCGCCATCTCGGATTGATCTTCCATAATGTTTACCTTCTTCTTCGCCACATTCAACTGTTCTTTCATGATTTCCACTTGCTCCGCGGTCGCCTTCGCTAGCTTTCGCTGCGATTGTGCCATCGATCTGTCTATAGCTGCTGCTACATTCTCAGCCTTTGACGCTTGTTTTTCCTTTTGGTCGCTTTAGCCTTTGATCCTGCGTACCGGGTGAATCATCTGTGGAATTATCTTCGGAATATGCTACTGTGTCACCATCTAACTGTTCATCCGACCGAGAATCCGCTTGGGCAGATCTTAAATCAAACCAGCGCGATATATCAGATAAACAATGAATTCCCACCTCAAATATCCTATGTAGCAAGAACAGCTTGACACACTCGCTGCAAACGGCCAAGGACATCATGTACGAGGTGGCAGGGGCTTGTATATAGTATATGAACAAGGGATGTGTGCGTGCGAACCGATGTGCGACGGCTGCAACACGGTGCGGGCGCTTCTTTTAAAGCGGAACGACGGCTCCAGCCGTTTCCGTGTGGATAAAATGTCTATTCCCTACGGGGCGCCTTTTTGACTCGGCTAGTGAATACAGAGGGCGTATTCACTTTGGCGAGCTCGTAGGACATATGCGTGTTACTTCACGTATACTTTTAAACCCTATCACTACACCGATAGTGTTCACAGAATGCCACTTGTGAAAAGGGCTGGGGTGTATTTTCCTTCCGGTTCACTACCGGTACAGATGATCACCACGGTTGCGACCAACTGAAAAACAAGCTTCATGGACTGGTCGTGTTGCTGAGAGAAGTACAATTTTGGAATGACTGCAGCCAAGGCCGAGTTAATGCTGTTCCTTACTTGGTTAGATTTTAACTGTACAAACAGTGGTAGGTGCCAAAGAGAAACCGTGCACTGGCGGCTTACCATGTTCAAAAATGATTATTAAAAAGATCTTGACACAGTCGCTTTATTAATGTTGGCAATCACGACATCTCCATGTATTACCCAAAAATTAACTCACTTTAAAATCATAACAGAAGCTTCACAACATATTTAGTTTGCGGGCCGTTTATGAGCCTCTTTGAAACTTAGCTCGCATCAACGCAAAATATAGTAATGACCTGTCCAGCTTTCATTAAGTACCCGCTTGGCCTGCCTGTTTGAGCTTAAATAACTAAAGACCGATCACATCTCGTTCAAAACTCTACGAAAGCAAAAACAATTAAAACGAAACAATTTAATGCATTTAGCGTTCGTTTTGTGCTGATTCAGATTTAGTGATTACCGAAAAACTTATGTGCATTCGGATAGTTCATATTTATCCTGCCTGGACTATTTCCTAACCAAGCAGCAATCCGAAAATACAAAATGTGTGTTTATATTCGGACGACGACTATCCGGACCGAATCAAACGAAATAATGGGACAAAGTTGGTAATACGGTAACCCCCGGTGACGCTCTGGACAAATGAGGTGGCGTGATCCACAAGCTTCGCAACCTCAACAGCCACTTCCGGTCGCCCAAACAGTACGATGCGGTGAAGTAAATCCGGGCGGGGGGGGGGCGTTAAATCCAGGGCTCGAGCCGATGACTGTCCAGGATGTCGTAGTTGCCTACACAAGCAAACTTTTCCGAAGATCTGTCGCGGCTTTCGATGCATACTTCACTCTACGAAGAACGCTACTAGCGCACAGAGTGATCTGAGCGCTAAAAATGTGATGGTCTTGGTCGCAATGGAGACAGCCATCAATTTCAAAGCCAATCATGCTCTGATGAAGGTGCAAAGCGAGAGCCTTGTATCGCCATACCTGGTACTGTTCCGTTGACTTACAGACACTCAACAAAACGATTTTAGATTTGAGACCATGGTTGTAGAGGCTCCCGGCGCCAAGGACGCAAACGAAGCGAGTCATCGAGGATGCGAGACCAGTTCTTTGACGCTGGGAAGATATGCCTACGAAGAACTCTCCTGTAGCTGCTGGCCCAGTTTTCTTAATGCCACCACCGCGTTTATGGCGTGTGTTCAGCTCAAACATAGGACCAAGTCAAGTGCCAAAAGAATTGCAACCGTCGGTGATATTCCACGCAAGAAGGAAAAGTCTGTGTACAATAATGTAGTTGACTATCTACGGAACGAGTACCGAAAAAGATTCGCCCAAATGACCAAGGAATGGAACATATATATCTCATAGAAGTCGCTGTCTCAGAGTAGCTTATTGAGCCAAGATTCGCCTTTTTCCTTGCCGTCATCAACGAACTGGGACGACGCTGACGAACTGCTGCTGGGGGCACCTATTCGGACTACAAAGACAAGAGATGAGCTAAACGAGACCGAGAGCATCGCCATGGCCGATGCTGTTATGTGATAGTGGCTTGGTTTAGAGCCAAATCGGCAGGAGGTCGCCCAGCGCATGAACCCCAGCATCAAGGTTGAAGAGCTGTCCAAGAACATGTCGGTTGAGGCTCAGAGCGGGATGCATTACGCACTGTTGGGCTTGTAAAAGGATATTGATGTGCTTAAGCGGGTATGAGATGAAAGTGAAGCTCAGATTCCATCTATCGTGGTACTAGCACGTATCCATCTCAGCAAAATATCGTCATCAGCTTTTCAAAGGGGGGGGGTCAATTGGAGGGATATTTATTGGGCCTCTAATAACAAGAACGGGTAGGAGACGAGGGAAAAGGCGGCTTCTGCTGCGGCACAACAGAAATGAAATTATGAAGAAGAGGCAGTACACGGGCAAGTTAAAAGCTAAGAAAAGACAGAAAAAGTAGTTAAAATTGTACACAAACCTGACTACTACTACTACCGCTCTGTAGAAGCTCTACTAGTTTCAATATGTGCGGCCCCAATATTCCCCGTAAAGCTACTACCAGTTTGTCAACGATACCACTACCGGTGTTTTTTATTGGATAGTATTAGATAATGATGCTTTAAACGTCAATTCAGCCCTAGGTTTATGAACGTTTTTTTCTGGGGTCTACTTAACTACCATAATTTACACAACTCATGACGTGTTGTTGTCGTACCGCTCCATTTAAAACTTGATTCAACGCCCATTGTCGGCGACACGTCCGCCCGTTAAGTAGTACTGAATTTTGCTGCAAAAACAACTATTAGAAAACAATAGCCAGTTCCAGTAATAAATGTAGCACATTTGAGTAATTTTTGTTAAATCTGGAGTTCTATCTTCATGTCACAAGCGGCAACGTTAGTTAGCACAGCGTCAGCTACTGTAGCACTAATATTCGGCAGTTCAGCTTGTTACCTCATAGAAATCCTCTCATATATCTTACTGTTGACAATTGTAGCTGTTATTTTAGTCAGTAAATGTCATTGTAACTTGTCGGCGTTAAACTCGGACGGAAACTATTGAGTACAGAGTGTTATGTATAAATAGCACGTCCTCGAAAACACGCATTCCTACGTGTACGCTAAGCACTCGAATATTTAAATTCACATCCATTATAAAGAATAGTAAATGAAATTAATTTGATAAAATGGATACTCTTTTTTTAATTAGGTAATGCAACGTAGTATACAATACATTAATAACCTTCCAGCTACGCGCTTCCAAGGGAGATTATTTCGGCCATCCGTCGTGTTGGGTGCGACAGCGAAGTCCGTGCAAGAACAGATTTGATCGCATAACGCGAGCACAGAGCTGCGTCTAGTGCGTCGTGAATTTACTCGAAACAGTACAAAGGATGCGGTAGTTGGCATAAATGCACTTCAATGCTTTTACTAATAGTATCTGGTAGTCAAGCAACCAGCAAAAGGCAACACATATATCCTGATTGTAGGTAGTACAACATTAGTTATCACGCGAACATCGGCATCGTCGAACTCCGACTCGATCTTCGATACTCCCAGTGACTACGACGGCCACGCTTGATGTGGTTGCCCCTTCTTGTGAAAAAAAAAAACTGCAGTGTTTGCAATTGGCCTAAAAATCAATCCGTCTCATCACCTGATCGAGAGGAAAGGGCGTAGATCCACTCGACCAGCTCAGAACGTTGGCTCTCGATAGCTGCTTCATACGCAGTATTCATGTTCCACTGAAAGCTACATATTTGAATTAAACATGTCGCAATAGAATCGTGGTAGCATGTAATAGCGCGTGTTAAGGCGTCGAAATCACCGTTGGTAGCAGCATACATCTCAATATATCCCCACTCAGTCGCATAGTCCACCACAAATTTGACCACTGCCAAACGCCCTTTTTCTGCTGCATTCTCGAGAACTTGCCACGTTGCCTCGCGCATTTCATTGAGTACTTCTTCATTTGTACTTGATCCAACGATCTGAGGCAGGAACATACTTACAGCATTAACCCGTCCATGCGTCGCAGCTGCTTGGACAGCATTCCGTAGCGCTCGACGGGTTTTGACAGCATTCCGTAGCGCTCGACGGGTTTTGACAGCAGTCCGCTGTGCCACTGCTTCACCTTCACTTTCGGCATCGTTATCATCTTCGCTGGTATCTCGTTCGTTTTCTGCTAGATTCTCACGTTCTCCAATCTCGTGAACTAAACGAACTATCATGTCCACATGACCATTTGCCGCCGCACTCGCAATGGCATCGTACTAAGTCGCCGTCAAACCTGTCCAAGAGATGTTCGATCCAATGTAATTGATTTGTTCCAGCAGCTTTTGATCAGGGCTTCCTCAGGTGTCATCAACATCTCGTCAATTGCTTCCAAAACGTGCCCCAATGAGGATAATCGACCTGGAAACAACGTGCAGTCAACTCTTATTAACGTACGCTCAACTGCCATGCGCTCTGTCTGGAGTGAATCCGTTTATTGGATTTCGAATACTGCAACTGGTACGTCACTTCTTATCAATCGACTTCGGTCTAAAAATTTACTTTTTGTAATGCTACGTAAAATTTCTTGCGAGTACAGCTAGTACCGAATTTACGGGGAAATAATGGAGCTGAGCTCCAGGTACCAAATACCATGGTATTAATTTAGAAATAGGGTAATGTGGTGTACCAAACTGCATTTTTTTGCGTTTAATACATCGAGCTGTCAGGTTGGTTTCCATCAGCACAACAACATCTTTTGCACGTCAGTTCTTCATTGGCGAGGCTTCCCCACAGCCATCACTAAATCCTACTACTAGTAGGCCACTAGTCACTACAGGTAGGTTTTCAACTTTTTTTCTTACTGCATTGTTTCCATTCATTTGGGGGGGGATAGACGAATCTATAAAAATTAAATGCAATATGCTTCGCGTCGACGCTGCGGCAACATTGCATGCCAGACCTTCTCGCCGCATAAGTGTCACATCTCGTCCGCGAACCCCTTCGTAGGTTTAGAGGATATTAGAGTGGTTCATTGTTCTTCCTGTGTATCTTACCAGCTTTGGCGAGTGTGCGGCACCTGCTACGCAGTACTCAATGTACACTTTGCGTCATTGCAGTGGTCAGGCCATGATGTACGCGGACGAAAGGGAAGATACTAGTTACCAGTGCTGTGGTTAACAAAAGAAACAATCTGACAAGCACTGTTAATCCTTAACATTATCCACTGCATTTGCAAAAACAAAACCTACAATGCAAAGGTTCAGAATACCTACAGAGCTCTAGGCACATGGTTTCTACAAAATATCTTATGTGCGCCATATTATGCATATTTTCAAACGAATAATGTATTTTCATGGGTTTGGACTTCCCTTCCTCAATTGATTTCTCTACGAGACCCATGACAATTATTTGTTGTGAGTGTGAATATTCATCGCCAATAAACTACTGATAGATCATACATAAATGTGTCAATCTTAAACGCCTACACTTACTCTATTAAAAAAGTCGGTATTTGCCCCCTCATTTAGGGTGATCGATGTATCACACTACTTGATGCCATCGACTAGCAAGGTAGCCGGTTTTTCAGGTCAATCTTAAAAAATGGTCATGTGTCAAATTCCGCTTAGGTCACGTGACCTATAAGATATAGATCACGTGTACATGTATATTGGTATGTGTCGTATTTTACTTAAGTACTTCTGCGACGCCACCATTAGCGAAGAAAATGCTTAGACGACCGCTGATTCATCACCATCGTAGTCGAAAGAGTAGTCTGGTTCGACAACTGCTTCCTCATTCTCCCTGACTTCCTCTTCTGTCTCCGAGCTCATTTCACTTGTACACGATGCGGAATCCTGCGCAGCCGTGCCACTCTGCTCGTTTTCATTATCGCTCTCTTCTGAGTCAACAATATGGCGGAGGCGTGGTAGCTGCGGAGCTCGTGGCAGCTGGAATCTTGTCCGCTGAGGCGGTCTTGCTAATCCTGACTGGACTGCTACGCGTTGCGCCACATATTCACGAGTCATATTTTCAAGTGTGCTGACGAAGCGAGTCATGGCAGGATGTGGAACTTTAATTCGTGCGTTTAGGTGACGATGAAATCTCTCAAGAGGGTTGTTAGTACGACTAACAATGTCGCGCCTCATGCCGTACACATTCCAGTATGCCGGCGGAAACATGTCGAGCCAGGTCCTTTAAAAGTACCGCCAAAATTTACGCCATTTATTTGCAGAGTAGCTCACTTATTTGGCATCACATGTTAGTTTTATCTTGTTCTTGACCCAAGCGATTCCTTGAACATCGATTTTGCTAGGGTCTATAACAGTTAAAACGTCAAAGACCGTCGGCGCCATCGCTAACTTGGCCTCAACTCGTGGTACCTTGTATTCCTTCAGCTTTCGGCGGCACGCGTGCTTGAAATGGAACAAGCAGCCAATTATAAGGACCTCCGGAAAGAAGACTCGAATCGCACTGATAAGTGCGCTCTCAAAGTCACACACGACTTCTTTAGGAGTGAGTTTCCGGCCAACACAATCCTCGGTGCAGTGTAACAGTTTGAGATAGGATTTTTTCTGCATGGACGTAGTAAGGGTGAAGATAGCTGGGACGTATAGCTCAGTTGAAGGATCATAAACCATTATTGTGACACACTGCTTGTAACTAGTAGGGGCACAACAAAACGTACCATCTACAAACCATGACAGGTTTTCGAAGCGCAACACATTGCGTAGCTCAGGGTGAGCCCATGCTATGACACGATCAACGCCAGCAGGAGCTTTTTGAGCTTTGATATCGTCATGCCAAGCGTACTGGAACTGGAAAAACCCTTGCATCGACCCCCTCACTTTTGACATTGGAGGGAGTTCAACGGAGCGATTGCGGTTACCACCGGATTGTTATCCGCGAGCATACATCACGCGGCATTCGACTGCGCTTTTCTCTACACCCCTAACTGGAGGTCCCGGCTGCATATAATATGTCTCCATAACGTGAAACCATATATCACCCTGTGTCATATTTGTTTCAACCGCTAGCTGATCAACATCCTGCAACATAGCCTCGCTAACATCTACGCAGAGGGTAGCTCACGGTAAGCCGACTCCATCTCGTAATGCTGGATTGGAACGGCATGTATGAGGTACGAGACCACTAAAATCAAAGGATGCTGTTTCGGCCATATATAGAAAGCTTGCCTTGCACTTTTTGCGATACGAGCTGCACCGATACGAGATCTTGACACCTGTTATGTTGGCCCGAGTATACGCGTAGCCCTGATAGTACACTTTGGTACTACCATCCCGTATTCTCGAAACTGAAAGACTTCGTGAGGCTGTCGCTGTGGTACAGTGCTGCATGGTTGCGCCATCCTCTGCGCTCTCCAAGCAAGTCAGAAGAGAAGGTGATGAACGCGTTGTGGACAATGCTGCTGCGGAGTCTGCCGTTGGTTGTGTTACTGGGGTAGATAGTGTCGCTTCAGTAGGAGGGCCAATGACGGGTGTTTCCCCTGCGATAAGATTAGGCGCTGAGGCCGCGTGTGGTGGCATGCTGCCGGTCCCGAGCGCGAGGATGTCGGGGCATCGGGCTCATTTGAGAGGGCTCGCTGGGACCGGGTGTTTTGTCCAGACATAGGAAAAAAACGAGCTCGTTCAGGTCGAGTCGAGCGTCGAGACTACGTGTTGATAGGAGGCGGACGAGTCGTTTTAGCTCTACGCCGAGGTTTGCAGAAGAAGAAGTTGTTGGTGGAGAAGAACCGGTTATTGTGCCGATGCAGAATGCTTTGTGGTGAGGAACGATGCGAATGGGAAGCGCTGCGTTGGTTTCATAATTACGGTGAAAAAAAATGCGAATGCGAAGCGTTGCGTTAGTTTCATAAGATTTAGAAATCTCCGACACGCTCGTTTCGTAACTGCATGCATTCTTCCATATGTGACCAGTTAGCATTGGTAACGTGACCAAATTGTAACTTTCGTGACCTATTTGCACCTTCAGACCGTGACCAAGTGCTCGGATTGACCAGTTCTCACTTCTTCGACTAGCAAAGCTGAGGCGAAAAGTGGGTACGTGATCGGGGCTAATGGTAATAAAATATCATCTGTTTGTAATATTACTTTTTAATTTAAATATTAAAAGTGGCTCAGCTTTTCAAAAGCTAACATATTATTTTAAAACTAACTCAGAGACTTAAAAAATATTAGATACTTGATGATATTTTAAAAGCGGATGCTACAACCCATGTTTTCTAAAAGGCCAAATCATGGACTTTTGTCATGAATCGATAAGTTTTGTCCATGATTCTAAAAAGTAAATCACGAGGAGCGTGAAATTTATGCTGAATATGTTTGTGATATGGCGTGACAAGGGCAACCATATTCACAGTAGGGTGTGAAAATTGAAGCATAAGTGCTCTTTGGCTTTGTCGGCCATTTTTTAACTACTGTATTGCATGGCCGAACTACCTTTTGTAATGATAGATTTTGCTGTACTCATGTCAAAGCATGGTGAAGTCATGAAAACATAAAAACATATATGTTTTTGAACTTAGAAAGTATGTCAACTCGGCTAGCTTCTTTTGCCGTTGCTTTCGTCGCCGAGCTCCATGATGGTACGCAGGGTATCCCATCGACAGCGTAACAATCCATTTGGCCTTGTAATTGCTGCCTGCTACTTTCTAGAATCGGCGTCAGATGTACAAACAGATGAAAACCCCGCCGTTATTACCGTCTTTCTGGATAGGATTATCCACGGCCGTGATGCTAAAAGCATTCGAAAGATTTTTCTTCACGATCTCATCTGCCAGCTCGGCAAGCAAGTAGATGTTAGCGCGCTTGTCCATACTATCGTAGCAGCTGACAGTCTGCGTAGATCCATCCACCACGAGGCAGGGCCGACATTGCGTGTGTACGTACGACCGTTGTAGCACTTGCCACTTGCGGCCGTTGCGTCTTCAGCACGAAACGCTTTTTGATAGCTCAAATCCTTCTTTAAGACATAGTCATAATCAAAACATGGTCCTTTCGTACTGCACAGCATAGAAAGTGCAAGTTGTGGGGGAGAAGGAGGAGAGCGTATTTAAACTGTCGTGAGCAGGTTTATAAGCTTAGTTGCGTTGGGAGAGCTAACGTTGAATGGGGAGCGGCGAGCTTCTCGCGACACGCGGCAGCAAATTGAGTAGCCACAAATCAGTAAATCAAAAATGTGATTTTTTTAAATTTACAAACATGGCCAATCATGGCTAAAACCTACAAAAAACAGACTTAGAAAACATGGACTGGAAATTTTGCGTATTTTAAATATATTTTTTCACTTGTTACGTTTCTTGACACCTTATCAGTAAGCCGGGGGCTCACCAATGAACTCTTTCGGCCGGGTTCAAAAACAGCATTAGTGACGGCCGGCTTTAAAACCGAAGAATATTTGCTCTAGCATTTTACTGTGACTTAGACAAAGCCGATCGCGATGGAAAACGGCAAACGGTTGCTGTTGTTCGAAGTCGATAGAGCGAAATCAAGGTACTTGATCTTGTTCTCTGCCGATAGCCTCGTCCACATCATGCGTCGCATAAACCTGTGGCTTGTGACGCTAGAATAATGCGCTTGCAGTGCCAACCCCACATACCAACCTTGCCGTCACTCTCACAATTGTCCCGGACCCCATGCAGAGACTATTGACACAAGGGGGGGAATGGGTGTCACGAGACTGCAAATATCCAAAACTGGAGAACTTGGCGTGAATTCTATAACCCTCCTAAACTCAAACCCAGACCTTCCTCGGCATAAACCCTATACGGCCGAGCGAGGCTTAGCCATACTTGGTCTTGGGTTTAAGTCGCGTGCTTCACACACGGCTCTTAAACCACACGCATGGATTCGTTTTGCCGAGCGAGTCGGCTTTCACCCCCTACTCCCTATTTCGTACTTTATTGTGAAAATTCGTCGGTTTACAAATCCCAAGTACCGATCAAAACCCCCCTTGTGTCAATAGTCACTCTCCGAACTTCATCACTCTCACTGTTCTTTCGTAATACTTCAGCTAGTCGAACGTTAGCCACAAATGATTAGTGAATAAATGTTACTTCTGCAATCTAAAAAAATTCGTTTTAACCAATATTAGGATGATATTTAATACTATCATTTTGTCTCAAAAGAAAAAATTAGGTAATCTTTTCATTAACTGGCCTACCAGATGATATTATCGCTCTATTAACTTCACCGATTTTAGAGTTACCATTAGCCCCTGTACGTGATATATCCAGATTCAATGCATCCCCGTTGTTCTCTTAGCCCGGTTAACGACATTGCTATTCTGTGACAAGACCTTTGGATCACCTTTTTAAGTACACCATATAGCCCTATTTCTAAATTTTGGAACCTTGTTGTCACAGTCCGCCTTTACCACCTTTTTAAAGTGCGACTAAACTGGATTACGCGATGTTTTTTTACGATACAGCGGACGCTGCGACTTTTCATTTCGGCGCCTTTTCACAATAAATTTGCAATTGGAAAGTATACATTGTTGCTGGCAATCTAAAACTGAGCCCCCCCCCAGTCACAAGAAGATGGAAGCTGCCACTCCTGTTTAAGAGTTCGCATACAAAAACGCGTTACTAAACTCGCGTTCGGTCGTCGTTTCCCCGACCATCACCTCCGCTAGGCCTTCTCCAGCACCCACACAGGCCCCGTCCGTGCTGGTGTACGTGCTCATGTAGCCGCCCGAAGCCGCTACAGCGTCCGTATTCTCGTATGCGATCTCAACGTCCGCGTTACATAACGTTTCTCCAGTCCTGCCCGAATCCGCCGCAGCGTCCTCATTCTCGTACGTGTTCTGGTCGGCGTCTGTGTTGGTTCTACGTGCTCCAGTCTTGCCCCAAACCGCCGCAGCGTCCGCATTCTTGTACACGCTCTGTTCGTCGGCTATGCTGACTGTATGTGCTCCTGTCACTGGCCAAAGCCACCGCAGCGTCCGCATTCTCGTACGTGGTCTCCTAGGCGTCCGTGCTGGCTGTACGACCTCCTGTCACGACCCGAAGCCGCTGCTGCGTCTGCATTCTCGTACGTGCTCTCATCGATGTCCGTGTCGGTGCACTTGTTTGAACCCGCTGGAGTGGCCGTCAATCGGTGTTTGTGGCTAGCCATTTTTCAGGTGGTAATTGGTGCTAGCAATGGTGCGAACCCATGTATCAGAGTGAGACCACTTTACGCTGATGAAGGACGTTCCGAAAAGCAAAGCGAAGTACTCGTACTACACGTGCAAGCATTGCACGCTGGCTTACAGCAAGGATCCCGACCTTGACCAACCTGAGCTACTCCTAGCATGTTCGTATAACTACGTTGGACATTTGCGCAAATGTTAAGCATATCGGGCCGTCATGGAGAGCTGTCGAGGGCAGTCAAGCGACGGTGGTAGCTCGAGCACATGATCACCTCGCCGGCAAGCGTTCAGCAAACAAGCGCCTTGGTTTTTCGAAGGTATCACCTAAGCACAACACCTCGAAACGAGCGTCCCCGAGGGCAAAATCCCACCGAAGATATTCAAAGCTAGAGAAGCAAAAACTAGAGAGACTACTGGCTGAGTTCCAGGTTGATTTTTTACCCGATTTGTTCATCGAGCGGTCACGTACGAAAGCACTGTTGGAATACTAGGGCTCTGAACGCTTGGCGGACGCATTACCGGGCGTCATGCTGGGCATTGCCGTTCCATCCAAACACAAAAGTTGAAGCAGATACAAATTAGCTCTGGGGGATTTGTCAACTTTTTATCGGATGTGTTTCAGAACATTTCTCGTGAGCACGTATTGAATTGCCAGCTGTTAAGACGGAGCCTTACGTATGCATTGCCCAAGGCGGGCGCCCGGCACGACGGTGTGGCAATGGCTCAAGAGATGGAGATTAATTTGAAGCAGGCGCAAAATGAAGGGTGGAACATTGGTGCAGTCTACACCGATAGCGCCGGTCAATGTGGTAGAGCCCGGCGCATCTTGGCTTTACGATGGACTAATGCTACGTTGCGTTTCGGATTTGCACATTGTATCAACAACATTGTCAAAACAGTGTTAAATTCATCTTTCTCGGGGGTTGCCAAGGAGGCAACGGCAGCCGTTAAGGGCCTCAATGCGTCATAAGCTAACTAGCTTGTCTGATCTAGAGCCGTGATGGAGAAATGCCACGACGAGCCGCTAGCATTGTTTACACTTTGTGAGACGCGATGGAATAGTATGCAGAGTTGTTGGGCCTCATTATTGAGAGCTCGTACTGCGCTGGGGATGCTGAGCAGCAAATATTGTGGTCTTAAAGATTACACTAGCTCGCTGAAGGTATTCAACGACCCCTCATTTTGGAGGAAGCTGGCAGAGGCGGAACAAGTTATTGCGCCATTACCGAAGTCATCCTATCGGCCCCAACGCGACGAGAACACATTGGCAGATGTCGTTTTATCATTTTGTGATATTTGGTGGGTTTCGACAACTTCTATTTGAATAACCGAAGTGGACTAGTTCAATGTGTAAAATCACGTTGGGAATAATGTGAACAACCGCTGTTCATGTTGACATTTCTACCGAGCCCGATGACGTCCGACGAAGGAAGAAAACTTGTGGAAAGAACCGACGACAAAAAGCGTGCCATGGAGATGGAAGAACGCCTTATTGGTAGAGACGTGCTAGACGAGAGCACTGAGCAAAAGCATCGGCAACAGTTTCAAAATATCAAAAAAACAGCCAGAATCGCATCTCGACACAGCTCGCAGAATTTGATGTCTATTACTACCGTTGTCTAACACTGGTGATGATTACGACTGTATTTACAGTGATATGATTGAGTGGATTAAGAATTCGCTGTCTTTTGCGTACCCGAAAGAGTTTCGATATAATAAGGTTAAGTATTGGCAGCACGTTAAAAAAGAAAAACTTAACAAGTGTTTTATCTGACCTGGTAATTAGAGTACTCTCGATCATGGTTAATTCTGCAACTACGGAAAGTTATTCAGTGATATTGGGATGATTCATACTCCAAGCCACAATAAGATGAAACCACCGAAAGCTCTAGACACGCAATGTATACGCCAATACATGCGTGAGCGCGATCAAACATCAACCGAAAGCGGGCCAACAATTTCCCGTATTCTAGACTCAACAGAGCGCCCGCTGGTTGACCGATTCGTGCAAGATGAATGGCGGGTTGAGGGACATGAATCGCCCGACAGCGGGTCCGTTAGCGCCGCCGGATTAGCAACACCCATCTCCACTGATGCCCTTCCTGAAGCTGCACCATCTAGAATGCCTACGCTGCACACCCCAGCTCAGCGTCCGCCGGGTCGTACATCGCGAGCTCCAATACGACGTTCTCCTCGTTTACGAACCCCCTCTCCACAAGCACCTAAACACCAGTCCGCCCGCCAGAATATCCCCATTCCACTTCGGTCGCAAGCCGATCAAGGGGACGAGCAGGCACCAGACGAGGACGACGTGGGCGATATAGGCGATGGCGTCGATGCTTAAGAAACGTTTCCACACTGTGTAGAGTATCTTGAAGAAGTACTTGAGAATGCATGGCTTGATGGTAATTTCACTGCGTGCTACGACGACATCCTTTTCCGCCATTGGGAGTTCGAGGAGACCCCATACCCGATAACACTCCGTTTCCAGACACCTATGACCCCATGTTTCTGCAAGAGAGAAACATCTGAGGTATTCGCGCTCTGAAGTCACCGCTCGCTGCTCGCTTCTCACGGTCAAATTGCATAACCCACCGAACTAGTTGGACATGTAACCCAATATGATTTCATCACTACCTTCGTTTATGTTTCGACTGTCGAGCATTAAGTCGAATTCGTAATCGACAAGCCTCTGCCATTACCACGCGCACTAGCATTTACTTCACCAACACGGACGTCAACGGGGCTATGGGTAGGAGAGGCGGCTTCAGGGAGTGGCAGCACCACGTACACTAGCACGGACGTCAAAGAGAACACGTACGAGGATGCGGACGCTGCGACGGCTTCAGACAAGACAGGAGTGCGTACACAAATACCGACGTCGACAAGTCCACGTACGAGAATGCAGACGCTGGGGTGACATCGGGCAAGCCGGGGGCGCGTACACAAACTCGGACGTCGACGAGGACACTTAAAATACTACGTACGAGAATGCGGACGCTGCAACGGCATCGGGCAGTGGCAGCGGCACGCACACTAACACGGATGTTGAAGAGAACACGTACGAGAATGAGGACGCCGCGGCGGCTTCGTACAAGACCGGAGCACGTATAATAACTGGGATGCCAACCAGAGCACGTACGAGGATGCGGACGCTGCGACGGCTTCAGGCAAGACAGGAGCACGTACACCAAAACCAACGTCGACGAGTCCATGTACGAGAATGAGAACGCTGCGGTGGCTTCGGAAAGACCGGAGCGCATACACTAACTCAGACGTCGACGAGAACACTTAACCCCCCCCCCGTCACTAAGGCTGGATAAGGAAGCATGTGGGGATCGTCATAGAATGGGCGTTTAGGCCATTTAGGCCCCAATGTACAGGGCTTGGGGTCCTAACTGTAAAGAGAAAGGTCCTAGGAGATACCCTGTCGTAAAGACAGTGCTTCAAACGAGAAGCCTCTGAGCCATCCATTCATTCTCCAAAAGGAAACGCGGGACCAAGATGCCTCCCCGCCGCGTCACGTGCGCTGAAGCGGAGGCGTTTCCGCGTCGTCTCGAGGGAAGGGAAGGCGCAGAACGCGCCCGCCTGCTTGAAGACTACCGTGCGTATGTCGACGGTACGCGTGACCGCGATGCTGACTTTGGCGACGAAGTTGCGGATGAGCCGATTGATTCAGCTCGTACGTCAGAAACGACAGGAAGGCGGCCTAGGATGACAGTGGATTCACGCAAGCCTCCTGCCCCAGATAAGTACCAGAAGAAGGGTGCACTCGTGGAGTATTACTATTTGCTGGCAAGAGCGCCGCGATTGAAAGGAAAGGCGCCAGTCGCAGCACTGTATGCAGAAAAACTTGCTGCCGATGCTGCTTCTGATGATGAGGATAGGAGTGACAGCGGAGACGAAGATTGCGTGGAAACGGGAGAGGACCAAGGAAATAAAGACGCTGAGTCTGACATGGCGACAGCGGCAGAGATCACAAAACCGAAGAAGGCGGCGAAGAAGAAAAGACCGACAAAGGCGCCTGGCAAGGCCAAAGCAAAAGGTAAGCGTAAGCGCGCACCATCCAAGAGCTCAAGAGCTGACAAATCTGCGCGAACAACAAGCCCACACGTTGCTGCTGATGAAGAAGACATCAGGTGAAGAGATTATGCGTTTTGCGTACGATGTGTTCTCACACTTCATGGTCGTAATTGTTTGTAGCGATGCGTCTGTTGTGGCGATTGGGACTATAGCAACACGTCGCCATCTCTGCCATGTGCAACAATCACAACGCAGGCACATCGTGGACCCATGTCGACATCGGAAGGTGCTTCCTCTGCGCAACAGACTTCACCGCTAACGTCACCTCGATCTTCGGCTGCCAGGTACGCTGTCACATCATGGATATCAAGCATGTGCATGATTTATTTCTGACAGCATGCTGTATATTACTGCAGATTTTGCAAGGTCACTGAAAATGGCTACTATTATTCCCGCAGCTACGGTTCCCACGACCCCGCCTCCTCTCTATTCCCGTCCGGTTTCCCTACAAGATGATGCCATCTATGATGGTGGTGCATTAGATTCGGATTACGATGATTCAGACACTGGGTCAGCTGAATGGTATGAGGACACGGATAATTTTGGAGCTGATGTGGATGATGAGATCCCAAGCGAGAGCGACACGGAGACGAGTGATGAACTGTCACTAGATGCACCTCAAACTGGCGATCCAAGGGCCTTTTTGACAGTGCTATCGTCAAGTGCTATATTGTGCACTGCGAGGCTTGCAAGTTGCGAGGCGATCTTACGGCTGATCACGCCGGTTTCATCGCTCAGCTGCAAACCAAGCTACTACAAGTGGGGTCGGCCGAATTTGCAGACACGATAAGGAAGTAGCTTATTGTGCTGGTTGTTCACATTGCTAACTATTAATGTATGTGTCCAAAGATGTACTCACCTAGACCAGTTACACCATTGCATGGCGACGTTCCACCGTCCACCCACCAGCTAAAGATGGACGACGAATGGGTGGAGGTGAATGGAATTCAAAAGCGGCGTCAATGGCAGTACAAGGTCTGTACTGTACGAAAACAAGCAGTACACAGCGGCAGGTGACGCGATTATACTGTCCCGGTTGCAGTAAATGCTCCAAATGGCACGTTGCGATGCTCTATCGCTCTTACTACTGGTATCTAACACGTATAATGCAGTGTCTACTTGTGTGCCAAAGTGCGCCAAGCACATTACCCAAGTAACAACTAGACTTGCTTCTCCATTTAGCACCAACTTTGGCGCAATGGAAGCGAGCGCCCACAGCCGCGCCACGGCCGCGGTAACCAGCTGAGGGCCCCACCAAAAAAGCGGACGGGAGGACAAGGGGGTGGTGAAGAGGAGGGGGGGCGGTGGGGACGAGGAGGAGGCCGCAGGGCTCGGCAATGAGGGAAGTGATGGTGGTGAACATTCTGATTGTGATCAGAACGAGACAACGGAAACTGGTGGTGACGACAGACAGCAGCAAGAGTAGGAAACAGTGAAACTGCGTAGGTAATAGCCCAAATGACTTGCTTTTAGCAAACAGATGCAATACACAAATTTGCTTTCGTAGCCGTTCTGCACGTGACTCCGTCAAAAACGATTCATTCCCAATAAAAGAGCCATTTGCATATGCATGATGTCGCGTATGGGCTTTACGGATTTTACTCACCCTGCTCGATATAAAGCATGTGGGTCCATAATACGAACGATTCCAGGATCTTGTACAAATATACGACACCGATCTTTTTCCTATACAAATTTTACGTCAAGACTTTTTTTGACATGCTTGATATCAAGCATGTGAAAACTAGTCTGTGCATTCAAGATTTGCTCTCGTAACGGGGGGGGTAAGACGCACGAAAAGAAAATCTGCATTTTGATGAAGGGCCCCCCGCCACTTTCTTTTGTTGTGTGATTAACATACTGCAACTAAATAGTAGTAAGCTGACTAATAGTAAAAATTAAAACCAAGGCGTTTGTGCGAAAAGGCGAAAAGGTGAGGGGTTTGGGCGAACGGTCCCCGCCTAAACTTTACAAAAGGCCACCACTGCCTCGAGCCTCCTAGGCTATAATTTTTTTTTCGACTTAACTTGAAGTAAACTTTTTGAGGAAAGCTGACATGGAAAATTCAAAATTTCTAGACGCTCCATGTGAAGAAACGCTTTGCAACGCTACATAGGATTGCGCCAAGTAGTTTTGTATCGTTTCAGAAGAAGACGCCACGAGTAAGTATTTTTTTCATATTAACAATTTGATAAGTAAATATGCTGTGGTTCAAAAGGTATTAAAACAGATATCCTAAGTGCTTTCATAAAAGCGAAATGTCAACTTTGGTACCAGTCGGTTGTAGAGACAGTAGAAGCCTCACGTTACAGTATTGGCATTGAGTCACCGCTCACTACGTAGTAGCTGAGATTGCTTTGCCATGCGACGAGTATGATAACCAAACTTGCTTTTTTTTCAACACCACACATTTAAATTTAAGAATGTTGTTTTTGTGCAGTAGAAATAACAAAAGATGTCTGCGCAGTACACTACATCAAGATATTTGTACGCCTATTTCTAGCCCCGCGGGATAGCCAAACTTGACTAAACACACACTTGAACTGCAATACAGGATCCTGAGACCGACAGCTTGGTATGAGGTGGAACACATGCAGGCAGTCGCTAAAAGCGGAAGTATGAAGGAATTCACGCAACTATAGCTGCCCGCGTCAACCAGCCACCGCATTAGTAGATTTTGTATAGTGGGCGAGATCCAGAATGAACCACTCTCACTCAACCACTCTGTTAGCTACATTTACAGCACATTAACAAGCATGTACATGTAATACTACTATTAATACAACAGTATCTCAACAAAACAGTTATACATGTGTTTGCTGCAAATATTACGATGGTATCAATAAATCTAGTGCTGCATAATGTACAAGCTATATAAGGGGTTATAACTACCATGCTTCATTTTCTAGCACAAGAAAGAACCAATGTATTGTTCATTTGATTTTCATCGAAAGGATACCTTCAAGCCATTCCTCGTAAGCCGTCCTGATGCTGTTGTACTCTATCTCACGTTTCCCCGCGGCTTTCATGATATTGACAACGTCATCAGGGGTCTTATTATCTAGAAAGAACTGAGCAAACTTGCTTGTCAAAACCTCATCGCGTTGTTTGTGGAGCAAGGCAGTCCTGATCTCTTCAAGTCTTTTAGCTTTCGCTGCATTTTTCGCTTCAGTAGCAGCCCTCGTAAATGGCATCCACGCACTTACGTCCTTAAGTGTGTAACCCCGTTCTTCTTTCAGCTGACCGGCTGGTTCGCTCAAGACGTCTGCTTTAAGAGACCGTCGAAGTAGGGTGCTGGCCGACGTAGTTAGCTGAGGGGAAGCTTTCTCTAATTCGATATGAGTCGAGACTGCATCGATGCTGACGAGTAGACTGATTGCAGCAATGCCAAGCGGGAGTACGGTCTTGGTCCAACCCATTGTTGTCTTAGCACTTGGTGGGAGAAACTTGTTTGATGACCCGCAAAGGAAAACGAGAAATGAACGTGTGGTTTTGCAGCCCACCGGATGTAGGTAGTCGGTACAGTACCATTGAGGAATGATCAATACTGTATGCTCGAAGTACTGGCCCCAGTGCGATCCCATTTTATGGGTGGCACATCTTCCAGACAGATCTTTAAAAGACCGGATGTCTTCAAAAGGGTTCATGAAAAAACTTTAATAAGGGTATACATATTACTTGGCTTTGACCAAAACTCGATGTCGCATTGGGGCCGATATTTCTTTCGTATATTGACGATCCTCTCTATACCGGTAGTAAAAACTATCGGTATAGAGAGGATCGTCAATTTACGAAAAAAAATCGGAAATTAGCTCAATTTACGGCGTCGGATAGAACCCAAGCTTTTATCGCCCACTTGTCAAAACGAATACTTGTACAGCACTATTGTGGTGCGCTTAACAACCAAATTGCATAAAGCTTTCAACATCAATGTCGACGACTTTGTTATACCGTATTATTATGTGTATTTCTCGATCATACGTCTAGGTGGTATCCATTGATATGCAGTTATCTACTCCCTTTTTCAGGTATTATTAATCAACAAATCCATCACCCCTTCCAATGCCGCTATTGGTAAATAGCGGCATTGGAAGGGATGATCGGAGTTCGGCAGTTATGTAGGCATGTACGATTGAGAACCAATCCAAATCGCGAGCAATACCATGTACACCATTTCAGGTTCGTTCTCCCCACCGCAGGAGTTCGATACAACCACCCCAGAGCCGACTTCCTCATAGGACCGGGCAAATCTCAGTTCAAAACATCCAGTGCCTGAGTTCAAGACACACAGGTGTCTCTTTTATTTCGTTGCCAATTTGTTATAAATTGTCACTACCTCCCTGTGTCAGGATTGGGTAATTTACGCGCCTACTGCGTAAGTACCAGCTTTTGTCATTTTCCTACCTCCATATCATCTCGTCTGCTACCAATCGCTAGTTCTCAACCTCCTTCGCTACCTCGAGGACACGTGCACGAACGTCTTCAAGGTAAGTGTTACCCATTCTGCTAAAACGAAAGTGGGCGCGAGGCGAAGCGATGAATGGATGGGCCTTTAAATTCTCAAATGGTCTCGAAATGACAAAAGTTGGCACTTTCGCAGTAATTGGCAAAAAAAATAAAAGAGACATCTGTGTGTATTGAACTCAGGCATTGGGTGTTTTGAACTGAGATTTGCCCGGTCCTATGTGCAAGTCGGCTCTGGGGTGGTTGTATCGAACTCCTGCGGGGGAGAACGAACCTGAAATGGTGTATTGAGTCTTAGTGAGCCGCTATTGGCGGTTGGGTTGAACATGCCTAGTAACCGGAAACTTGATCATTCATTTTTAATGGTATGAGCTTTTACCTTTGGAAAGGAATACTGGGACAAGTACATGTTTGTTGGAGGCTGAGGAAGTTTGCTCACTACCAGATGGCATCTCAAGATTTGAGTGCAATCTTTTGTTTTGAGAAGACCGTCTCTCAAGTGGAGGTGTTGTTGTTGTTAACGGTAAATGCCGAAGTGAGTAGATTAAAGTCAATTAAATCTATCCTCTAAACTTCAGTGCTCCTGGCCATCCACCAGATTAACCGGTTTGGGACCGGTCCATCCTGGAACGTTCAGCCGGTTAACTGAACCGTGCAGAGTCGGTGTGACACTCCCACTCACCGCTACTGCACGACGTTCGTCTTCGTTAAGGATCGCTACTCAGCGGCGTTCCTCTTTTTGATCCCGCTTGCCTCGCGAAGGAACGCTTGCGATTTCGTTCCAAGCGGCTTCGTCAGCATGTCCGCAAGTTGGCGCTTCGTGTCGACGTAGTCCACCTTGATCGTAGAGCGTTCCACATTCTCTCGAATGAAGTGATGTCGGATATCCACGCGCTTGGTCCTAGCGTGATACCCAGCGTTACTTGCAAGTGCGATAGCACCTTGATTGTCCTCCCAGACCTGCGTCGCTCCCACTTGCTCGTGACCCATGTCCTTGAGAATAGCACGTGTCCACAGTACCTCTTGCGTACACAGACTCAGAGCCATGTACTCTGCTTCCGCTGAGCTGAGCGCAACCGTTCTCTGGTACTTGGACTTGAACACAACCGGAGCGTTCCCAATCATGACCATGACACCTGATACGGAACGCCTGTCGTCAATGTTGCTTCCCCAGTCTGCGTCCGTGAACGCCTCTGCCTTGACACCTTGCGTTCCACTTTGGTAGACGATACCGTGCTGCCGAGTTGTCTTCAAGTACTGCAGGACCCGTATCGCTGCCTTCCAGTGTTGCGCTCCAGGATTCTCCAGGAAGCGTGACAACTGCGTTACAACGTACGCAATGTCCGGTCGAGTGCATGTTGTGATGTACATCAGGCATCCGATCAAGGGATGGTATGGGCTTGACTGCATTTCACGTCGTTCCTTCTCCGTGGCTGGCGACATTATATTCGACAGCTTCATGTTTGACGCGCATGGGTTATCCAACATCTTGGCGTTCCGTTGGTTGAAGCGTTCTACAATGTCGTCAATGTACCGAGTTTGCTTGATCATCAGCGTTCCAGCTGCCTTATCATGATCAATCTCCATCCCCAGGATGAACTTTGCCTCGCCAAGCTCTTTTATCTTGAAGGTACTCTTCAGAGCGCCCTTTACTTCGCGAATCTCTTCGCGTGTCTTCGCCGCAATGATCATGTCGTCCACATACAAGCACACG
>NW_003303736.1:989981-992186 GCF_000142945.1 Phytophthora infestans T30-4 | reverse complement strand
AAGACATTTCTAAGTACGAAATAAGATTTTGCTCAAAGCAGACGGTTGTAAAGGACGTTTGAACCATGATTTTGAGCCGGCTTCAATTGGTTCGGAGCTCACAATAGCCTCATTTTGTCCTGTGTCTCACTTTGGGGATTATGTGTCATTCTACCTAAAAACTACTGTACAAGCACAAAAATCTCAAGATGTACCGCCCACCCTACTCACAAATGCGTTTTGTAAACTTTAGTTGAAATTTGCTATCTTCTTAGCACGCAAGACAGCCAGCACATCGGTGTTTGTGGCCACTGATATGGCTTTATCTAGCACGTTTAGAGACCATTCTGCTGACGCACATATCTCCTCGACGATTCCATGTCGGCCAGTCCGAGCTGCGCTTTCCAAAGCTTTTTCTTTGACAGATAGCGGGTAGCTGTATGTAAACAGTAACACCTTCACGACTTCGGCCCTTCCCACACAGACAGCTTTCTGGAACGCTTCTAGCGCGATCTCGGGAGATATGTCTGCCACCTTTGATAACGCCAATACAAAGTCGGCGCCCAAACATTTCTCAGTGACTGTAATAAAAGAGTCATTAACCACAGTACGTGGAACCAGTCCTGTAGAAAGCAAGAATTTCAAGATGGCGACACGCTCGCTAGTGCCCATGAGAGTATAATGGCCATTCCCAGCTGCATTTCTGAACGCTGTCTCTACGGATTCAGCAGGGTCGTCCAGCTTATCGAACAAATAATTGGAGATAGCTAGCTTACTCGCATTCTCGAAGGCTTTTTTTGTTTGTCGATCCGAGATTCTGCTGTTCTGGACCAAAAATTCGACTGGACTGAATTTTCCATGCCGAGCAGCTATCAAGAGAGTTTCACCGATCCTGTCCTGTGTTACACGTTCTGTGTTAAGTATCATTCTCAGCACTTCCATTTGATCTGCACATACTGCATTATCCAAGGCGTAACCGAGCAGCTTGGTCTCCTTATGCCCTCGGCGATATAGAAATTCAATCGCATTAGCATACCCGTCGCCTGCAAGATTCACGAAGAAATCCTCAAATGGGGTCTCGTTGTCTTGCTTCGTGATAACGCCATAAATACAGTCCGCAACTTGCCCCATCCCGTAAATCAAGGCTTTCTCCAGTCCTTCACGAAGATTTAATATACGATAATATCGAGACACGAGAAAAATCGCTGCCTCGGACTGTTTACCACAAATGGCGAGGGACAGTGCAAAACCTATGCTGTTTATCGACAGTTCAACATCCGCAGTGTCGGCAGTGTCAGCAGTGTCAGCTGCGATTAAAAGAATATCCAAGTAACCTCTCGCTGCAGCAATCCCAACGACAGTCCGTGCCATTTGACGACATTCATCAGCACTGTCCACCAGAGATAATAAGAAACGCACAACATCGCAACTTCTGCTTTTTGCGGCAGTATGAATTGCTATTCTGCATACGTCCCACGCCCCGCCCTTCAGCTCGTTCGAGTCAAACATGTGTGGCGTCAATAGCTCCAAGCTCCCGATATCCTCGAGTCTAGCAGCGAGTAATACTGCGTCCAATACGTGGGAATCATATCGATCGACTAAAGATTTTAGCCAATCGAGTTGGTTAGTCGAAGCGGCTTCCACCATGGCCTCCTCTGGTGGCAGTAGAAAGTTCTCGATTTCATTCAACACATGCGGTAAAGAGCGGAGGTTTGATGGGAAATTTGTGTCCCGGAATGTCTTATACCGAGTCCGACACGCTCCCAGTCTGGGCTTCTTTCTCTCCGATTTATTAGATCGTGTGTCTGTTGACGGACGCTTCATGGCGACGGGAAAATGAAAAGTGCTGAATCTCGTCAATAACTGTAAACAAGACCCAATCAATCAATCAATTCTAATACACAATAACAACGAATCATATTGGATTGGTGATTTCAATACAAAAGGCTCACGAAGCGATTAAAATGGATATAGTCAGGGGCCAAAGAATATCCGCGCTCTGCTAAAATGCTTTCAGTTTTATCCTAAACAGCGCGCGCGTTTTTTTTTTGCGACTTACTTCGAGTAATTTTCTTGCCACGATGTTTCCAGCGTAGTTTCGAGCATAATTCAGGCGCCACACGTAAAACTACATGTACATGCTAAATGACCACTGCTGGACTAGAGCCTTTAGAAAACGTTTCTATCGGGTCATGATCAAGTTTTCACTGTTCACTCAAATATGTC
>NW_003303736.1:988227-989881 GCF_000142945.1 Phytophthora infestans T30-4 | reverse complement strand
ACAATGTAACGTGACCACAACCGGCAACTTGTTATGTTGCTGACACTCCACATCCAGCGATATCAATGAATGACCGTACAGGCATCCCCATGGAAAGCATATCGTACATGGTCAGCCTCACCCGGAACACAACTCTCTTTGAAAAAGTGCAATAGCTTCTCGTTTCTTCCTTGGTATTTGGACCATATTCCCCATCCCAGTAACATCTTTCAGCGCAGCAGCGATCGACGCCGCTGGTATCTTCTTAGAGGCTCAGTCGCCACCAGACTCCCATACATCTCGAGCGCTCGACGTATCTCTTTAGGAAAAGCAAGCTGCTTGTTGTGGAGAGAAGTACATGCAGTGATCGATGCTGAGGTTGTAATACTCTTTTAATTCCTTCCGTTCGCACTTGGCCGTAGCCAGTAGAAGCCCGTAAAGCTCATTACGTCGATCAACAGTCGCATTAACACAGGCGGTTTGTATCAACTCCTCGTTACAGTAGCCTCGCTCATACTACATGTAGAGTAAAAGGAGCATGTAGGGCGAAGCCCACCTGGCTACCTGCTCCGGGAAGCGTGCAAGGTGCTGCGAAATGCGTACAGCCCGCAGGAGGCGATACGATTGGACGCAGCGATTGTCGATCCGAGTTAGAGGTCTGACAGCGTGGCACGACCCGTACCCCGCCAGGAGAACGACATTCCGCTGGAGCTGCAGACCAGTGATTTTGTTTCCAGAGTGAGAATCCAAGATCAGTATCATCTTCGGGGGCATCCAAACGGAACTTACGTCAATATCATTTGAAACGACGTAGTGGAGTAGCTCGCTGCGAAACGTGAGAGTCGACATCGAATTATTCGGTTCCAACGCGACAAGCGTGTGAAAGGAATCAAACGACAAGCTATCTGCCACAGATGATCCGGGTCCCGGAAGTTCGCGAACGCTCAGATGAACTTAACACAGCAAGTGTTTTTCGGCGGCAGTGGAGATGGAAGTCGATTGTTCAGGATTTGGATCCAGACCTTGGTCACACCACGAAGAGTAAAAGGAGCATGTAGGGCGAAGCCCACCTGGCTACCTGCTCCGGGAAGCGTGCAAGGTGCTGCGAAATGCGTACAGCCCGCAGGAGGCGATACGATTGGACGCAGCGATTGTCGATCCGAGTTAGAGGTCTGACAGCGTGGCACGACCCGTACCCCGCCAGGAGAACGACATTCCGCTGGAGCTGCAGACCAGTGATTTTGTGTCCAGAGTGAGAATCCAAGATCAGTATCATCTTCGGGGCCATCCAAACGGAACTTACGTCAATATCATTTGAAACGACGTAGTGGAGTAGCTCGCTGCGAAACGTGAGAGTCGACATCGAATTATTCGGTTCCAACGCGACAAGCGTGTGAAGGAATCAAACGACAAGCTATCTGCCACAGATGATCCGGGTCCCGGAAAGTTCGCGAAAGCTCAGATGAACTTAACACAGCAAGTGTTTTTCGGCGGGCAGTGGGAGATGGAAGTCGATTGTTCAGGATTTGGATCCAGACCCTTGGTCACACCACGAAGAGGTAAAAGGAGCATGTAGGGCGGAAGCACACCTTGACCTACCTGCTCCGGAAAGCGTGCAAGGTGCTGGCGAAATGGCGTACAGTCCGCGGGAGGCGATACGATTGGACGCAGCGAT
>NW_003303736.1:966949-988127 GCF_000142945.1 Phytophthora infestans T30-4 | reverse complement strand
TGAGTCAGCATCGGAATCGGATTTTTTACGAGACGCAGTCATTTGGGTAGTCAGCAGCGATAGTCGCAGATCCTGGACAGTACGTTGTACCTTAGCATCGGTAGCCGACAGCTCTGACGCAGCCTCCGACGACTGGCGAGATTCAGATTCAACCGAAATGATAAGCCGAGCCACAGTCTGAGCATCAGATTCATCACTTGACGAGAAATCAGGATCCACGATATCATTGAAATCCATAACTTCGCCATCGTTAGCTTGTTCAACCTCAATCTGCAACGAAGAACGAAACGACGATCGATCTGCCTGCTGACGAATCGGACGGATCTTGTGGGGCGATGGCTCGGCGTCATGGGCTACAGCATCCGGTTGGCGTACGGGTGACGTGTGCTCCGAAAACTGGGAGTTGCATGAAACTGTCGATGCGGCGGCCACGGCCATTTTTTTGCTGCTGATCTGGCTCGTGTGGTGAACTGTAAACGAAGTTTTCTAAACTTACTATAATAGAGGCACCTGGTTGCAGTAAACCTGTCCTTTAAAAACCTGATATCCTGTCGTACATGATATATATATATATATAAGTCAGGTCGCTCCCAGAGACTACGACCGGTATGAAGTAATTTAATATTGCTCTAATGACAAACCTGATTTGAAATTTTGAGGACAGCAAGTGTATATATGTAGCCTACGACTACGAAGTGGCCATGGAAGAACTTGTAATTAGTCTTGTGTCAGTAACCAGTAACCTGCAGTCTTGAAACTGTTTGTATCATTCTTCGACAGCTAAAATACGTATATCCCAAACATTGTAGCTTGTCCGGACTAAATTTTAGTCTCGCACAATGGTCCTCCCTCGAAAACAAAACTCTATCGTGTTATTACTTATTTTGCCTCATGTCGGCTTAGAGAAGCATAAAATACCTTCTAACTCTAGCAATGGCCTGTTTACTGAAGACGACCTGAGTAACATGATATGCTGCTATACCTAATAGAGGAGTTCTCCACGGGTCATATCAGGTAGCACAGATTCTACTGTAACTTTTTTAAAAGGACTCATTTGTTGGTGCACCTAGCGGTGGCTTGGTTTTTCCGATTTTCTTGCTTTCTGCCTCACTAATGCAATGCCTAGGTATGCAACATTTGACCTAAGAGGATTCGCTGTTGCGATGTTCTTCGTGCGGCCAAAATTGCACCACACCTACGCTTGACCTGTTAAATTGATTTCAGAAAACAAAACTTGTAATAATGTTATTATGTGTTTGTGAGATAAATTCATATGGACTGGGTTTCCGCATAGAAATCCGAGGTCGAACAGAATAATCGATCATTTTTACTGGTCGACATCGTAGCGTCCGTATCATAAACCCATACATACTGACTACAGCAGATCCCGGTTTCCCTACGTGTTCTGCCTACTGGTCGTAAGATTTGTGTATCAAGAATTGCTTGGAATTTGGTCGGCAATGAACTGGAACAGCTTTACAGGCGTTGACTATTATTATTGTTGTACTTTGTAACACAAAGGCTGATATGCACGGTGTTAGCTACAGTACAGAGCTTTCTCAAACCGCGTTCGTGGCTGTAGTACACCCAACTCCTACTGTAACACATTGGGCATCGTATGGATCCACACCCTTCCGTCCACGCGAAGACACCTCGAAAGCCGATCAAGTTGATCGGCTTTCGAATCATTGATCGTGGTGTCGTACATATTAAAAGTAGGTACACCCGAAGCAGAATAATCCTTTCAAGAGATACTTTTGCACGCCATCACGTGATAACAACATGGATTAGGCATGCAGATCAACCTTTCGAGCTCTACTGCGAACCAAACACAAATACTTCGAGGTAGTGATAAGTATAATATCTGATACACGTACGTCCGAGTCGAGGTAGGTTACTTGCAGATGCAGTTCTTTGCTTGAATTGTCACTGCGACTGATCGCGAAGTAAAAGCGATACTTTAATTCGACAACCCAGATTTGGCGATTTCCTCACGCGTCCAAGTCGTAGAGATGTGTGTGGGGCAACTCGTGTGTATTGCCTCGGTAAGGTCGAGGGCGAGGTGTGGCGGGTGTTGCACTACTCTGCAGAAAGCCGAATGAATACCGCTCCTGCTTCTATCTACAACCGATTGCTAAGAATACGCTTTTGGTCTCGGGACCTTACCGCCTATCGGAAAACGGATCATCCTCAGGACTTATCTCAGTTTCCTCACGCGTCCAAGTCGTAGAGATGTGTGTGGGGCAACTCGTGTGTATTGCCTCGGTAAGTTTGAGGGCGCGGCTAGCGGCCCCCATGCTTGTTGCTGGCCCGTGCTTGAACAGGACGAGACAATATCGTGCGACTTGAGAGATCGATTGTTGAATTCGCCGCTTGCATTGGGTACTCCTCGAAGCATCGTGATAGCCATCGTCCTAGCAACTTGATCGACAGGCCGTCGGCCTTTCCCGTCATAAGCGCCGTAGCACCGCCGCTCCTTAACGAGTGTGTGGAATAGCTAGCTGGAGACACCCTTGCCCTTGTGGCCGCCGTTTTGATCGCCGCATTGACTTCGTGAGCGCTGAGGTCAGCGCAGAGATACTTATGTTTGGCCCTTCCGAGTGCCCGACGGGCACGGAGGACGTGCTGGAGTGCTCGGACTGGGCACAACAATTGATCGCCAGACTGATGCATAGATCGCCAAGCGCCCCGACCGAATTGATCATTCTTGGCGCCACGTAGGCCGATTGCTACTGCTGTTGCACGTTGTTCGTCAACTGGGTTGCCTCGTGAGTCTGTAAAATTGACTTCAGCCATCCTCAGACAGTAGAAACTGCGTGTGTGTCCGATCTTCAGATACTCGGATCGGCGCAGCAAGAAGACGAAGCCGAGGAGCACGCTACCCCACAGGAGCCGGTCGCGAGGGCGGCCGAGATGCAGTGAACGTCGGAGAATCCGTAGGAACGCGGGGTTTATCGGCATTTTCTTCGCTGTGGGGTCCGACATGCGCTTAATTCCTTGGAGAAGAACTTTAAATTGGGGAGAGCGTCCCAATTACACGTCACAAAAGCGACGGTGAAACCAAAATACAATTGAAAGCTTCGCTTGTATCGTTGGATATTGATTTTTTTCCAGATGCATTCCAGCCGTACTGCCATAGGTACACCGCGAAAAGTGCCAGCTTCCTTGAACTGGGGCGTCCGCTACTGCTCAACCACGGTGACCAGCCCATTAACTTGGAGAAGTGTTTCCATTGTTGCCACTGGCCGTAGTACTTTCCTTGTGAGGCTCTTGCCAGAGCTTGACTGCACAGAGACGCTCCCAAACGCTGTAGAGATTGTCGTAGGGAGGAAGAACCTCGACCTGTGTCCATGAAAGAGCTAAGTTAGACCATGATTTCCATAACGGATGCGTATCCGTCCACGCTCGAGACCCTGCGTCGGCCATGATGTTGAGCTTTCCGGCAATGTGCTCTGCTGAGAGCGCCAAGTGATACTTAAATTCGGCAAAGGAGAGCAGTCGGTTGTAAAGCTGGGCAGTCGGTTGTAAAGCTGGGCAGTCGGATGGCGGCTGAGACGGCTGTTGGCCCATGCTACTGCACTTGTGCTGTCTATGTGGAGGCGAACGTGCACCGGATGTGTTTGTTGCTCGTGCTGCCATCGCGGCCCCCAGTGAAGTGCTGCTAAGACCGCGCTATGGAGTTCGCGAACATTGATAGAATTCTCGAATGTACCTGACTGAATGTGTTGGAGCTCCAACTCGCTGTACTGCACTCGTATATATTCTTTTCGTTGCGGCTCCAAGACACGAAGCCCTGACCCGGACGCGTAGACGTGAACACTTGGTGTGGTAGCTCCAGCAAGCTCTTCAACCGGGATCCTATTGAAATGGTCCTTGTAGTCGATTACTGACGTAAACCAGCGCAAGTCCTCGAGCACTTCCGATTCCATTTTGCGACTGCCGAACAGTGGCGCAGTAATTGCAGCAACGTGGACACGCTGATAAAACGATCGTGCCGGCGGGAAGCAAGTCGTCACATGCCTCATAATACCAAGTAGCTTGTTGAGCTCCGTCCGTGTAGCTCGTCCTCTTGCAACGAGTTCGTTGAGGCGCCGGCTTGCCTTGTCCAGCTTATCGTTTGGAATGGACACCGTACCGTCTGCTGTGTTCCAGATCAGACCAAGAGCTTTGTTTTGTGTGTTCCAAGCTGTAAACTTCCTGTCATTGATCGCGGTGGGTCCTAGGACGGTAGCCATCGCAAGTCGTAGAGCTGAGTTTGCTATCTGGCAGCGCTGGCCTCGGTTGACCTCTACACAAGTGTGATCATCACACCACAGATTACCTTGCAGATGGCCAAGTTCGGGGCCCGACGCCTCCGTCAGGGTTGTCGATTCATACAGGTCGTTAATAACTAAGCCTGCCATAGAATAAAAGGCCGGCGATCCACACCAGCCAAAACCACAGGACAAGTCGATGACAACGTAGCCATCGTACACAAATGTGAACCTGTACACTGCGTTTTCGTGCACCGGCACGTGCCGGAAAGCTCCGAAGACGTCTCCGAGCATTATGAGTACTTCCTCGTCCGGGTACTGGATCCGCAACTCGTGAATGCGGCGTGCAATATCCCGAGGTGGATTGTACGAAATGGGCGGGAAGTTGGCTCGATCAGTTACTTCGTTTACTGAAGACCCACGTGGGTAGGAGTAATCATTGATCATTCGCGTGTCATCACCCGCCTTCTCGATTACGCCGACGGGGCTGACAACAAGCTCTGGCCAGAGTTGCAACACACTCTCGTTGAGCACGAGATACCTGCCATCGCGCTGCCCTTTACGAATGTGGCGGCGAGCGCTTTGTGGGTTCGTGATGGCGCTCTTGTGGTTTGGCGGTCGTATCAGCAGGATCTGTGCGGCCTTATCAGTCCACTTTGGGCGTACTCCTTCGCGGACAATCTCGTTCCATTGGCGATACAGACTTTGCCGACTGGAATTAGATGGCACGGGGACTTCATATAGTGCTTTGTTTGGCCTTCCATCTGTGGGTGTTTGACCACGCACTAGTCGAACAAAGGCCGGTAGCGATAACTGTGAACGGCTAGCGAGATCTGACAGGAATTTAGCGACCGCAGCATCAATTGTGTCGCCTTGATCACTGGAGGGGGGAGGCACCATATCGAACTTGGATGCAAATACACGAACTTGTTCACGCCGTTCAGCCTCGGAGACTTCGGCAATACGCCTAAGTAACTGGACCGTTGGCGACGATGCGGATACAGACCTGCGTTCTTGGAACGCGAACTGGTGTTGCTGGTGTTGGCGTCCAGTCGTTTCCTGTAGTCACTGATTCGGGGGCTCTGCGAGCCCATTGTACTTCTCCGTGATGTACACTTTGACCACGTCCGGCAATTGCTGTGGCCGGAAATGTGCTCGCTTGCTATCGAAGCACCCGCCGCGGCCATCTCCGGAGCACCCGAGGACGGAGTTGTACTTCATACAGAGTCGTTTGTCGCCTTGGCGGGGAAGAGCAGATAGAACTTCGGTAGGAACAGATGACTGTCGACGCTGGCGTTCCGATCCACGACCTCCGCCCGGCTGGTTGTAGCTTCGCGATGCGCGGCGGGGCCGCTGTTGTGAGATCGGCGTAGGTCAAGTAGCTCGAGTAAGTCCTCGTCCATGCGTGAGAATTCGTGGTGAACATCTTGGGCTGAATCGAGATCGCGAGCGACGACACAGCTACGAAATTTCCCAAACTTTTTCGTAACCCAGAAGCTGATCAGCTTCCAACCGACTACGTCTGAGTCTGCAATGCCTCTGTATCGCTCGATAAACGTCAGTGCGCTATCGATGAGATCCGTTACGTTCTCCACATAGAATTCCTGAGCAAAACCTCGAAGAGCGCGGAGTGCACTGCTGATATCAGAGCGGGACGTTGCTGAGGGCGCGGCGCGTAGTGCGTTGCGTTCCGAGAAATCAGTCATACTGGTGTTAGAATCCTGTGCTTTTACTTGGGCCCATATATCGGCCGGTCGACAGTGCATCAACGTAAGGCCTCGCGCGAGGAAACCGAAGTCGAGAAGCCCACGACATACTGGTGGGAGCCGCAGGAACGACGCGTTTCTGGAATGTTGCATTCGTTCTAGCACATACACAGCAGACTTACCTTAGAAACGAGGCTGGAGAACCGTCTTGCTAACGCGTCGCTGGGTTGCTGACTGCCGGAAGGCTTCGCGGGCGCCGACGCCCTCACTTTCTTCGTCTTGATCACTATCGTCGAGGTGTAGTCGACTGCGGCGGTCTCGAAGGCTCGGGTCTGTTGCGCGCCGTCGTTTGCCGAGTGTACGGCTCATTTGCTGAACTTCCTGTATGTCCGCATCATCTAAGCTACTATAGGTCCTTGAAGCGCTATTCGAACGTCTTCCAGCTGGCCTAGCTTCACTCGTAACTGACGCAGCCTCGCCTTGGCTGTCCGGTATCGTGTCGCGATATAAATCGAGCGCGTTTCGCTTTCGTTTCCCCATGGAGCAATCTAGAATATGCTGGCGACGTACGGACACGACACCCAAAGTAGAGGGTTGAACGAGAGGGATACGTTCGTCGGGAGAAAATGGCACGGAAAGTAATGCTCGTACCGATGGAGGAAGAGCGCCCCGCTTCTTGCAGCACGCCCCTATGATCGTGTCCTGTTGAAGGAGAAGTTCCTTCGGGTTTAGCGCCATGTCAGATACTGTTGCACCGATCTGAAGTGCGTAGGTAATTGGGTCTGCCTTGATAATACGTATCGGCTCGAGCAAAGGGACAAGCATGGTTTCATCGCCGGAAAGCACACTAAGCCAGGTTCCTTTCGAGCTCACATCGTAGCGAAGAACAACACCGTAAGCCCATTGGCCAATTCGTGGTCCTCCTGGTTGAACGAACGCTACTGGGTGCGCCAAGTAACTTCCTGGCCACAGCTGCCCCTCTTCCGCTTCAACAGTCCGGAGTTCGAAAGTTGGAGTAGGCACCGATATTTCTTGCCCGTCCTCGTCAGAGTCAGGTCGCACGACTTGAGCAACCGCTTCCTCGTCAATTACACGGCGGGGGCGTACGTAGCAGAACTCCGTCAGCTCAGAGGCGTGTCCTGGGCCGAGAAAGGCAAGCGTGTTCGGAGCAAGGTGTCTTGGCGACATTCGAGAAGCTTGAAGGAGCGGGGGGGGGGGTGCTTGAAGTGACTGTTGCACTACTCTGCAGAAAGCCGAATGAATACCGCTCCTGCTTCTATCTACAACCGATTGCTAAGAATACGCTTATGGTCTCGGGACCTTACCGCCTATCGGAAAACGGATCATCCTCAGGACTAATCTCAGTTCCAAACTGCGACATCAGCAGCAAACGTCCGGATGAAGCTTTTTAGGATGGGACTTGGCACTGGGTGAGATTGGCTCTTTGCCATGTCCGGGTTCATTCTGCAATCCACCCTCTCAACCCCAAGTTCGACCACTGCAGCGATGAAGTTCCTGCTACCAGCCGCCATCGCCCTTGCTGCAGCGACTGCCCACGCGGAGGATTTCTGTGGTAGTACCGACTAAGAGAACGGCAAAGTTGAAGTCGGAGCGTACAAGATCGTAAACAACAACTGGGCCGTTGCCGGCAAGCAATGCACGGGTGTGGATTGGAGTGAAACCATGACTATCGCCTGGCACACGAGATACAACATTATCGGTGACAGCGACCCCATGTACAAGTCTTTTGCTTACGCTGACCGCGACCTCCAGCCTTACCAGATCTCCTCGATCGTGACGATCCCCACCAGCCTCGACTTCAACTACACGTCCGATGGTGACATGGTCTCGAACGTGGCCTACGACATGTTCACGAGGACGCCTGCCGGACACCCTAACTACGAGCTCACGGTGTGGCTGGCAACTTATGGCGATATAAAGCCTAAGTCAACCACTGGTCAGCCTATCAAGACCGTGAACGTTGCCGGCGTCGACTTTGACTTGTACTTCGGGTACAACCAGAACATCAATGCGTTCTCGTATGTCGCTAAGCAGCCGGTTACGAGCTTCAAGGGCGACCTCAAGCTGTTCTTCACTGAACTTCCGTCCGACAATACTATCCCTGGAAATCAGTACTTGCAGGTGCTGCAGGCTGGCACGCAGGCTTTCAAGAGCACCAACGCCCAGCTGAGCGTTACAAGCTACAGCGTCAGCGTGATTTAAGTCTATTCCGCGAAGCCAGTATCAGCTGTCTGGTAAATCTCTTTAAGGCAATGAAGGCTCATCCTATTCATTGGAAATATATTTGCATTCGTTGCTTGATCAAGTTGATACGACGCCTTCTTTACAAATCAAAAAGTTTCACCCAGATATCCACTACCAATTCATAATACTCAAGATTGTTTTATGTTTCCAACTTTCTGATATTTCGCTTCGGTAAGCAGCTGAAACACTGAAACTTTGTGATCTTCTTGTCCAGTGATGCCCCTAGGTGAAGAAACGCCTGTACGACGGATCGGTAAGCCAGCACAAGTAGACCGAGTGAAGAATGGTGAAAGTGCACATAGCACTCTGGTACAACAGCAGCGTCGATCGGATAACGATGATTTCTGTTATCGACAGAAGCACTATTTCCTTCCATTAACATAAACTAAGCAATTTACAAAAGGAATGGTATTTTATGATTTGGACTCCAACCGAATTTGTGTGATTTTTGGTCTGATTCAAATGAGTTTTGTCGCACCTAGAATTTCGATCTAGCTCTATTTCTTGGGTAGGTAGCACAAACTCACTGCAATGGAAGCTGGTACAATGAACCAACGCGACGTGTTTATGCAGCCATTTTTAATAACATTCAGAGTGATGGTCTCACTTCAACTTACTCGTGGAGCAGCAAGCAGAGCCATCGCCTTGCCTATCGCTATGCCAATGAACCGGGAGAGTGGACAGACCCTTGAGCTCCAGCTGCACCGCTCTTTCTTGGCGGGCTGTGTTTCCGCCTCTTTCTCCGTCAGTTAAGTGGCCGGAATCAATGAGAAAGACGACGTCCTTGCTTCCTGCATCTGTCACAAGGAGTAACAAGACATTCAAGACGCTTTGGAACGAAACTTACCAACCTGCTGAGTGCTGAAGATGGCAGCTTAGCCAGGTACACGGCTGATCATAAATCAGCGGTCTCGAAAGCCTTGGCTACAGCGCAGAGATACTACCACTTCTCGAGCCCTGGGAAGAAGCCGTACGCTGTTGTGAAGCTGGACGAGGAGAACTACGAAATGAAGTCAGAAATTGCGCGTGAGAACATTTTTTGCGACCTTCGGGTGTCGGCTAAGAACTCTGAGTCGACTTTACCTTGGGAATGCTCCTCCAAAACGAAAGCGAAGCGCACTATCTGGAGCTTTACTCCCAGTAAGCTTACTGAGATGACGAAAGAAATGGCTTCCATGAAGAAAGACTCCGGTGAATTTGCCAAGAAGCTGTCATACGCGGAGTTCAGCTTCGCAAAATTTGCAAGAAGTGGAAAGATGAACAACAATACGACCATCCAAGAAATACTACGGACTGTCGATCGTCCTGTGTTATGAATCATCGCGCAGGAATCTCATCAACGCTTTGCTAATGTGCTCGTCCAAGCTCCCGGGCTGATTACTTTTTTTGTGCTTCGTAGAGATATTCATCATGCGACAGTGCTGGAGGAAAAGGATGAAGTGTTTTGCGACCGTGCTAGTCCAAGTATGAGCAACTGGTCTTCGATGGTGGTATATATTAGCCACATCTCGCGTATTTTAGCCAACACACCCACCTTTTATCCATGACAGACGGCCAAAATAAGCGACCTCATTCAACTGGTTGGCATGACAAGTGGTGCGTCAAACGCCATCTCAATTTAACGTCTCTATAACACTTTGCGTTTCGTGAAGTTAAACGCTTCGATCGTACCCAAGAAGGTCGTCCTGCGCATATGGCCGGTAAGCCTAGATTTACTACTGTAAATCTCTATGGTTGCAAAACAAAATGTGTTTATACTAGATAAAGTCCACGACGCTATTTCGTTTTTGTTAGGCAACCATGCACTGAGTCCTTGACGTGTCCTGTCTTGTTGAATGATTACCAATCGCTCATAACGCAAGACACAGAACTTCTCGTACAGAGCCAACACGTGATCTTGTATTTCGATTTTAATATCGAGTCATGTTAGTTTTCTTCATCGTCGTTCCCGATCGGTGGTAAATGTTGTTTAACTGATTGCTCTAGTAGCGGTGCATTCGCTCCGTCCACATCTGCGATTTGCTTGCGGTCCTAAAACCCACGGTATCTCGTTGTTATTATGGTTGCTCCAAAGCCTAGGTAACATCAAACACATCTTCCTTTAACCTTAAAAAGGAGGAACCGAGGCTTGCAACTGCCAGTGTCCTCGATACCATCGACATGAAGTCCAACATTCAGCTAAAATAAACGACGATTGAGTTTCAACATCGTAGTATCGAAATGTGCGCTTACGGTCGCGAACATGACTCGACGCTCTGCGTGCTCGATATCCGTAGTCAAGCGCTTGTAGGACGGCTCCACGATCTTGCATGGCCCACACCAATCCTTGTGCACGTCAACAACTGCCGCAGTATGGTTATCTATCGCCTGCAGCCATTTCGATTGCTCCAGAAAGTGGGAACGCACCGACTAACTTCTTTTCGCTGCTCTCCAGCACTTGCACCCAGTGCTCGGCGTCCCGAACCTTCGTCACCAACTCCATCGCTGCAGTTTCTTTCCAAGTGGCTCTTCAGATTCCTTTGGCGACGCTTGACAAGTGAGTGTAATGATCCAAAGAATAACTTACTAGACTTGCGATAAATTTAGCTGGGATAAATGTCACTGTAAAGCTCCTCATTCGCGCTACCGGTAGTTTTTTTTACTCAAAAATAATCGGAAACAAACAAAAATATTCGGAGGATAGAGAAAAAGAGCGAATTCCAGCGATACAAGTGGTAGTTGTGGCAGCTATCAACTCTTTCCAATTTACTCACAGACCTCACCCGATCTCCACTCAAGGTCCGGTGAAATGAGGGCCCCCTCAAACACCCAGCTGGCGTCTTCCAAGGCTCCTTGGGTCTGCTCTGTTGTTGGTTCAAAGATAAGGAAACACGTTGTTCAGTGTTCTTTTCGTAATCGTGAGAGCCATCATTGAAGAGGCTTCCAGCGAGTTACTCGAGCCCTCTACGAAGCTCATGATTAGGATCTTGATTGAATGACTGCGAGATTCGATTCAAACTTTGGGCCATCGCAGCGATACCGCATTCACCATTGAACAGCACGCTCGCTGACGGTATCGATGCTAATGGCGTCGTTCTTTACACCAGAGTGCTTCAAAGAAAACTGAAAAAAAAATCGATGCCGTCGACCAAAATGTTGGAGGTGGCAACATCAGCGAGGTGAGACTGTCGTTTCACTGAAAGGTAGTGAAGTGGGCTTCGAACGAACACGTTCGGACGTTTCACAAATGTTCCTGACTCTCAGCACGATCTCAAATGAGCCATTTTAATCCTTGAGAACCTGGCTCTTGAGATTTTACCGGCTCGCAATAAACCGGAACAGCTGAGCCTTGTTGCTTCTAATTATGAAGTGTTTTAGTTTTGTCATTCGCTATTATAGCTTTCCATGTTTTCGATTTTAGGATAACTTTGAGTTTAACAACTATTTTACACACGTTTGTGTCTAATATTGCAAAGCCATTGTCGTTATCCATCTCCTGTCACCACACGACTTCTTGCGCCACTAAATCTAAAAAAGCTCTTTCAGTTATATTAACTGTACATGTACTTTCCAGAGTCTTGCATTGTGTGGGCTCTACAATCAATCACGCTAGCCTGCTTTTTAGATTTCCTATGAGATATGATGGTGTTTTCGAATTCATCAAATGGGTACATGTTCTATTTAGACCAATGACCAACGCTTTTTGATTGCTGAACCTGCGTCAAACAAAATGATACTCTAGCTCTATTTCTTGTCTTTACGTCGCCTTTTGTACTCATGACACGAGTACAAAAGGCGACGTACCCAAAACAAAATGATACTTACGAACCTAAGTACGAATCGCGATTTAAGCACTCAAGCGAAAGCGGGGCGGCTCCTCTATCTCTTGAGCTCTATAACCTACAGAATGTTTAAAACTGAAGAAGTTGTGGTCGCTCAAAAATATTATCTCCATTTATGGGCCCTCGAAATGACGATACATTTAGGAGTGTTGTGAGCTCAATTTGTTTTCAAAATTAAAAATTCAAGTGTTATTTAGAAGCTCTTATTAAAAGCAATTGAACGCGGGTAGTTTTACAGTTTCTTCGATGGAAGTTTCTAATAAATGCCACAGTTTCGGTTAAGTGCGAAAATCAAATGGCCAACTTTAAGCTCGATTATCTCGATAACTCTAAAGATCGGTACTAATTTGTATCAGAACAAAAAATCACATTACAACCACTGGTTTGGGAATCCAAATTTATCATATACGACCATTCCTTCTGTATGACAGCTAATGTTGCTTGTTTTATTTTAATGGAAGGAAATATTGCTTCTGTCGACACCAGAAATCATCGTTATCCGATCGACGCTGCTGTTGTACCAGAACTGCTGATTGCTATACGTACTTTCCCCATTCTTCACTCGGTCTACTTGTGCTGGCTTGCCGATCCGTCGTACTGGCGTTTCTTCACCTAGGGGCATCACAGTGGTGATCACTGGACAAGGATATCACAAAGTTTCAGTGTTTCAACTGTTTACCAAAGCTAAATATCAGCGGTGATCGATAAGTTGGAAACATAAAACAATCTTGAGTATTATGAAATGGGAGCGGATATCTGGGAGAAACTCGTTTGGTCGTAAAGAAGGCGTCGTATCAACTTAATCAAGCAACGAATACAAATCTACCTCCAATGAATAGGATGAGCCTTCATTGCCTTAAAGAGATTTACCAGAGAACTGATACTGGCTCCGCGGAATAGACTTAAATCACGCTGACGCTGTAGCTTGTAACGCTCAGCTTGGCGTTGGTGTCCTTGAAAGCCTGCGTGCCAGCCTGCAGCACCTGCAAGTACTGATTTCCAGAGATCGTATTGTCGGACGAAAGTTCAGTGAAGAACAGCTTGAGGTCGCCCTTGAAGCTCGTAACCGGCTGCTTAGCGACATACGAGAACGCATCGATGTTCTGGTTGTACCCGAAGTACAAGTCAAAGTCGACGCCGGCAACGTTCACGGTCTTGATAGGCTGACCAGTGGTTGACTTAGGCTTTATATCGCCATAAGTTGCCAGCCACACCGTGAGCTCGTAGTTAGGGTGTCCGGCAGGCGTCCAACTCGTGAACATGTCGTAGGCCACGTTCGAGACCATGTCACCATCGGACGTGTAATTGAAGTCGAAGCTGGTGGGGATCGTCACGATCGAGGAGATCTGGTAAGGCTGGAGGTCGCGGTCAGCGTAAGCAAAAGACTTGTACATGGGGTCGCTGTCACCGGCAGAGGTCGGAAAATACAATACTGTATTGTATTGATGGCAAAGTTTTGCCGCAATAAAAATTTCAATATGAGCACTCCCAATAAAAAAAAATTCCGCAATTTAAATATATTGGAGCAATATCTAGCTATGTATTGTACTCTTGCACCAGCCATGATCCCCGTGCGTATGCTGACCCGATAGTCGACTGGCCACCAAGCTCCTCATCATTAATAGTCGCTATCATGTTCTGTGGTAGGTCTGACGACGGCTGCCAGGTTAGTTCTTGAAACCCCACCCAAGAAACTAAAAAGTAGTCTTGCCCGTCTTGACTAGTTTTCGAAGCGTATATACTATCAGCAACATATAAGGCGGGGCCATCTTCAAATTTTGAAGTTTCATCTTCTGAGTCCGTGTTATTCTGGAGAGCCTCCAAGGAAGGCCGGCACCAGGGCAATTCAGCTGCTTCCTTCTTTAGTTCCTGCAAACTTTGCTCCAGGCTGTCAGGTAGACTTGTATGTTTCATCTTCACGTTAGCAAGTGCGAGGAGTTGCTTGTTTCGTTTGCTATTACGTAGCCGGGAAGTCTGGAAATGTAGCTGCTGCTTCACAAGTGCACTATACCAGGCAGCGGCTGGACCTACAATTCTTATCTAGAGGACGACACAACACTTAATGAAATGTATTGATTATTCTCGACAAGAAAGCGAGTCAAGAATAGTTTTCTTGACTGAGCATCTTGTTAGAATATTTGTTTCTAAGTACTTCATCGGAACGATGTAGCAACTAATAATTTGTGCTAAGTATTAGTTGACCCTCCAGTTTGTTTCCGCTTGTTGCCGCAAATATTGCAGCGAAACAGCCCTTGACCTAGTATTGTGAAGAAGTAGGCGGCGATTTGCTTGTTTAGGACCATCGTAGTTCAAAAATGAAGTGAAGTTTGAGTTGTGGCTCGCGTATCGTAGCTTACCAAGACACTCTCGTAGCCACCGGTTTCAGGTTGGTGTGGAGATAGTGTGGTGAACAACGAAAATGATGTCATAAGATCTGATTGGTGATGTCATATCGAAACAATTAAACGGTTCCTACCAGGGAGCCTTTGCCATATTTATTGTCAATAACTGGTCCAATACCATATTGTATTGATAAGCTCAACTACCAATAATACATATTTATATTGCAAAACCCAATAATTTATTGAATCGCAATTATTATTTCCGACCTCTGGTCACCGGTAATGTTGTAGCTCGTGTGCCAGGCGATAGTCGTGGTTTCACTCCAATCCACACCCGTGCATTGCTTGCCGGCAACGGCCCAGTTGTTGTTTACGATCTTGTACGCTCCGACTTCAACTTTGCCGTTCTCTTTGTCGGTACTACCACAGAAATCCTCCGCGTGGGCAGTCGCTGCAGCAAGGGCGATGGCGGCTGGTAGCAGGAACTTCATCGCTGCAGTGGTCGAACTTGGGGTTGAGAGGGTGGATTGCAGAATGAACCTGGACATGGCAAAGAGCCAATCTCACCCAGTGCCAAGTCCCATCCTAAAAAGTTTCATCTGGACGTTTTGCTGCTGATGTCGCAGTTTGGAATCGCCAAATCTGGGTTGTCGAATTACGGTATCGCTTTTACTTCGCGATCAGTCGCAGTGACAATTCAAACAAAGAACTGCATCTGCAAGTAATCTACCTCGACTCGGACGTACATGTATCAGATATTATACTTATCACTACCTCGAAGTATTTGTGTTTGGTTCGCAGTAGAGCTCGAAAGGTTAATCTGCATGCCTAATCCATGTTGTTATCACATGATGCCGTGCAAAATAATCTCTTGAAATGATTACTGAAGTCCCCGTAGCGAACCGTCTACACGTAATTAATTTGCAAAAGGAATACACGCAAACTTGCGGTTTGTCAGATGTACAGGGAGTAGGGGCTTTTCCCAAAACCAGTACCATATGTGAGTAGAAATCTCGAAATCTGTACCTTTCCCAAAACCAGTACCAGTATTAAACAAAAATAAAGTGGACCACTTTATTTTTGTTTTGTGCATTCGTACGTTGAGAGCACTACTAAATAGTACTACAAATTTTGTACTAGTTCCACTGGAACATCTAGCCAACGGGCCTGATCATCGTGTGGGTATACACTGATCTGCCTATAATTGCACTGCACAAGTCGACCATGACGGTAATACGTCGTCGCCCTTCAGTGTGCTGACGGAATGTGGTGGGAAGGTCGTACTGTACCAGATTTGTATCGCTCCATACAGCGCCTGCACTCGCAACTACTTAGCCGAGAACATAGATATGTGGGTCCAGCTCTTCGACTCGAACGACGCGTTTTTGAACTACGTCAAGAGTGACAACTACGGAGACAATTTCGAGAACCTGAAGGTAGTCTTATCTTGCTATGCCATTGCCAATGTGGACTGAAACTTCCAAAACAAAGACTTTACTAATCCTATTTTGCTGAACGTGCCGTTAGCAATTTACAGATTCCTGTCAAAATTGAGCTGACTATAGTAGTTTCGTTTAATTTTCAGCGATTTATCGTCAAATGGTCTGACAGAATTGAATTTAGTGAAGAGGTGGGAGAAATGCAATGTCACCAGCCAATAGTTGGCTTTGGACGACCTTGGTACCATGTACCAAATATCCCGGCGTATGACGTGTCACATTTGATGTAACCAGGGGTACACTTAGGGCTACGAACCCCGTTATAGTACAAACTTTGTCGAAAGTGAAAACAGCTCCATGATCTAGAATGGTATCCGGGATGCAGGTCCTTTTGGGCATTTTATAAGATTGCAGCGGTGGAAATGAGAAGATCCAGTAAACGTGACTTGGATATATTAAACTGGATGAAACAGAAACGGAGTTTAACCCTTCATGTCAAGGGTCTGTCGGAAAATGAACGGGCTCGGATTGGAGAGTATCAAGTTAGAAGAAGCACTTCAATAAGTATTTTGCTTCTCGATGCGGGTCGGCCCGAGATCGACGAGTTGATATTACCGCCCCGTCATGTTCATGTCCAGCTTTCGACCAGTTAAAAATTTCTTGTCGTCACATCAATGCTGTGCTGAATTATTGTGGTCTACAAGAACACAGCATAAATGCTTTTCATCCAAGTTATTTGGTTGCGACAAATGCACATGCCTTTTCCGGGAGAGGATTGAATTACCTGTTCGCCACACCAACATTGCTAGCATCACTGTACTTCCATCACCTTTTTACAAGCAAGCCGGGCGTCGTGTTACCCGACATATTGCGAGTCGTAGTGAGGACAGTATAGGGATAGCCTACAAGTGTAAAACTTTTAGTGCAGCTGGCCATAACCAACGGACGTGCAGAAGGCACAGTAATGATTCGGATTTAGCTAACTCACAATTGATACCGCATGCGATATCCCTCCAGAATTTACGTAATATAATTTCCGGTCGTCAAGTGAGCACAGCGGCACCATTACCTGCAGAAGGACCTTCTACATTTCAAGCCACAGGAAATTCACGTCGCATGCCAGTAGATTTCTTAATTAATTAATACTCCGGAGAAATATACATCAAACGTACCCTACATACAAAACACAACGTTTATCAGTGTGTGTGCGGCAGCACCACGTACGTGGTCGACGCAGCTTCCAGTTGTTGAGTTTGCGCTCAACAATGCGGTGCATGCGTCCACGGGGCTCACGCCGTTCTACTTGAACGGCTTCCGTCACCCCAGAGTGTCTCTAACTCTTCGAGGAGACACTAACTCCTCTATTCTAAGTGGGGGAGAGGTTCGGAAAGCCCTTTCCTCCCAGGTCTCGGATGTTAGACCAGTTCCGCTGCGGAACAAGTGGGATCCTTTATGGATACCAAGCTGAGCATTGTCAGCAGGGTCGGCGATGCCATGGCAGCGGCCCCGGATAGACAAAAGGAGTACTCGGACAAACATGGAAGAGGAAGCTGAAGTGTATTTAAAGAAGGGGACTTAGTGTTATTAGACACGAGGAACCTACCTCTTGACACTGTCAGCTCTGTTGGCAGCAACAAGCTGAAGCACCGCTTCATCGTAATATTTGCGGTCCTGGCCAGACATGGTGCGTCGTACACCATCGACCTGCCCAAGTCAATGACGACGCACCAGACACACTATATTGGACGTCTTAAGCGGTACTTTGATCCGCAGGGGGTTGCTGACTCGCAGACCCACCTTAACCCAGCTCCTCAAAGCGAGGGCCGGTCACAGACGTCGACGAGGGCGTCAGAGCAGGCGCCCAAGCCTTGGTCTGGACGGCAAAGCTGCGGTCAAGACCGTACGCGAGAGGGGCTCCGTACGAAAGGACCCCGGAGCAATACGCCGAGTACGATGAGTACGCCGGGTACGCACCATACGCGTACGTCTGGGAGTGCGTCGAAGGCGGCTCCGGGCGAGGCAACAGAGCCTCAATCCGTCGGATCACGCGGAAGGCCTCGTCCAGATCGGACGAAGCGGCCCGGCGATCCACCCGCAGATGAAGGCTCGCGATCTCTCGCTCCAACAGCTCCGGGCGTCCCGCAAGACGAGCGAGCTCGCCCTGATTTCCGGCCTGAGTGGCAGCATCGCCGCCAGTCCCAAGGCTAAGTGCGATCTCAAGCACGAGAACTCGTTGACGGAGGCGGTCAACCTCAGGGCCCTGTGTCGGATCCGCAGTAGAAGGACTAGGTCGAGAGTGGCGTTCGGGAGGCGCCGAGTACTCATACTCGTACGAGGGCACCTCCGCCCCTGCTTGACCGGAATGGAGAGGGCCACTTCCACGTGGAGCGGATCCTCCAGGAGCAACAACGTCGCGGTAAGCGAAAGCTCCTCGTGAAATGGAGGGGTTATGCCCACTCCGAGAATTCGTGGGAGCCGATTGAACGGCTCCTGATTGACTGCCCGAAGGCAGTCGCAATCTGGGAGCAGAAGCGGCGGCAGTTTCATAAGTAGTCTGGGGCTTCTTGCCCGAACGGGGTGCGGACGTTGAAGACACTCCGTACCCGCGCTCATCATGAGCGCTAGAAGCCGCGCGCTTCGGGGTGTCCTTTGGCAGCACGCGCTTGCTGACCATGAGGGCAAACCGAACACGAAGATTACGCTGGTTCAGGATGCAGGACAATAGCTGATCTTCATGGAGTTCCCGTAACGCCGTGGGTGAATACTTGAGAGACTCAACCCAAGCCCAGAACATGTCCTCACAAGAACTCCAGGTGGGACAGTTCTCGGGCAGAAGCCAGGGGTAGCCCCAAAGAGGGTAAAGACCACCCCGGTTCTCGGGCTTCTTACGACACGTAGTGAAGTCCTTGAGAGGGGTGCGGCGTGGCGCGAGAAGCACACATCGAGAAGCCTCCAAGTTGTCAACAAACAACTGTTCTTTCTGAACAAGAGTACGCCCGTAAATACCTTTAGAGGTGTGGCCACCAGCAAAGCCACGAGGAGCAACGAGAAGCTCCAGGAAAAGGTCAGCCCCAGCGCTCTCCTCGGGAGGCCAATACCCTCGCGAGTTGATGGCAGCTCCCTGGCTGGCGGGTGCCACTACCGGACCCCCACGCACACGCTGGGCAGCTTGGAAGTCCTCCTGCTGCTGGTCGAGGTCATTCGTGATCTCCCGGGGTTAAGAGATAGCACCCTCTTCCTCCTCCTTCTCTTCCTCTTCATCCGAGGCGTCGAAGAGGCCCCGATGGGGGTACCGAGTCTCCATCTCCTCGCGGAGTGGAGACTTAGAAGCTGTACGCTTCTTAGAGGGCTTGGCGCCTTCGGCTTTATGGGCCTTAGCACGCGCAAGACCCTCGGCAAGCGAGAGACGCTTGCAAGATTTCTCTTCCTCATCGCCACCGGCATGGGAGTGTCCTTAGCCTTGACGGCCGGACTCTCAGAGCGCACAGACGTCCTGGGACTGTGATCACCTTGATCACTAGCGAGCGACTGCACGCTGTCGTCCTTGTGCTCGCTGGGCACTGGGCTGTGCCCTCTCGCAGAGTCCGCAAGATCATTGTGCGTGCTCTCGAACTCGGCTTCGTCCTCACTGCCAGAGTCGAACTCACGTTCAGCGAACCGAGGGTTCGAACGGTTGTCTGGAGAGGCCGAGGGCGACGGGCTGCGGCGCTTGCCTGCTCGCTTGCCCACAGCCGCGTCACCCGAGGAACCGATCGCCTCGGAGGCCACCTGAGTAGCCTCCTGAAGTGCAGAGCCCTTGCCGTGAGGCTTAGTGCTCTTGGCTTGCGCCTTTCCGGCAGCAGCCTTAGAGCGTGTCTTCGCACCGCTCTTTGCAGTGCCACGAGGCATGGCTAACGGTCGAAGTGGAAAACCTAGAAGAAGAGCGCACTGACTGCTGCTCGAGGCGCTAACTGTGAAGTGAGCCTCGGTCGCGCTCGTGCGGCCAAATCGATGGTTTTCGACTTTAAGAATGAAAGTTTGTGACGAACACTTCTTCATTCTGATTGGTCGGTAGACCAAACCTAAGTGGGGGAGGGTGTAACGGGGTACGTAGCCCTAAGTGTGCCCCTAGTTACATGAAGTGTTACACGTCACACTTCAGAAGTATGACAGTCATACTCCGGGATATTTGGTACAAGGTACCAAGGTCGTCCAAAGCCAACCATTGGCTGGTGACATTGCATTTCTATAGGTGACTTATAGTTTGTATTAAACCCAAGCTTTATCTACCTATAAATATACTTAGTTTACATTCTACCTTAAATAGGTCACTTCGCTCTCTTTTGATAAAGAGGGGACATGTGAACTGCCTTTCACTGAGAGTTTGTATACTCTCGGAAGCTAACTTCCTCTACGCAAGGTGCTGTGTGATCCCGTCACATGTACTCCGCCACCCGAAAAGAGGTAGACTCAAAGACGTCGGGGACACCTTCGGTATAACTTGAATAGTAACGGGTTCTTGACGCGTCGGTAGCTGATCATTGAGAGTAGATATAGGAAATTTTACGGGCGGTATTATATTGGGTCCTGGAGCGAACGAGGGTAGGTTCGCATGAACAGTCCAATAATCACTGAGGATTGAGGATATGTAGTTTCCGACTGGATCTTCATAATCACGACGAACTTTCACAAGAGCAACTGCAAACTCACTTTGCGTTTCGACACTTTGAATATTCCAAATAGCGTTTTTGGAAGCTTGTCCATGTAATCTAAAATGTTTTTTCATGTTTCGGAGCAAGTGGACTGTACAAAAGCGTAAATTTACCAAACGCCGTGTCGAGCTCGGAATATCTCTACAGCTCCAATCCGTTTGCCTCTATCATAGATCACTGTTCGCACTTTAAGCTCAATTCCTGCAAAATGACATTCCTCTTAAAACCAAACACAGTTGTCTTCTCCTTCCACGTTCACAAGAGCAGTAGCCAGTGTCACGTTTTGGCCATTTCAATCTAGTCCAATGAGAGATAATATAATACCATTATATATGGGATGTTTACTGTGGGCTCCATCAAATTCAAGTATTGGCAAAAGTGCAAATTGTCCAGAAATATTGACTCTAAAAGCTATAATAACAAGTAAGAATCGCTGGTGTTGATCGACTGCTAAATATACTGCAGTGGTTTGCATCACGGATCTCAGCAAGAATAAAGGGTAGTCCACCAAATGAAGAATTCCATTCTGCTTCACCTTGATCTGTGACTTCATCTTTGGCTCGATAAAGCTTAGATCGGCAATTTTGTATTTTGAGAGGTCTTCTATTAAAGTTATATACATATTAAATAAAATAGAGTGCACAACTGAAATGAGCTTTTT
>NW_003303736.1:963355-966534 GCF_000142945.1 Phytophthora infestans T30-4 | reverse complement strand
AAACCCAGCTATAGTGGGAATCACGTCCTCGAAACCGACATTTACATTTTAGCCTAGATCTTTTAATAGCCGTTTAGCAATAGTTTATCGACTATCCTTAATAAACCGCTTTAATTTTATATCAGAATGCAGTTTTATTTAAAAATCCTTAATCCAAAAATCGTCTTACTCCAAAAATTGTCCTACTTTAAATTGCGTCCTACTCCAAATGGCATCTTACAAAAAAAGGATATTATTCCAAAACGCGTCTTAATCTAATAATTGTATATACTGACACAAACCACCAAAGCCAAATACAACATCAAGAATTGTTGGTAGAAATATTGTATAAAAACAATTTTTTTTTTCTATCAAATGAATTAAGTGTATAAAGCCAACTTCGGAAGCGAAAGTCGACATATTCCACATTCTGGGCACAAAGGCGTAAAGCCATTGCTTCTCAAGTAGTCGTAACTGCAACATTTTTGAAATAAACGGCTAATATAGAGAGGGGCTGCACATTTTGCCAGCAGATATGGCAAATACTGCGCTCTCGGTAGACGAATTCTTGGCAAATTGGACACGCTGCGTACGTTCTGTCCCGAGATTCCGCAATCCAATGATCCCAGCACTCGCCACAAATCCGGTGCTCACAATTCATTCCATTTGTAGGACGAGCGTCAGGATTGCTAAGGTTTGTGTAGCAGACAGGTCATTCATCACTTATATCCTTTTTTTCAGTAGCTTCGAGAGTCGCAACCTTCTCAACTTCCCCATCGTTAGTACGTAAATTTCCATTATTAAGCCTCCGCTGTCGAGGGTTTCTTGATAGCGCGCGTTTCGCGCTTTTCGTTTCTATTTTTGTTTTCTTTTTGTTTTCTTTTCTTTGTTTCCGCATCACAATTGCTCTTCCGCACCTATTTTTGGAGATTTGATCGATTGAAGTATGCGTGTCCGCACACGTGACAGCAAAAGTCAGGAGACGCGGAAGCCGAAGTTGCGTCCATTGTACTTACGAAGCTCCAAAATAGTCAGAAAGAAATATGTTATTTGTATTTATAGAATCCTTAACGCTACGGAAAATAAAGTGATCCACTTTATTTTTGTTTGGGTACTGGTACTGGTTTTGGGAAAGCCACTGATTTCGGGATTTGTGCTCACATATGGTACTGGTTCTGGGGAAAGCTCCAGGGAGTAGCGGCAACAAGAAAGAGTCAAAACCTAATATCTCTAACATTTTATTCTATGTGATCATACGGGACCTCACTATAAGTACTGAGGTGGTTGAAACGAAGTGACGTTCACTTTTTTAAAAGTTGAAAATCAATTTTTCCCGCCCACAACAAAGAACTCACTCCATCCTCGGCATCATGCACTGTGTGTGCTCGACGAAGAACCCGTCCTATGTTTGCGCTGACAAAATGCGCTGTTCCTCGCCCCCCCCTCCCCGAGCGTATCCGCTCACGTAGCTGCAGCAGCTTCATGTCGGTCTCCAACATGCCAAGTATCCTCGCTGTCTGGGCCCAGTCCGCGTTCGGGCTACCAAAGCCGCCCTCCGTCCATACTGTCTCGAAGATACTGAAGAGGGAGGCACAGTTGCTCTCAACATCCATGGACTATTTAGATAGCAAGAAGGGATCGTCACCCATGTTGTTGCTGCTGGAGACGAACTTGGTGGAGCAGTTGGCAGAGTTTGAGTCGCGACGGGCTGCGGTAGCTTGCGCGGGCGTTCGCTGAGATCTTGAAGATACCTCTCGCAAAGTAGCCGAAGTCTACCAAAAGCTGCTGGCAGCACCACTTTATGGCTTGCCACGGCCCCAAGAAGCTATATTTTGGGGGAAATCTAAGGAGCTACGATGGCCGCAGGATATGCCAGTTTGGCTACATATCACGGTACTGGGAAGGGCTAGATGACCGTAAATCTTTTCCAAAAGTGGCTGCAAATACTAGACAAGGTAATTGCTGAGCATGGCAGACATATTCTGCTGCTGGATAACGCCAACCTATGGACCAAGGGGTCATAGCGTGGTTGCAGCAGCGCTTTATGGCTGCACGGACACAAGAGGCAGATCATCGTCCACAGACGATGGGGACACGGACCCGTAGAGTTCGTACCGTCCGAAGCGCTTTAGTGGATATGTGATGCCGCGAACGAGGTGCCATCACAGGATATTAGAAACTACTGGAGACGTGCTGGTTTATACGTTGATGAAGTGAAATTGACGAGCTACTCAATCGATCGAGTAAGATATTAATTCTTATATACAGTACATTTGAGACCTCTTCGATTTGTTTTGACTCACGTAGCGTAAACGCCTTCAATACTTAATTCGTTGAACCCTTTCTTATTGCCGCTACTCCCTGTACTTAATTCGTTGAACCCGTTCTTGTTGCTGCTACTCCCTGTACGGTACAGTGTACCCCCAATTCACGTGATCCGATGTAATGGGGTATATGAATTACAAGTAGCGCGTATTCAGGGGGACTTCTGTACATGTATTCTGCTTTCGGGTGTACCATTTTAATGTAACGTAGTATCGGTGTCAAGTGTCCGTTTTTGTCAAGTGTCACCCCCCTTTATCGACCAATCACACCCGTGAATTGGACCTTGGCCTAGTGGGATTTGCAGTGTTTTGTCGAGTGTCACCCCACTGTTCCTTGAAGCCAGTGTGGCATAACGGGAGCTACCGCAGAGCAAAGGAGAGACCAAATACCAAAATGCGGGTGTCGTGGCAACGAGGCGACGCGGAAGCAGAAGCAGTTTAATCTGATATCGGAGACCTTTGCATCCAAAGCTGCCGCACTTCGCCTGTATAAAACGCGCACCATGCGTGTCGTAATTCAGTCCTTGTGGCCTGCAATTTTTTGCAGCATTTGTCCTGGTGAGCGTAGCTCAACTGATGAGCCTGTGACGCTGATGTGGAACGACTTCAGTGCGCATTGGCCGCCTGAAGTCACTGTATTTGCTCTTGAGAAAAATGTCGTTCTGCAACGCATTCCCCCTGAATATACGTACTGTCAACCAGCAGACATAGCATGGAATAAGCCCCTGAAAGATCGGATTAGAGCGTGGAAGATCTGGCTACCGCTAATAAAGGCTTTATTTGTGTAAGAGATGTTTCCTGGGACGACGACGTCGTATCCACACTGATTAGAGCTAGCTACAAGTGTAGTAGAATTGTGTTGTTGTAGTACAACGA
>NW_003303736.1:960850-963255 GCF_000142945.1 Phytophthora infestans T30-4 | reverse complement strand
TCCGTATTCCTTATGTGATTGGCGACGCTCGGTCATTAGCGACAAAACCAGCAGCCAATCAAATTGATTTAAACTTCGCGCCGTCGGGCTTTATGTGCTTGGCGACAAATATAATTTTGAACATGTTTTTTAGTTTTTCTATACAGGTATCTTTTATGATGGCAGAAAGGCTGGACCACCTCATGTATATGACTGTCGCCAATCACATAAGGATACTGTACAATTAATATGTACGACACCACGATCAACGATTCGTCAAGTTGATATGAGATTTCTTCTCGTGGACGCAAGGGTGTGGACCCATACGATGCCCAATGTGCCAACAGTATGAGTTGGGTGTACAACAGCCACGAACGTGGTTTAAGTAAGCTCTGTACGGTAGCTTACACAGTAACCCCTTTTAAATTGTTCCAATTCATTGCCGACCAAATTCCAAGCAATTCTCGATACACAAATCTCACGACCACCTGGATGAGTAGGCAGAACACGTAGGCAAAACGGGATCTGCTGTAGTCGGTATGTATGAGTTTATGATACGGACGCTACGATGTTGACCAGTTAAAATGATCGATTATTCTGCTCGACCTCGGTTTTTTATTCGGAAACCCAGTCTATAAGAATTTATCTCGCAAACACATAATAACATTATTACAATTTTTTGTTTTCTAAAATCAATTTAACAGGTCAAGCGTACGTGCGGAGCAATTTTGGTCGCACGATGAACATCGTAACAACGAATCATCTTGAGTCAGAATGTTGCATACCTAGGCATTGCATTAGTAAGGCAGAATGCAAGAAAATCGGGAAAATTAAGGTGTACCAACAAATGAACCCTTTTTAAGATAAAATACAGTAGTAACTGTACCTGATACGAGTCGTGGACGACTTCTCTATCAGGTATAGCACCATATCATGTTACTCAGGTCGTCTTTAGTAAACAGGTCATTGCTAGAGTTAGAAGGTCGGTAGAAAGGCGCCAATATTACGCATATGAACGAGGTGAGGAAGCATGCCGGCTAAGAGAAACATAAAATGCAAATGTACTTCGCTGTGCGTTTCCAGGTCAAACGTGGGGGCCTACGGAAACTATTTTTATGGAATTAGGTAAGTCTCTCCTGGACTCATTGATAAGCAATCACTTGTTAAATTAGGCCATTCAACGCTTCTTAACCTGAATCGTGTAGGTTAAGAAGCGTTGGCTACAGGTAGCCGCAATTACATATTTACATAATAATTGCACGTCATATTATTAAAATATCAAAATGTTACGTCATGTCAGGAATACTTGTGAAAATGCAATGGAGTAACAAAAACACGTACAGTATAAACTGCTAATCATTTATAGATAAGTTATAACACGATAGAGTTTTGTTTCCAGGGAGGACCATTGTGCCAGACTAAAAATTAGTCTTGGCAAATTACAAGAATGATACAAACAGTTCCAAGACTGCTGGTTGCTGGCTACTACATTTACTATTTTCAAGTTTTTCCACGGCCACTTCGTAGTCGTATGCTACTTGCTGTCCTCAAAAAAATATATCAGGTTTGTCATTTGAGCAACATCAAATTTACTCCAAAGTAGTCTCTGGGAACGACCTGAGTCAATATATATCATGTACAACAGGATATCCGGTTTCGCAAGGTTCATTTAGGACCGGTTTTATTGTTACCAGCTCACCGGATATTACGGCACCGGTTCAGTATATAGATAGCCGTTTAATTTCTGTGAAATGTTAAGATCGCCACTAACGCGAACAGAGAGAACGTAGTCCACGCATGGATGGTACCACCTAGTACCATTGATATCGTAATGTGACTGTAGCAAACGCTGCCGAGAAACTATACGGACGATGGTATGGCATCTGGAGCCGCATTCACATCAAGTACGCCAAACCTCGTCATTTTATTTACAATTAATTCTATTTACAAATGATACTTTTATATTTGATTTATTATTGTATAGATATCTTCGCAGCTACGTGGAGTGCAACACTTCTTGTGCTCGCTGCACGTGGTGGACAAGGAGACGTCAGTGTTGCTGATTGAAGGCTTCGAGAGGTTCTTCACAGGCCAGAGGTGACTCAAATGCCGACTGTACTTGATTGCTCAATTACTCAATTGATGCTGTGGTACTTGCAGTCACATGAGCAAAGTGTACAAGACATTGGCCTTCCTGTTGGAAGCTCAAAACTACATGAAGAGCGCTACCGGGTCGGGATTTGCCGTTGTTACGGGGACTTCGGATGCATTTCTACTTCGAGATCGGCCAGTATTACGTCGATGGTGCAGATTCCTGGAGATCGCATCTCACGTCGAGCAACCAGACGTATTTACGCTTTGTGAAGAGGTTGAGAGTGTCGCTAATGTGAGTGAAGACACGCCGAGAGTCCAAGTAAAGTACGCAG
>NW_003303736.1:956325-960119 GCF_000142945.1 Phytophthora infestans T30-4 | reverse complement strand
GCTTCAGACATTTGTTTCGATACGTGAGATAATTCATGCGTACCTTCACTCGAGCTTGCCAGACACGAAGATTACCACGAATTGTGCGATCAAGCATCCCCATGCCCGAGTTCAAGCCCTGGTACGTCTGGTACTCGGCCTGAGTAAACGTGACACCGAAAAGTAGCGCCAAAAACACCGACATGCCCACTCGTGTGAGGTTGTACGTAGGTGAGCGCCAGTACATGTCCATAAAGCGCTTGACGAGGAAGTGCATCTGGGTCGTGGACGCTGCGGCTCGTTTCTTGGCGAAGAGCAGCTCGGAGATGTCACGAGACGGCAGTCCGATGCCTTCATTCGACAGAGCGTGGTGCAGTTTCTGCTGCTGTTCGCTGGCTTCAAACGTCGATACAAAGTCCAAGCCATCCGCGGAATTGTTCGAGACACCGGCACCGATACACTCGAGCATCCACGTCGCAGGGTTGTACTTGGCCGGCAGCGACGAGATGCCCGGAAGCGCGTCAAAGTAGTCGACCAGATGCTTGCACTTGTGTCCCAAGTCACCGAAGAACACCGTCTCGCCACCGCGTTTCAGCAGCAACAGACTGTCGAACAGGAAGAAAACCTCCGCCAAAGGTTGGTGGATCGTACACACGATGGTGCGTTTAGAGTCCGCCACCTTCCGCACTCCATCCATGATCACTTTAGCGGATCGAGCGTCCAGTCCACTGGTAGGTTCGTCAAGGAACAAGACACTCGGCTGAGCAGCCAGCTCCACGCCGATCGTTAAGCGCTTCATCTGCCCCGTGGAGCTGCCTCGGATGATCTGGTCGGCGATCTCGTGCAAGTCCAGAAGCGTCAAACACTCGTCCACGGAATCGTACTTAGAGGGATGTCCAAGTAAAAAAGTAATGACTTATTTGCGCCAACTTATTCCATAAAAAGGGCAGTCTTGAAAAGTCGTTGTCAGATCACCTTGCTTATAAGTCAAAGAAAAAAAGTTGGTCCGTCACCAACTTTTCTGAAGGAGAGACGGCTTATGTCAAGGGGGGTTGGATTTCAAGAAGTTGCAGCTGGTGGAGAACGCCTCGAACTACGTCGCCCACGCTCCTCCTGGCCACCGAATGGAGCCTACAGAGCCTGGTGGGACTCCCATGGATGTCGACGATGGCTTTCTCAGCGTGCAACACGCTGCGGTGAATGCTAGAGCGGCACAATATGCGATACATGACCGTCACGGTTTTGCTGGTGGCGAAGACGTCGAGATGGGTGTTCCCGGCGACGGGAGTGCAGGGGAGGCAGACGGAGACGTCGATGACGATGTGATTGTATCGATCTTCTTGCTGTTCATCACGCTTGGGGCAACGTTTGGAGCACTGGACTGGAGATCACTTCGCGCTTCTCCTAGCGAACGAATTGCTGTCAGATCGGACTTTTACGCGAAGCTGAAGGAGCAGAGGTCCCCTTCGGCCTACCGAAAAACACTCCGCTGCATGCCGGCATCATTTGATGCCCTTTGTTCGTTCTTGGAGCCTTTGTACTACAGGAAGTACGGGCTACCAGGAAAAAACTTGCATTATTCTTTTGATTGGAGGCTTGCGGTCTTACTAACCTACTGTGTGGACAAGACGGTGATGGTATTGGAGGTGCAGCAGCACAGCTTGGGATGTCTCGGCCAGTTGCAAGTCGCTACATCAAGCGGCTGGAAAAACTCTTATACGGTATGATGGACGACGTGATTTACTTTCCGTCGCCTACTGCAGACGATGAGTGGGGGGCGTTGGTGGACGGCTTTGCTGGGAAAAATGCCGATTTTCCAGATGTGGCATGTGTATTTGATGGCACTCTAATACGGACTAGAAGACCCAACGACCATCAGGTAGATTGCTAGGTACTCTCTTGCTGTCTTCAAATTGTGATCATCGCTCCCTCAATTATTTCAGGGCTTTTACGACAAGAGCGGCAAGCCATCTTATAATGATGACCAATTTCTCCCCAGCCCCTGGCTCGATAATCCATTTCTTCACCCACGTCTTGCAATCGACCGTGACGATACCAATACCAAGAAACTTCCAAGCACCAACTTGTTTCTGCTTGAACTGGGTAAGTTCATAGCAAAAGACGAGCGCAAGATCCCAGTTATGCCACTTTGGCTTTCGCTGACCATCTCGCCCTGCACGCCCTGTATACTCAGCATTTAAACCCTCAATGATCTTCTCCATCGCACCGCTGTCTAGTTTTTTCTTCTTACAATGTTTGCATTCGCAAACGAACAGTGGATTGTCACTCCCAGGAACCATCACGTAACAATCCAATCTCTCGCTGTCCTTAGCGCGAGCAAGATGGCCGAAGTTGCAGTCACCATCACCAGCACCGCAGGCGCCAATAATATAATCCGGCCATCTCGCATTAGGTGGTGCCACAAACGGGATCATGGTTTCTGCGAACTTCTTCTTCAAACCAGCGTATCTTTCCAACAACGCACTGGCCTTAAATTTTGTTGGATAGGGTTCGTCCTGAAATTCATCAACCAAAGCAAAGAAGAACTCGTTAAAGGCGATTCCTCGAACACCATTTTTTCGCGACGCACAGAAAAGCGCATGAGCCTCTAAGCTCTCGAATTCGCAGTAATTGTTTCTGAGAGCATTTGTATTTCCGTGTGGTTCATTGCCAATTCGTCTGCGAAACTCATCAAAAACACTAGCTGTTGAATACTTCGTCCCGGTGTTGTAGTCGTAGTACGCCGAAAACTCCTTTCCACCGAGCACGGCGAGGTACAGCAACACGTCTTCCTCAATGACTGGAAAACGACAGATTGGTATCCAGGGGGTTCCATCCCCTTTTTTTAAAATGCCCCCTGAAACAACCACATCAGTAATTTCTTCATCAGCCAAGTTCGCAAAATGCACATGCATGCTCTGAACCCCCACTTTACTCTTTTTCAGAGGAGGTTCACTCCTGTCATCATCACCACTGGTAGCAGAAATCGTGTAATGAGGAAGTTCAACGCTGGCATTGGTGTACGATAGCGCCATCAGCTGCGCATGTCTCCCTGACTCAGTGTTCATGAAACCTTTGGCATCCTGAGCCTTGACATATACCGCCTTGAACGCTGCGTCTAGCATGTCCGCCAAAGCAAATATTTCATTTTCCGCAACTTCCTCCAGAGCAAATTGTACCACAGCGTCCACAAAATACCGCGAGAACAGACCACGAGAATTATCAGCAATGTCCTTCACGACGGGGTGCAAATTTATCACCTTCTGCCACGATTCTTCCTTCGCAGGATCGTTGAAGGGAATAGACTGGTAAGTTGGAAAACTAGAGACAACGGTCATCCACCAATGAGAGCCTGTGCGACTGTGCTGTGACTGACTAACCAGATTCGAAATCTTTCGTCCGTGCACATTACAATCACGACCAGACCGCAAGCACGAAAGACATTGCGTTGAAACGCCGCTAATTTCATCATGTTCGGAATTTCCCCGCTTGCGTCATTTCATCCAAAATGAAGAACGGCAACACTTTTCGATTGATCATTTTCGTGCGCGCATCAATGACATCTTTCAGACCACACTTGGCCACTTCAAACGTTTCGTTTTCAACGCGGATCATCTGTGCGCCAACATCTGCACGGGAATAATACCTCAACAGTTCGATAATGAACCCATACGTCCACAGTTCCTGCGTGGTGTAAAACGATGAAGCGCAGTTCAAAATCTCTGCTTTTGGTAGCTTCTCCAGCCCGTCCTTCTTCACAACAGATTCGAAGGCAGTCGCGATGGATGAAAAGTTCCAATACACGCGTTGCATTT
>NW_003303736.1:954827-956225 GCF_000142945.1 Phytophthora infestans T30-4 | reverse complement strand
CCTTCTTGGTCTTGCGTGTTTGGCCATCTGAAGGGACATCTTCTGCGTTATCCTTGCTCGTAACTGGGCGGGAAATCCGTTTTCGCTTGGCTTTGGGAGCTTGGCCAGTGCTGGTAGTGCTGGTGATAGCAGCCATCGAGGCCTGATGAGCTTCAACAACCCTACGGCTGGGACGTCTGTTTCTCTTGGGCATTCTCTCTGGTGTCAGGTCCTGTGCAGGCGAAGAAGGCGAAGCTTGTTCTGAAGCGTCTTCGTCTTCTGAGTGATCCTCTTCATACTGCGTGTAGTAAGGTGGCAACTCTGCCGAAGATGGAGGTGCCGTGACAGCAGCTCTATGAACCAAGCGTGCAGCACGTACAGGGGGCACGTACATGTTCCCGTCCTGTGTCATATCGCGTGCTGGTAGAGCTCCGCACTGTCTTGCGCTGTCCTGGAAGCGAGGCATACAGGGCAAGGAGCGCTCCTGATGAGCACGCTTTCAAAAAGGAAACCAACTCTCTTTGAGCATGTTGAAGACATGCCGTTCGATAGGTCAGTCAAAAAGTCGTCTCCTGGCGAGTGAACATGGGGACGACTTTTGGAGACAACTTTTTTCAGCGCTCTGATAAGTCGTGTAGCCAATAAGTCATTACTTTTTTACTTGGACATCCCTCTTAGTGCTGTCCGGAACGCTGCTATCTTGACGTAAGAACGCACTAGACGTGAGAGCTTCACGGATCGTGGAGGCTTCCGAGTGAATGTCCATTTGCTCGCAGTAGGCAGTGCATCGACGGATAAACTCGTTGGCTTCGTAGCCATTCAGGAGGATCTGACCCGAGATCGTCCCGCCAGTCTTCCGGTGCGCGATTACGTCCATGAGAGTCGTCTTGCCAGCTCCCGAAGCGCCCATAAGAGCGGTCATTTGACCAGGAAGAGCAAAGCCACTGATACCTTTAAGCAGCTCGATGGATTCCTTGGGATTCGACGGCTTTGGCACCGAGTACCGCAGGTCTTTGAACGCCACAGTGACTGGAGTGAAGCTCGAGTTTCGAGACGCTACCTCCATCACCACCTCACTCGCTGTAAGAGACTTGGAGACATTGCTAGTGGGGGTAGTAGCAAGTCTGTAAGCGTCGTCTTCTTCGGTCTTTGTAGTGACAACCCCCACGTTCTCGGGCGTCTCGTAGCGTTTGTACTCTAGAGCCAGATACCCCAGAGTCATACACGTCACGTAGAAGACAGCCATGTAGATGACGCAGTAGAAGATCCAGATCTTCTCCGTCTTGAGGTCGAATAACTGCAGGTAGTACTGGCCCATGGTCGTGCCTTCAGTAGTACAGTAGTCGATATCATGGTACACGCACACGTCCAGTACTGACGACGCGGTACTCGATAATCGCGAGTGCACGCAGTGTCCAG
>NW_003303736.1:952587-954489 GCF_000142945.1 Phytophthora infestans T30-4 | reverse complement strand
CAGGAACGATGACGTCACCATACTGTATTGCTCGTGAACAGGGTACCCGGTAAACGATCTGGGTGAGTCGGCAACGAAAACTTCAAGCAATGTACCATTATTTTGCCAGCTTTTCCCATTCACGCACGGGATTTCTTGCTATCACACGCGCGATAAACGCCCACGGAGAAGGTGTGCTGGGCTTTAAGTCCTGAAGAGGATAGATGCGCGCAGATTCAACACCAGTCTGCGCGCTGCTGACTGAAGTTTGGGGGGTATTATCGGCAAAATCACAAACGGCACCATCTTGTTCAGATACCGAGCAGACTCCTAGTCGCGCGTCCACAATTATTTGAGGGCAAGAGCCCTTGACAGTGGGCGACATCTTTTGGTTATTCTCCGTCACTTGCGAAGCTGTCGCGAGTCCGGAATTTGGAGGAGATTGTTTCGAAGCTGTGGTAGAGATCATCGCGAGGCCTGGATCACGGACCGTTCCTACTGCAAGTTTGGTCTTGAGCGTTTTCCGATCACAAAGGGGTAGACCAACTGCCGTTTTCACTTCTGCCGTTCCCACTGCGACTTCACTAACCGCGGCACGAGAAGTCTTACTTGGAGGAGTCACCAAAGCTGGATCACGGACTGCTGTAGGCGGCTTGGTCTCGAGAGTTTCTCGATCACATGGACGAGGAGTCACCATAGCTGTGCAGACAAGCGAAAATTGTCGAATGACAACAGGAGCAGGCGAGCATATTGTGCGGATGGACAAAATATGTCAGAAAAAAAGTGGAGAGGTGCTTTGTATGAAAGAAGAGAAACGATTCGACTGAGTGTAGACGATTACCGATTGATGGGTTCAAGTAGACTACACAGTTTCAGTAACTTTACCACCGGGCAAGTTACTGAAAGGGAAAAATCTAATTTAACTAGCTCAAAGAATATCTTGTCAGAATCAGTGTGAAGCAGTATTCGCCCACAGGCCGCGCAAGCCCAAACCGAAGTCGCTTCAGCGCGCTTCGCCGCCACCAACGCTGGCATTCGGCGATGTCTGCCGCCTTTGGACAATCATCAAACATCAATGAAATCCGCTCTCGAGTGGTCTGTCCTTCGTCATCACACAGCGTTTTGTCTCCATGCACGAAAGACCCAGGATCGACACCACAACAATAATAATAAGCCAAAACCAAACGCGGGTCCTTCAAATACCGTTGCCCTTTAGCCAACCATTGGATATCGTCGTTAGTCAGCGAAGACACAGTGAGTATTCCCTCACTAAGTTCACGCACCAAATCACCCTCTATCTCTCGTCGCCGATTACATAACTCCTGGCGCACTTGCCTCTCTTGCTCGGCCCGCTCTTCTGCGTCGAGCGGTTCCTGAAGTCGTTGCGCACGCCGTACTTGCTGCTGATGTCTTCGTCTCGCTCGCAAAGTACTCGCCGTAGTTGATTCTTCAACGGCAGCGCGAGACTCGCGCTGCAGGATACGTCGCAAGCGTTGCTAAGTGTTTCTTCTTATCCGTATTCTTCGGTCCTTATAGCTACTGATTGCTCCTGAGTAGCAGCGGAGGTTTCACGCTGGCGCGCGCGTCGGACGCGTTGCTGAGCACATCGTCTTGCCCTTCGTTCTTCAGCACGCTCGCCTTCCATCGTCCGATTTCTTTAGGAAATGAACCTATACACGACTGCATCTTCGTCACCGGATTGAGCTGATACTTAAAGACTTACGCCCTAACGGTGAGAGCCCGTAACCTTCGCCCGGATGGTGCTCCAGCCAGCATGATTTTTGATTTGGAGCCCGGCACGAAGCTTCGCATCTATGCTGGTTGCTTTTCTGCGAGAGATTACTCCAAGGCGCGCGTCGTGGACATTCCGGTTGGATTCTGTGTTCTGTTCTGAGGTGACCTTATACACAACGGAATGCCGTA
>NW_003303736.1:945612-948037 GCF_000142945.1 Phytophthora infestans T30-4 | reverse complement strand
CCCAACGGTTTTCTTCTTGAATATGGAGTTGAAGTGATCTTTGGCCTTGCTCACAGCAATAAAGGACTGATAGTGCCCGTAAAAGTGCTCTACCCCACCCTTCATACGTCAGAAGTAACCTTTTCAATACTCGGGTTTTCTTTTTTTACCCCTTCCGTTTTCGAGAGCAAATTCTTGAAATGCACAGGCCTAATTTTCACATGCTTGATATCAAGCATGTCAAAAAAAGTCTTAACGTAAAATTTTGTATAGGACAAAGATCGGTGTCGTATATTTGTACAAGATCCTGGAATCGTTCGTATTATGGACCCACATGCTTTATATCGAGCAGGGTGAGTAAAATCCGTAAAGCCCATACGCGACATCATGCATGTGCAAATGGCTCTTTTATTGGGAATGAATCGTTTTTGACGGAGTCACGTGCAGAACGGCTACGAAAGCAAATTTGTGTATTGCATCTGTTTGCTAAAAGCAAGTCATTTGGGCTATTACCTACGCAGTTTCACTGTTTCCTACTCTTGCTGCTGTCTGTCGTCACCACCAGTTTCCGTTGTCTCGTTCTGATCACAATCAGAATGTTCACCACCATCACTTCCCTCATTGCCGAGGCCTGCGGCCTCCTCCTCGTCCCCACCGCCCCCCTCCTCTTCACGACCCTCTTGTCCTTCCGCCCGCTTTTTTGGTGGGGCCCTCAGCTGGATACCGCGGCCGTGGCGCGGCTGTGGGCGCTCGCTTCCATTGCGCCAAAGCTGGTGCCAAATGGAGAAGCAAGTCTGGTTGTTATTGGGGTAATGTCCTTGGCGCACCTTGTCACACAAGTAGACACTGCATTATACGTGTTAGATAGGAGTAGTAAGAAACATAGAGCATAGCAACGTACCGTTTTGAGCCTTTACTGCAGCCAGGACAGTAGAAACGCGTCACCTGCCGCTGTGTACTGCTTGTTTTCCGTATAGTATATACCTTGCACTGCCGCTGACGTCGCTTTCGAATTCCATTCACCTCCACCCACTCGTCGTCCATTTTTAGCTGGTGGGTGGACGGTGGAGCGTCGCCATGCAGTGGTGTAACTGGTCTAGGTGAGTACATCGTTGGACACATACAGTAATAGTTAGCAAGGAGAAAAGCAAGCAGAATAAGCACTTTACTTACCGTGTTTGCAAATTCGGCTGACCCCACTTGTAGTAGCTGGGCTTGCAACTGAGCGATGAAACCGGTTAGTTTGAATGGTCCCCACAGAATAGATGTTCCTCTCAAGAAGTTGTAGCGAGCTTTGTATCTATTATACTCGATAAATCAGACCCTTCTACGATGCGCCAATTGTCAATGATGCCCTTCCAGCGTTCGGCCTCCTCCTTACTTCGTGGAGGTCGCTGTCCCCCGCGACGGTTTGTTGTTGAAGCTGCGCCAACTGCAGGTGTAGAACTCGGTGAATCGCCAGTTGGAGGCGCATCTAGTGACAGTTCATCACTCGTCTCCGTGTCGCTCTCGCTTGGAATCTCAGCATCCACAACATCTTCAAGATTGTCCATGTCCTCGTACCATTCTGCTGACCCAGTGTCTGAATCATCGTAATCCGAATCCAATGCACCACCATCATAGATGTCATCATCGTGACGGGAATCTTGACGGGAATAGAGAGGAGGCGGGGTTGTGGGAATAACACTAGCCATATCCAGTGACCTTGCAAAACCAACAATAATATACAGCATGTTGTCAAAATCAATCTCGCACATGCTTGATATCCATCATGTGACAGCGTACCTGGCAGCCGAAGACCGAGGTGGCGTTAGCGGTGAAGTCTGTTGCGCAGAGGAAGCACCTTCCGATGTCGACATGGCTCCACGATTTGCCTGCGTTGTGTCTGTTGCACATGGCGGAGATGGCGACGTTTCGCTATAGTCCAAATCCCCACCAACAGACGCATCGCTACAAACAATTACAATCATGAAGTGTGAGATACACATCGTACGCAAAACGCATAATCTCCTCATCTGACGGCTTCGTCACCAGCAGCAACGTGTGGGCTCGTTGTACGCGCAGATTTGTCAGCTCTTGATCTCTTCGATGGTGCGCGCTTACGCTTACCTTTTGCTTTGGCCTTGCCAGGCGCCTTTGCCGGTCTTTTCGACTTCGCCGCCTTCTTCGGTGTTGTGATCTCTGGCGCTGTCGCCATGTCAAACTCGACGTCGTCATTTCCTTGGTCTTCTCCTGTTTCAACGTAATCTTCGTCTCCGCTGTCACTCCCATCCTCATCAGCAGAAGCAGCATCGGTAGCAAGCTCTTCTGCATGCAATGCTGCGACTGGCGCTTTCTCTTTCTATCGCGGCGCTCTTGCCAGCAAATCGTAGTACCTCACTAGTGCCGCCCTTCTTCTGGTACGTAGCTGGAGCAGGAGGCTTGCGTGGAGGCCACTGTCACTATA
>NW_003303736.1:925367-944476 GCF_000142945.1 Phytophthora infestans T30-4 | reverse complement strand
CGTACAGACTGTTTAAGCAATTTCCTTCGCGGCTCTGCAGTTGGCAGCCGTGCAGTAGTAACTGGTGTCGGCATTAAGACAATCGTCTCTGAAGCAGTCATAAGCGCACTTGCACTTATCTGTAGGACCCGTGTCTGGAAATTTAATCTTCTCTGGGTTTCGAGACACACTCACCTTGTCCACACCCATCGGCCAGAGGTCATCACCGTCGTCGTCAATAACGATTACCTCGGGTTTACGAGGAGCCGCTTCATGACGAAGCACAGCATTGCGCCGCGCAGACAGCGCCTCACAAACTCCTGGCAGCCGCAGAAAGCTATTCATGTACATCGCCTTCATTTTGCCGACATTGTACACTTTGGTGGAGGTGCGGACGGGCTTTTTGTGTCCCCTGTAGCGCAGCTTTCGCGAGCTTGTCTTCCAGGGATTGTTCTTCATGCGTTTCTTCTTGTCCTCCCGCTCCTTGTACGTCTGGACGCCCTTGGCCGTCGCGGTAGCCTCCGCTGCAAGCTCCTTCTTCACAGTCGCGTCCATGCCTACCTCGCGACCCTGTTCTTGGCTGCATCCCGCAGCCTTGTGCCCTGCCGTCTTCCCCATGATGCTTCCTCTCCTCGACTGCCGCGAATTTTCAAATGGGCCCTTTAACCTAGCATATGTCATTGCCGTAGGCTCAGACTCAGAACCACCCACACCAACCCCTATCATCACTGCGCGGATGTGCCACAGCGGACAAACTCCATTTTGTCCGAAATTCAGACTTGGCTGTCCATTTTTTATATTCTCTCGGAGTAATAGCTTCATGTTGAACCAGCCGCATTATACCCGCTTTTGCATATTCCGCAATTGCACGTTTTCGTCGAGTCGAGTGACGCTGACAAAAAATGTTTTATTTCAAAGAGAGTGACTATATTGACCGACTGAGTTAACCTTCCCCTACAAATTTTTGACGCGCTCCCATCCGTACGATGTATACAGTGTGTACCATGTATACCATTCAGCCTGACAGCCACTAAATTTCGAACAGCGTAACGATCGTAAGGCTGCAGGAGGGGGAAATGGATCTTCGCGTCCGAGCCGTCCAGAAGAGGCCGCTAGCTGGGGCTGTCGCGCGCGAGATCGACGAGAGCGACAGCTGCGATTCTGAGCCGCCCCGAGAAGCCTCCCAGGACGACGTCTGGCTCCCAACACCCGCTGCGAGCGGTGGTGGTTCGGGTGATGGAGAGTCTTCCGAGGCTTTCAGTGTGTCGGATGTAACCGATTTAACCAGCAGCACTAGCGAGGGTGGTCCCCCCACACGCGTGGTGGCATTACCACCCAACACGGTGGAGTTCGCCTCGTGGGAGGCCTTCGACGAGTACCTGGCTGCTATGTATCTGCGCTACAGATACATATATATGTGTCTATAGTTAACTCTTTCAACAAGTTGATTTTGATTCTGCACTTACCAGTCCCACTGAGCTTTACTGAATAAAGTTTCTCATGCTCATGACATGATGCCGGTCGTACTTGCACGCTCATCCAACAAAGTCTTCACATCCGGATATACGTATACGGACGCTTGATTGCTCAACTGACTTATTTTGTGTCGGGCATGGTCGGGTATTGATCGGGTGCTGTCGGGCACCATTAGCCTGTCTCTTCCACACCAGTCGGGTTGAATAGCAAGTGCCTATTTCAAAACAAAATAGAAATTCGCAGTGGTCGACAGCGCTTTTTTATGTTCACTAATTGCTCCCGCTACACAAAACAAGCGCTGTGACCAGTGGTCAAAACACTGTGGTCAGTGACCACAGTGTTTTGAGGGTGAGCCATCAAAGATTTGCAAATAAGTCAGATTTTAGCAAAACAAATACAGTAGTACAGAAGACCCGGTAGGGGTCGTCGGACTAATTTTCATAGGTAATTGTCTGTTCAATTGTGATATGCTCAATGTACTCAAACCCCTGTTATCCGATATATATAGGGGATTCTGAATTTACAAGTTACGCTTTTTCAGGGGGACTTTTGACTGTTTTGAATAGTTATTTTGGATTTAGGATCATTATACCCGGAAGTTTATAAAAGGTCCGAGGGGGCTAAAACGGGGTGCAGTACTGTACGAGTAGGGATCCAAACGAGGGCTACTTGGTACTATATTGTATTTAGTATTCCACTCTCTTTAATGCCTGCTCGGCAAAGCTAATCCATCTGTGTGCTTTTGTGATCCGTGTGTGTGGAACTCTGGAACATGACTTACATGGTCAAGGTTCGATTCGGGTTTACGGGGCGGCCGGCGATCAGTTTCTTAGATCGAACACCATCATATTTTTTAACTTTAATTTTGCTATTTGCTGCATTTTTTGAAAAAAAGTGAATAAGTGAATATTTTAGATCTTAGATTAAAAAAAAACTTAGCCACTTGTGCGACAGGGCGTGGCATCACACTACAAGTCGATAATCATTTTTAATGGAACTCAGCATCTAGTCTAAATGAAGCCCAGATTTATGAATTTAAGGAAAAATTAATATTAATACATGTACTGTATATTTAAAATGGCGACCGGATGGCCAGAAAGATTCCAGTATAAGCAGTGGCATTCATTGTAGCTAAAAAGTTCACGAGGTCTAAATATTAATGCCTTCAACGTATTACACGTTTTACAAACTCTCTGGAACATATTACCTCACTCGTGCTAGCGAGCTAATCCCTGCACGATTAATCTAAATACACCATGGCAGTCATGACAATGTTCAGGAAAGCAATAGTTGCAAATACTGCGCCGAAGAAAGAACTGAGTTCTTCCATCTGAGCAAATTGAACACCAAGCGCCATCTCAAATACCACCGACAAGTAGTCGACAAACACCTCAATCGCGAGCTGCAAAGCGAGAGCAACGAATTGACCGTTACGCCAGGAGATGCCCACAGATTCGTCCTTGCGAAGCAACCCGAGGCGATAGTAATGTGTATTTTCACCCAAAAAGTATAGCACAGCAGCCGAGCAGCCGATAGCGATGTACTCTGCATACATATCAGCATGCAGTTCAGCTGAATGATACGCGTGACATTTCTTACTTTGCAGCACGAAGCTCTGGATGAGGTTTTCATTGGAAGGATGGAGTTGAACATTACTGGATATCTGGCGAAAATCCGTGAGTGTAAGTTGATGAGCAGAGGCCGTCCGCATCGTAATCTTTTCTTTTGGACGAATACTCCACACCAACCTTGTTGCTTTAATTGCTCTTAAAGTTATTTCAATGAACATCATTCCAATCGTACTGGCAACGAAAAAGTTGCTATTCTGCTGGCAAAGAAGCAGAATTCTGGTTTGGGTATCGATCAGCACGGTAGGAAGACTCACAAGAATGCACATTGTACGGATATCACGCACTCGTGACTTCAAAATGTACAACTTGATGAGTTCCTGGATCACCAGCTTCAACAAGGTGGTACCAATCATAAACCACGCGATAATCACGTCTCCACGTTCTGCAAGTCTTTGTTGGCTCAAAGAGATGCACATATCCGCCAATCAGTGGTACTCCTAAAATCTCCGAAATTATCTTTATATGCACTGCCCACCAACGCCGCCGACGTACGGGTACTCGGTCGCCTGCCAAGGGGACGACGCTATTGGTTTTACTGCCTTTGCCTTAAGAGCGTTGCCGCCGAAGTTGACTTTCACGACCCTCACGTGTCTCCGTATAGTAAATGTTTCGGAAGGTACGTATGACTCCAGTGTTGTAAATAGAAGCACATGCAGCTGACAAGTACATGTCCATCTTGTATTCTTGAAGACAAGTATTCGCTACGAGAACCCCCACACCAGCTAATAATGCCACTGTGACCACGGCATACCCGTATAGCCCTGCAGCTAGTCTTATCAAACAATATCGGACAGTTGGACGTCCACCAGAAATGTTGACAAAGTGGAGAGAGCGCATTGCAGGGACATAGCCAATCCAATTAAGTGTGCAGTACCCAAGCGCAAACCAGATTGTATTCGCGATGATTAACTCGGTACCGGACTGATGCGATGAGGCTTCCCCACTGAAGACATTTCCGAGAGAGAAACAGCCGCATACCATCCAGGAAAACATAAATGTTTGGATAGCGTTTCGAACCACAACGTGTTGGACACTTAGCGCTTTATTCCATATCGCACGGCGTAGACTACAGCGCAAAGAAGTGTTGACGGCCATACAGTAGGTAGAAGCCAGATGCTTTCTCGTTTCAGTCGCACCGAATGTTCTATCATTAGACCATCGTCAATAAATAGTCAAGCAATAGGGAAGTCAGCGACGAATAATAATTTAAATTATTATCTGTTTTAAAAATAGAAATTAATAAGCTGCACTCAAATATTCAGGCCGTCTTCGACTTGCTCCCAAATAGCTATTTAATTAAGCACACTAATAAACCATCTCAGTCTCATTAAGGAGCTTTAGCTGCTGGAATATCTTTTGGTATCTGAATAAAATCTGAATAAATGACGGATAGATTACCGATCGATATCACTACTAAGGAAAACGGCCAGTTTGGGGCCGCCGACCAATTAAGGGCCGAGCCAAACTTACAACCAATAAAACTTGTTATATGCAAATGAGAGACCATGGGTGGTCGAAATACGTTAATTACGAAACCTTCAGACATTGATAGACGAATGGCGGGAAACAAATGCTTTGGTGCCACCGAGCTAATACGCCATGGTCAAGTACCGGACAGAGGTAAAAGCTGAAGCGGTAGCCCTGGTTCGAGGAGGCGTACCAGTGTCTGCAGTTGCAGAAAGAATGGGAATTCTAAAGCGAACCATTCGCAAGTGGGTTCAAGCTGCTACCAGTGGCAAGTCGCTGGAACCCGCTCGAAGAGGACCACGTCCACTGCTGCCTGAAGAGGCAGAACGCCATATTTACGAGTGGGTAGTCGGTCGGCAGCTTGTTGGGTTTCCTGCCGACCGCCACCAGTTCCTGCGTAAGGCCCAGGAGGTGGCACTCCTTGTGTGTGGTCGCTCTGTCGGGGATGGCTGGTACCGGCGATTCATGGAGCGCCATCCAACGCTGGCAAGTCGCACGGCTCAGAAGCTCACGCTGAAGCGGAATAATATTGACTCTACAAATCTGACTACTTTGTTTAACTCACTAGCCCAGCTAGTTATTGAGCTAAAGCTGGATGCGTCGCGCGTGTTCAACATGGATGAAACTGTCTTTCAAACACGAAACAAGAGCAAAAAGTGGTGGCGGTGCGAGGATCCTCTAACGTGTGGAGCATGGATCCTGCTATTAGTTTTCACCTGACTATTGTTGCAGCGGGGCTGCCGTAGCTTTAGCGTCAGAGGAAGACGTTCGACTCAAAGAGTCACTAATACTAAGTTCCTTATCCAAAGGACACTTACAGCCCAAGACCAGGGCTCAAAGTTAACACCTTAACTTTTATGCCTCAAACCAGAAGTGTTTTAATTACTATTATTGCCGCCAAGCCGCCTAGGGGTAAATGTATCTCTTTAACTATCTAGCATAGTTAAACCCTAATCAAATGCATAACGTGTGGCTTTCAGCCAACGTACTGAGAGACCTTGTTAACTCTCCAACTTATGTACTGAGAGTTTGTTAACTCTCCGGGTACTTCGTACCCCTGTGTGCTCCACACCATGTAATCCCGTTACAATTGTAGCATGTGGAAGCAGTGCTGGCTTTGTCGTGCCACCCGCCTTCATCCTGCCGGGAAAGACGGTTGAATGGGATATACTAAAGAATTGTGATATACCAGGGGCTTCCATTACTACGTCTAGCTCAGGTTTCATCAATACGTTTTTGTTTGAGAAGTGGCTGTTATTTTTCGCGAAATCTGTGCCAAGTTCCGTGAAGCGGCCGCTGCTGCTTGTACTGGACGGATGCAGCTCTCACTACTCCGCGGGCGTGGTCAAAAAGGCCTCGGATTTGGATATCCTACTCGTTTTGCTGCCGCCAAATGCAACCCACCTGCTACAACCTCTAGATGTTGCTGTCTTTGCCACACTCAAGTTAAAATTATGCAACTTAATTTACGGAATGGTGGAGGAGGACGACGATGGACGCTACACGATTGACAAGACGACAGCGATACGCTTGGCGAGCATGGCGTGGACGACAGCAAAATTGGCCGGAACATCAAGGTTGGATTCAAAGCATGCGGAATTTTCCGCTTTCTTTGGTAAACATGAGCAATAGACTAGGTGTCTACAACAAGAATGGAGTCCCTAGCCACGCGCACCTTGCAACGTGGCTGCACGTAAAGTCGACGGTCGAACATGAGGTTCTCAGGCTTCCCGTACGGCCGAAGAAATCAACAAAGCGCAAGCGAGTCGAGCTGGGTGGCCAATGGCTGACGCAGGCGAAGTTAGAAGAGGCTGCGGCGAGTGCAACAAAACCGCTCAAACCAAAAAACCTAATAAGCCGATATCAGAGCCAGCTATGCCTGCCAACATTGTTTGTTCGGTTGTGGTTTAGATCAAAAGAGTGTTAGTTGGATGCTTTGACTGAGCTTTGAATAGAAAACTTTACTTACCATTTAGTGCGGAGAATAAACGTGATCAAGCGGACTCGAACTCGCGACAACCCTGCTCCCCGAAGGGCCCTCAATAAGCTAGCCGTCTTAGCGACTGAGCTGTCAGCACTAATTAAGAAATGCGATAATCACTTTGACAAATTGATGCACCTTCACTATTCAATATACTTTCAATTTGTAAATCATCTATCTCAGATATAATGATGCAGTAACCCGATCCCTATTACCATGCGATTTTCGTGGTCGCCTCTCTGTAGACCACCGGTACTTTATTCAAGTCAAAATCCAGCCCTTAATTGGCAATCGGCTCAAATTCAATTGAAAATCTCGCAGAACCTTTATGCCATCAGTTTGATTGGTCCGGCAGCACAAAAAAATTAAGGAGTAGAAGAGATGGTGGGCTTTCCAAACCTGCCACATTTTGTCTCTTCTGATAACGCGATCCCGAGTTATGAGAAGAATAATTGGGCGTCTCGAAAACGGCCCGAAATTGGCCATTTCCCTTATATTCCATCGCTATTCCACTGGAATATATTCAGGACGACGAAAATTCTTATTCCAAGGCCTGAGTTTTTCCAAAGGCTAAAGGTCTCTATTACTCCATTGACAAAGACATGCACCTCCTATTGTTGACGAGATAAAGATAATCGTTTCGAAACTGGCCGCACTATTATTATATAATAGCTATGATCAAAAATTACTTGTTTTACAACCGATCTAATAGCATAATTCTAGTGCTGTTATCGCAGTAAATTACATACGGAGGTGATAAAATATAGGCGGATGCTACAGCCCATGTTTTCTAAAAGGGTTAGGTGGCCAAATCATGGAGTATCGCTAGGTTTTGTCCATGATTCTAAAAAATAAATTACGAGGAGCGTGAAGTTTATGCTGAATATGTTTGTGATATGGCGTAACATGGGCAACCATATTCACAGTAGGGTGTGAAAATTGAGGAATGAGTGCGCTTTGGCTTTGTCGGACGTTTCTCAACTACTGTATTGCATGGTCAAACTACCGTTTGTAATGAGAGATTTTGCTGTACTCATGTCAAAGCATGGTGAGGTCATGGAAACATGGAAACATGTATGTTTTCGGACTTAGAAACTGTGTCTACTTAGCTAGCTTTTTTTGCCTTTGCTGTCGTCGCTGAACTCCATGATGGTACGCAGGATATCCCATCAACAGCGTAACAATCCATTGGCCGTGTAATTGCTGTCTGCTCCCTTTCAGAACCGGCGCCAGAGGTACAAACAGACGAATACCGCGCAGTTATTACCGTCTTTCTGGATGGGGCTATGCACGGCTGTGATGCTAAAAGCCTTTGGAAGACATTTCTTCACGATCTCATCTGCCAGCTCTGCAAGCAAGTTGTGGTTAGCGCGCTTGTCCATGCTATCGTAGCAGCACACAGTCTGCGTATATACATCCACCACGAGGCAGGTCCAGTGAGTTCTGTTAATATTCTGCGGCAAGAAAATTCGTCCCGAACTGGCTGCAGAGATCAAGCTCAGTATCGTAGGTGGAATACGCATTCCTTTCTTTGGGGTCTTTGGTACCGGTGTTTTCATGGGCGGCAGCAAAATAGTTGTGTTGTTGCTGTAGACGCCTTCTACCATCTTTCCGTAAGCGGTGATCGTATTGTCGTTATACCAGCAGTCGACACGGGCACAATACAGATGAGACCATTCAATGTCCACACCTTCTCCAAACCCAGGAAGGCGTTCGTTCGGCCAAGCATCAAGCATTCGCTTAGCTAAACCGGCGGTTTTATCGTAACAAATCAGGTCGTCTGCGATACTCATAAGCCATGAATAGCATTGCATACCCTTCTCACTCGCATGACAGAGAGTCCATATATACTGCATAGCCAGCAGTTGTTGGTGTGTAAAGTCTCCAATGGAATCAACAATGAGCATCCAACACTCAGCAGTTGTATCCACAGGTGTACACAAATCGATAGCTTCACCGAAGCATCTTTTACAATCGTAGGCCCTCGCAAACCATACCTTCCGGTAGTCGATATGGAATGACACTTGGCTCCGGAACTCGCCATATTACCGATAATTGCTTGGGGTTGGATCGGAGGTGGCGTACCTCAAACGTACTTAAAATGAGGACAGATTACCTAACGGGGGCTCACACGACATGATAAATTCTGCAACTTCAACCACATCATCACCTCTCAAGGCCCCTCTCAGTTTTGAACCTTGGTTATACTCCTTCCGTGATTGCCTCCGATGAGCTGCATCAGCTGCTTTATCCTTTCGTGGTCGTCCAACTCGAGTTCTAGGCTTGAATGGCTTCATACTCACTGTCTTTTGTTTACATTTCTCTGTTTGTTTGTCCTCAGTTGTAGCCGTTTCATCTGCTACAGTATCCACGTGTACAGCTTCATCTTTTTCATCATCATCATCAGAAGTAGCCTGTGCATCGATTTGCGTAGGAGCTACTTCTTCATCAGATTCTTCTGAATGGTGTGGCGTTTTCATCATGGTATCTCCGAGGCGTAAGCGGCCCCGCCATTTTTCCAAGTCATCAAGTGCAGCCGCAAACTTGTGGTCCGGTAGGTCTGATAGCTCAGTAGTTAATCGGCTGAGGGCACTCTGAGCCACCTTGAACTTATCGCGCTCAGTCATGCGCTTCTTACGAAAATCATCAACTCGAGCCGATGATATACGCAACGGTACATCCACGGAAGCTATTTCCTCATCCAAAGATCCCATGCGCAACCATCTGATGAAGGAGCTCATAGACCGAAAACATGGTAACAAAACATGGTCGAATCGCGTAAACATGAAAGCGAATAATGGTCATTACTTAAAAAACATGCTCAAAACATGGACAACATGTACACTTTACCTAACAGGAATGGATGAATATGGAATCGTAAGCAGGTGAGCGACGTGCTTGCGGTAAATCATCTAATGTCGACAAGGCAGCTTCATCGTCGACGAAAATTCACAGGAGCACATCCAGTTGTACTTGTTGACGCGATAGTTGTGACCGTCCCGGATAAAATTGACGTAGAGATCGTCGTCCGAGATGCTGTACATCTTAGCAGACTCAGACTCCACTGCAAACTTGTACTCCGGCTCGATCACGTCTGCTAACCACTCACTCGTCATCCCGAGAAGCTGATTCATCTCATCCTCATACGACAGGTCGCGACGGGTGCCGGGCATGACGACGCGAGTTGCATACTCGTCCTCTTTTCGACGCTGGTAGCGTATTGTGGCCTCCAAGCACTCCCGCATGGACATAGAGCTATCCAAGTCGGCTTTCAGCTTTCCGAAAAAAATTTCCAACCTGTTGTTGGTGTTGTTTCGGAAGTGTGGCAAATTTATGCGGTAAACCGTAACCCACATATCCTTGCAAGCAACCCAATTCTTGTCAAAGTAGTTCCACAAAGAGAAGCGATCATCCCGACATGCAAGGTGTTTGAATTCGGCTGCGTGCTGCTCAAATTCATCATCAGACTTCGAATACACCATGCTCGAAACGCAGTGATCCATTTGTTTTAGAATCCCACTCGGGTACGTGTCGTATTTTTTGTCATCACGAACTGCGCCACGTAGCCACTTCACTACATGAAACTGGCACAAAAGGATCCGTGCGTCTGGAAACTTGGTGCGTAGCACACCAATTTCAGTAAGATCTTTGTCCACCATGATGACCTGAGTACGCTTCCAATCGTTTGCTAACTGAAATTGTTCAACTGCCTTCTTCATGTGCCAATCTGTGTTTCTCTCAAGTACAGAATGCTGAACAGCCTGGCCGTGGCCAAACTGACCCATCACCATCAGCGTACACAGTTGATACTTATATCTGATTGCCATGACAAAACACAACGAAGCCGTGTACTCGTAAGATTTAAATCACACAAAATCATGGTCAAAACATAACGAAACATGACATGGGTTCGGACGCACCTGTTCGTCTAGTGAGTGCAGTCTACGAGCAGTATCTCTAGAAAACGCTTGTACAGCTTACGCATATGCTGCGAGCTAATAGTCACAACGGCGGTATGCCCATCAGTATCCTCGTCGACAGCCGACACGTTTCCTGCAGACTCGAGCTCGAAGCTAACCAAAAGTTCTGCCACGAGGTCTTCATCGCTTAGACTACCACCTAATAAATATAATAGTGAGTAAACGATCAAAATCAAATAGAAGGTCTGTCGTACCGGACTTTTTTATCCGAGCAATGAGGTTGTGCACATCCTTTAATTGGATGTAATGAGGCGTTCGTTCACGAATGCAATCGTAGATTCTGCTCGCCTTGCTGCCGCTTGCTACCATAAGCTCCACGTCGCTCATGATTGGAGAATCTTGAGGTACTCGTCGCACTGAGGGGTACATCCTGTACACGTCCTCTGACATAGTATGGTTGTGTCCGTAAAAGGCTTGCTTGATTTCGATACGCCACTCTCCATCAGCGAGCTGAACGTATTGGGCACGAAATCGCATTGGGTATCCCACACTGTTCACGGTTTGTCGAGGTCTGATGCCTTTAGAACGGACGCGTTCCTTCCAGCCGTGCGTGCATATGTAGACACGCTGGTACGGGTCCAGATTTTCTGGGACAAGAGGTAACTCAGCCTTCGGTTTGCCAATGTGTATCTTCATCTTCGCTATCTTTAGGTTTCGCAGCCGCACATTTTGTGTCTCCGAAATTACCAGCACGGAATGAGCATCCTGTTGATATTGCGTCAACCATTTCTCCAGATGCTTCCAGCTTTTGTAGTACTTTCGTAGCGGAGGAGCGTAGTACAATTCATCTTCACACTCGGCGTGGTCCCGCTTGCGACTTCCACTCGAGCCAGCATCACCACACTTCTCGACCCCACTGTAATTTGTAGTCGGCTGCTCACAGGCAGCCTAGATTCCCGATTCCAAATTCACATTACTATCAGCCAGTTGGGTGCTAGTTTCCATCTCTTCTGTATTTTGGGCATGTGGAATGCCATCAAGCCCAGTTGCGCTCACAACAGAACTACCAGTATACGGAAGCCGATCGTGTCCACTAGAATCTCCAGCATCACTGCTGCTGCTACTGGTGGTTGCCTTTATTTCAAGCGCTCGCAAAATCTTCGCAGTGTTCTTGGTACGAACCATTACTAAATCATGTACAAAATCATATTAAAAACATAATTTAGATAAAAGCAAATTCACCGCCATTTCGACATTGCGTGTGTACGTACGACCGTTGTAGCACTTGCCACTTGCAGCTGTTGTGTCTTCAAACACGAAACGCTATTTGATAACTCGAATCCTTCTCTGAGGCATAGTCATCGTCAAAACATGATCCTTTCGTACTGCACAGCATAGTAACTGCACGTATACTCGAATCGTACCCTTTACTCGTATGAGATACAACCTTATATATCACGGACGTAGTGGAGAAACCGTTGGATAGCGGCGGAAGGAATGAACTACCCTACCACAGCTGGAAAATCTGGAAAAAGCAAACAAACGACACGTTAGATGCGATATAATCCTTGGAGAATCCTAACAGCGCATGTACCGGTTGCCACACTGTGGGGGAGAAGGGGGAGAGTGTATTCTAACTGTCGCGGGCAGGTCAGTGAGCTTAGCTGCCTTGAGAGAGCCGAAGGGGGGCGGCGAGCTTCTCGTCCCACATGCGGCAGAAAGTTGAGTGGCCACAAACACAAATCAGTAATTTAAAAATCCGAAATATATTTTATTTTACAAACATGGCCAAACATGGTTAAAACCTACGAAAAACATACTGAGAAAAACATGGACTCGAGATTTTGCGTAAAATATATTGCTTTTAGTAAAACAATCATTATATATTCGTACTGTATTTATTCGGATCCCCAGCCAGGTCTTTCAATATCTGCCAATCATTTGACTTCATTTGCATGACTTGATAATTACATTTTGAGCAAATAGCAGACCACCGCCTAGCGTAATAAGCATCCCCAGCATGTCCAAGCTCAACCCAAACGCGGGCGAGTGGGTCCCCACGTACGTCGCACGCATATGGATTCCTAGCTGCACTCTATACTTGTGAATTCCGTCTTTAATATTCTCTTTGCACTGCAGTTTCTCCGCTCCAGCAGCTTCTCCGACGAAATCTTCGTCTGCTGCGTCTCCCGTTAAGGAGAAATCGCCTTGTAGCGAAGACAAGACGCCAGTTGAGACGGTCGAGAAAGAGGCATCCACACTAGTAGCTGTCGCTTCAACCAATAGCAAGACAGCGCTGGAGCGAGCCTCTGAGTTCGGACATGACGTCGCACTCGATGAGAACGGAGAACCCATTTCTTACGTACGAAAGGACAGTTACTGCGTTTTGGAGGAGTTCAAAGAAACCTGATGAGGTCAAAATGGTTGCAGGAGGGATACTCGCCGCTGCACGACCGATTTATCTACTCGAAGGAATATTTACTGGCGGTAAATGACGAGACACAGAGAATTTCAGGGCGTTTGAAACACTCACGAGATCGTGCCACGATGTTACAGTTCCAACCACTGGGAGATCGTGTGGTCAAGGGCATCCCAGATGTCGTGAAGAATCCAACTCCGTCAAAAGTACGTGAAAAAGTTTTTTTTGTTAGAGAATTTTTTTTTCTAATGTGTTGTGCTGGTAGAAAATTGGTAATAAGGTGAAAGGGAGACTGGTGTATACCATGCAAGAGCTTCTACAGGTACCGTTGGTGATTTAACCTTTAGAGATGAGCGGTCATTTACCCGAACTGTGTGGATTAAATCGCTATAGTTTCAACCTCTGTTTGAGATGATGCCGGAGGATTTCACGTGGGCAGATACGATCGGTGCAGACGCTGTAATGGGGGAGAATAAAGGCAAGAAAGGCAAGAAGGACAAAAACCGTCAGCAACGGGGGAGCGTCTTGTCGTATGACGCGTCTTTGGTGTGCTACTTTAACCCGACGGAGTATGCTGCGGCCATGAACATGGGGCTTTACACAGGCCCACCTGAGGAGTCTACCAAAAGCTCGGACAAGGCAAATGTGCCTGAAGTCGAACCGGTTAACCCAGTCGAGGAAGCAATTAGCGCCAAGCGCCGGATAGCCAGGTTCGTTGTGCATACACTTGTTACAAGTATACACTCATGTTGACACTGTTGCGCTGTAGACTGCTGGATGACGTCAAGGCAGAAACGGTGAGCTCCATCCTCGAGTCGTTTATGGGGATCACGATCAGCTGCACACATACCCTGCAAGAAATCATAGGCTTGCTTTTTGATCATGCGATTGCAAACCCAAATCAGAGGTAGGTCCTAACGAGAAAGGTTTATTGCCGGTCAGATTAATAACCGATATCTTTAACGTACCTCACAGCAACTCGTATGCCAAGTTGTGTACGGGCATGTCGGAGCGCACACCGGAGTTTAAAGACGGCGCCAAGACGATCAATTTCCGTCGGATTCTACTCACCAAGTGCTACGAATCGCTGATTGAAGAACCTGATAGTCAGTCCTCGAATTTGAAGAAGAACGGGAGTAGCGGAGCGGCGCAACACTCGTGGCGAAGGAAGTGTATGCTGCAGAATGTAGGCTTCGTGGGCGAGCTCTTCCGACGACAATTGTTGACTGAGAACATCATGCACGTCTGTGTGGCGATGATGCTGGATGACGAGGTGAAGCCCCAAGCGGAGATCATCGAAGCGGCCTGTGGACTCCTGAACTTGGTCGGCGATTTACTCGATGGATCCAGTCCAGCCTCACGACGAACGATGGACGAGTACTTCGCTGTTTTAGTTCGAATTCAGGAAAACTGTCAGCTCCCAGATCGCGTCAAGAAGCTGCTTATTGATGTACGTGACGCCCCCCCCCGTCTTGGCCTGTGAAGTGGCTGATTAATGAGTAATGTGTTTTGTTTTGGATAACACGAATAGCTTAAGACTGTGCGAGCAGGTGGGTGGATAAAGAATCGCCAGGATAACTCGTCTGCTTCCAGTACACCGACGAAGGCAACAGATAGCAACGAAAGTAACGGGACAAGTGGTTCACCTGTGGAGGCAGTGGCAACTGCACCTGTAACGGGAGAGACATCACCAGCGGGAGTCGAGTGATTCTTTCACGATTTCAAGAATAGGTAGAAAAAAACTCTAAATAGCGAGTAAGGAATGACAAATAACGTAGAAAATCAACAGGATAGTTAGTTGTACCAGACCACCGCTTATTTAACCCGATACAAAGGAGAATGAGAGAGAAACAACCGTACCAGCATTGTCATCATTGCCGTGTACGTGTCTGTACGTGCAGGAGTTGAAACATGCCACTGCTTTCGTCACTTGGCAGGGCGAATTCGTATTTTACTTGGACTCTCGGCGTGTCTTCACTCACGTCAGCGACACTCTCAACCTCCTCACGAAGCGTAAATGCGTCTGGTTGTTCGACGTGAGATGCGATCTCCAAAAATCTGCACCATCGACGTAATACTGGCCGATCTCGAAGTAGAAACGCATCCGAATTCCCCGTAACAACGGCAACTCCCGACCCGGTAGCGCTCTTCATGTAGTTTTGAGCTTCCAACAGAAATGCCAGCGTCTGGTACACTTTGCTCATGTGACTGCAAGTAGCACAACATCAATTTTAGCTTCCGGAGTAATTAACCATTCAAGTACAGTCGGCATTTGAGTCACCTCTGGCCTGTGAAGAACCTCTCGAAGCCTTCAATCAGCAACACTGACGTCTCCTTGTCCATCACGTGCAGCGAGCACAAGAAGTGTTGCAACTCCACGCAGCTGCGAAGATATCTATACAATAAAAAATAAAATATCGTTAGTAAAGAAAATTAATTGAATATATTTTAACGAGGTTTGGCGTACTTGATGTGGATGCGGCTCCAGATGCCGTTGTTCTCTCCGGTCTGCACGGGCAGATTACATTTGGAACACGCAGTAAGCGGAACGATCTCCGACGCCGCCGGCTGCTGGGACGCGCCGGCGTCGCCACACATGACGAGCACCACGTTTCTGCCAGCCTTGACTTGTGTGAAGCCGAACTGTAGCAGTAGTGACGTCTGGCCTGCGTCTTTGGGACCGTGTAGATACAGCACACCGCTGCCCTTCAGCCCCTCGTCGGTGCTTCGACTAGGCTTCGCGTCTTCCGGAGCATCGGAGCCCCAGCAAAAGCCCGCTTCTTCTACGTGGGTGAAGAATTCCTCCAAATGCGGCATGGTGCTGATCAATTTCAGGAGTGATGGTCGGATCAATGTAGCCATCGTGGACAAATGGCTTCATACTGTAGTTGAAGTGCTTTTGCAAGATTCCCACCGTGGGTCCGACCCACGAGATACAGCCACCACAAACGAGGTTAAAAGATTCTCGCAAAATTGGGGAGCACGGTTTTTGAGGTTTTATTCTTCCTTCCACATAAGTACGATGGCTACGAGCAAAACTAGGAATTTATTCTTTTTCAAGAGCCAGCGTCAAAGCTGTGCTCCTTCAGTGGCGCTCCTTACTGGTGGAAATTCGCGATGTTCTTTCGTAAACCACGGCGATCTCCCTGCATACATTTCCCAGTCATCGTGAAGCACGCGGCGGCGGCCTGGGCTACCAGACGCGGATAACACATCTACACAGTGGACCCAGCACTTCCGTACAAGGTATTTGCCCCCTTGCTCTGACGTAATGACTACAACGTTGGACCCACCAGCAGCGGTGAAGCGTGCCGTCGAGAGTTGGGCCGATATCGGTCCTTTCAAGAGAAAGCCCATACAGCCCGGAGAGAGTTCCTTCATATTCGATTGGGGCGTCCGTGTTAAATACACCGAAGGAACCAAAACGAAGGTTGGCTATATTTGCCTGGCAGATGAGTATTGCCGACGCACTGATACCGCCGACAACTTGTTGCTGCTGTCGCATGGAAAGACGTCCACCGCCGTGAAGCACCTGCGACTAGTTCATCACTTGGAGTCTCCAAAAACAAAGAAGGCGATGACAACAAAACAAAAGCGGGAAGAAGAGATTGAACACTTACGCTCGTCTGTTTTGTACTCTCGCAATCCTGCCCGTTTAAATCTTCTCCTCGCGACGTTGCGCATTGTTAACCACAATTTACCGCTCCGGATAGGCGAGTACGAGGAATCAAGGCTCAAAGAAGCTCTCGTGGTCAAAGACGAGATGTAGGTCGTCATCACTGCTGAGCTTATCGAAGAATCAATTATCGAGCTCTATGTGTCGACAGCTAAGGAAGTAATCGAATTTATCCATTCAAATCGCCAATTGTTTCCTAACTTCACGATGGTGGCGGACTTCTGGACATGCAAAACGACGGGCGAGAAATACCTCGGCTTGCGAGTATATCTTACTGATACTAATTGGCAGTTTCGGTCTGTACTTTTGGGAACACGCAAGTTTAACCCCGCCTATGGTGATCGATATGGCGGGATTAGACGACCTTTTTCGCTGTGGGTGAAGCGCACTTTGGAGGATTTCCAGCTGACCGTTAAGGATTTCTACAGTGCCACCAGCGATAAGGGCTCCGATGCTGTGGGCTTGCTGACCGAAGAGCTCGATTTGCAATGAGAATGGTGCGTGGCTCATATGGCTCACGCGGCAACGAAGGCTTCCTGTGGAATGAATGACAATGCTACATGCAAAAATCCCGACATGCGTGATTTAATTGCAAAGCTGACACGGACAATCTACCAAGTTCGGCCAGTTGAGGTTACTGGTGATTTGTCGAAGCGCTGTGCAAAACCCAGACCGGAACTTCCTCAACGAAGTTGTTGAGCCATTTGGCCTTTCGGTTTTTAAGTTTGACAAGCTCCATTAAGCGTGTCTTAGAAAAGTGGCCTGCTTTGGAGTCGTGGTATGCAGAGCGAGCGAAAAAAGCAATTCGGGATAAAAACCACCAGTTGTATTCCCACTGGCAGCTCAAGAAACCAATCTGATCCAGCTCCTATCAATTTTGCAGCCTGTGACAGAGCTAAGACGCGTGCCTGTCAAGCTGAGTCTGCGACTCAAGTCGAAGCTCTGATGAAGCCATTCAAATTTTGTTTGAACGAACTTAACCCAGAAAAACCAGTTCGACACTATCTGGCGACAGAGAAGAACCCTCGGTGAATTGATTCCAGCGAGTTGCTGCCACTAGCAAAGTCTACACGTCTGCTACTACGGAATGCACTTGACGAGCGGTACTTTTGTCGTTACGATGATAGCGCCAAGATGACTGAGAGCTCTTTTGTGTTTGAAATGCAACAAAGGCTTCACTCGATTTACAAAAGTCCAAGATTGAGTCTAAATGCTGTTGTGCTTCTGGTGTGTCGTCAGCACGGCATCGGCACTCGTGACGCTTGTGCTAAGCGAGACAGAGTGAATGAGAAGATTCGCGATAAGCTACTCACTCTTATGGAAGCCGTCGCAGAGCCTATCGATGCTGCTGAACCTCCTTCTCCCACTCCTGTAGCATATTTTAGTCAATTGGAGAATTTATTTGCTCCTCCGCCACGCAGACCACAAGTCATCACCTCAGACCGGATGCACCGACGCAATGCAGAGGAATTAGACCGTTGGATTGACGACCCAATCGCGGTAGGGCGCTCACCGAATGGAGCACCCGAATCTGTGTTACCATTCTGGCGGAGAATTGAACACCAAGGTGAGTACAAAATTCTATCAAGAGTCGCACGATTGCTGTTCGCTATCCCAGCTTCGTCCTGCCAAATAGAGAGCGACTTTAGCGTGAGTGGGAGCATGGTCACTGTGCAACGCACTAGTTTGTCGCAGCACAACATTGATATGTGCTCGTTTCTAAACCGCAATCGCGAGTTTGTTGACCTTCTGCAGTGTGAACCGATTACTAAAGGACGCACCGACAGTATACATCCTCGTGTTTTACGTATCCGCTAGATTTAAATATGGACATGAATATCGACAATTTCGCGGACGAGATGCTGGCCAATTTCATCTCGAATTCTAGTTTGTGTGACGAAGAGAAAGACTCGCCATAGGTACTGTATAGCTACAATGAACGTGAATTTGTGAAGGAGTATATGGTAGGTCTACTCGACGAGTCTGTGCGCTTGATCCAGGAGACAGCCCGAACATTTCGGTGTCCAGTTCCTCACAGCAGAGCAACAGCGGCTTGAACTAGGATGTTTCGTGCAGGCCGAACGACGCTGACACCGTCTTGAGCGTGTCGTTCATAGTGACGGGCACTGGTAGCGCGTAGGGCGTAAGGGTTCCGAAGGTGTACATTGAGCCACTGGCGGACGCCGCAATGACGTACCCGGGCGTTCAGTTTAATGCGACGGGACTGGTCGGTTTTGCGAACATGGAGCTGGATGCCGGTGTAATTACGACGGTAACCGTCGGTGTCCGTGAGAAGCAGCAATAAACTACAGTGGTTTACATTGGGATCCGTCCAAAGTTCATCTTACGAGCCCTGATTGTGAGACGTAGCTGAAGCAAACTTCTCTAAGTTTCCCCATACACGCGTCTGTCACTTAGCTAAAGCTACTTGCATAAAATATATTGAGTTAAGCAGTGATACTTCATCCTAGGCTAACTCGGAACGTGGCCTTCCTGTTGCGTCCATCGCGTACCCCCCTTCTTTCTAGCACGCTATAAGATACTCGCAGCATTTCAGCAT
>NW_003303736.1:914034-925191 GCF_000142945.1 Phytophthora infestans T30-4 | reverse complement strand
TCGTCATCATTAGGAACTCTTACTTCGAAAGCTGAGACGTAAGCTGATGCATGCGCCTTGACAAGAGTATCTGCATTCGTGCTGATACTGCGATCTGCTTTAGGATAAATCTCGTCTCTCATCTCCAACGTCACCCGATCCATCTCCAGTATCGTCGCTCACACATGCGTAACGGCGGATGGCCTCGCGAACGAGATCGTGTATCAGCTTCACACCATTCTCCACCGTTTGCTTTGTCTACTCGGAAATATCGTCTATCCGTACCTCGGTAAGACGTTGGCCGACCTACCCTGTCACGTCATGCTCCACCTTGATATCGCTAATTTCCGTGCACCTTCCTGTTTGTGGATGGGCAGTCAGAAGCTGGAGCTGCACAAGTTCCATACGCTTCTCCACTTCTTTTTTCACAAGCTCCTTTATTGTGTTGCAGGCCTCAGCTTCATCTACCATATCACGTATTTCAGGTACACGATCGCAATGCTGCTGTATTTTTCTCGTAGAATTGAGACCGCATCGGCTTGACGTTGAGCTTGAAGGTTAAGATCAGACTGAGTAGATATTAAAGCTTACTGCACTTGAGCTTCGAAGTGGCGCTTTGATATCTCAATTTCTTCCAGCACGAAGCTCTTGACAGCGTCATGCGAAGTTCCGTCTGAAGTGATCGTGTTTGAAGTAAGCTCCTGTTTCAAATCATCACGCGCCGAAAATTAAAGCCCAGCTCGAACGATCTCTCAAGGTGATCCTTCATCTGTGTTGTAGATTTTTTACAAGCTGCTGCGCCATTTCGATTGTCATTTCTATAGTACTCGCTTGGTGCGTTGCTATCTTCTCCTCGACAAGTTGGTGGATGTGTGAGGTAAGGACCTGGAAGCCACTGCCAATTTTCGCGTCAAGCTGCTGCTCCACTCAAGCGACACCGTCTACCTGAGCGGCAATCATCGACTGCGACTCGCTATGGGCCTCCCGAAGTGCACGAAATAGCCTGTCCGCCACAGATCTTTCTATTTCCTCTCCGACGTTAGCTTGCATTGTTTCTAGCCGCAAGAATTGCTCGCGAATACCAGCGTGTGTCGCCATCAGCTCTTCGTGAAATCGGCCTGTGATTGTCAGTTGTTGATTGGCTAGCTGTTTAATGCCGGCATCTGTGGATTCTCGAACAGCAGCAGAGCGGAACTTTGGGCTGCGCCTTGGCCTTCGAGCTGGATCTGCATAAATGCGTGCCCTTCAGCGAGGGCCTGTGTTTGAGTAAGAAAATACTCTGCAAGCTTAGCCAAACAGTCTTGAACATGCGGGACAAGCTCGACGGTAGATCGTTCTGCCACCACCTCAGCCACTGCGGTCTCGTCGCTATGATCTACAACGACCATGACCGCTTCAAGAGTCTCTTGTTGCTGCGCCGTCGCTTGTGTTCTGGCCTGCGCTCGGGTTAGCACCATCTTGTTGATCAGGGGGATATATTCTTCTGCGTCATGAAATATTTCAGTAACATCTTTTTAGCCAATAGGATCGGTTGATAATGAGCACGACGCGCAATATTATCGTCCTCTCGTGCCTAAGTTGATAGTGAGGTGGAATCGAAAAACCTTAAGAGCATTACTCTTGAGGTTATTCTCCTCAAAAAAAAACTCAAGAAGCGTGGTCATCATTTGCTCCTGGCCCTTTTGAACAATGTGACGTCACAGTAAACGACTGGTAGAGGAGCTATGTAGCGTCGGAATTTTCAGTGTTGTCGCCGACAACAATAACGTGGAGTTGTGGGAGGATCATTATAGGCAGCACCTTGGTGCTCAAAATGTTGTACGTTAGTCTCAATATCGTTGGACTCGCCAATGCGACATACCTCGCATGCTATCGATAAGAATTCAACTCTGAGTTTCGGCTGTTAGGTCCTCCCTAAGTCGCGGCAGGGTCATTTCGAAAACGGTTTGACAGATATTCCGTGCACTGAATGCCTAATGAGCGGCGAATCAAAATAAAAGTGCTGGTTAGGTGATGCTGAAGACCGCGTTCAGCGGGAAATAGGCCCCAGTAAGTGACTTACTGGAAGTGCTGTGGCAATTATTGCCAACGTTTCATTGAAAAAAAAAGAGTTTCTACTCCTGTTGCTTCTTCTGCCCGTGCTTGAGCACAGCGCTGTTTAGTTCACCGACAAAAGGGTTCGCCATGGCGGGTCCTTGTTGCAATTTACGCATGCCATTGATCACTTCACGAGTCTTAGAGATATACAGACCATCTAGACTGGAGCGCATGTCGATCTCCATGTCCTCGACCATGCGGCCCATGTTGGACACGTGGGCAAATTGATCTTCAAACTCCATAGTGCGCTCTGCCTGTCTCGTGAGTGTTCCATCCAGTGTCAGGTCGCCCAGTTCAGGGCGATTGACCTTCATAGACAGCAACACAGACGTTGTAAGGCGGTACGTGGCCTTCTTGACGCCTTTGTCAAGCACGTCGCTGCCCTCCTGCACTTCAATTACGTGGATAGAGTTCCATTCCCCTTTCTCGATGAATCTTTGGTCTAAAACGTCCTTTTTGACGAGAAAACAGGCTGCAAAACCAAGTTCCAAGTCCCACATATAGACGGACGAGATGCCACCTTGATAGTACAGTTCACGGTACGAGTCGAAGATTTCGTTGGCATGCACCTCCAGCTCACGTAGCGTCTCGGACGGGAAGAAACCTTCGCCATCGCTTGCTGGAGGGTCGTATTGATTGGTCCACGGGGAGCGATACGAGTCACCGTCGCGGTTGTAGTCGCAGAGGAGATATTTGCGGCCGTTGGCAGGGTCCACAGCCACCTGAAGCGGCTGATCCACGCGTTGGTACAGCTCGTCTGCGATGGAAGGAACAAGGCGCGTAAGGTTGTACACGTCCGTCTCCACCTCACGAGGCGGCATGCGACGCATGAGATTGAGGCACGACGTCATGCCGCCGTCCGCAGCGCTAGCATCCGTACTCATCGCAATTTGTATCTGATCGTGACTCCCTCACAACGGGATTGGTCGAATCTAATAATTATTTTGAACCAGTAGCAACGATTCTTAAAAGTTCTTCTTAGCGAATAAACGAGCTGTTATGCCTTACGGAGTTCCAGCCAATCGAGACAGTGTCGCGCACACACCAGCAATTGCACCAAGAACCAGCATGAGCAAGCGCGTCAAGGTGCATCTCCAGCACCAAGAGGCTTTTGACAGCACAGCTCCCGTCGTTGGTATGTTTTGTCGCCATAGACACCTTTGCAGCGCCGTTATTCTGACCTAATTGTCACATTTAACCAATTGTTACAGCGACATTCCGCAACGGCCCGCCGCCTCCGAACCAGCGAAAGGACTTGGCCTTCGAGGTGTTTGAGAACCCAGCAAAGAAGCAGCGTCTGGTCATCGCCAGCTCCGAAAAAGTGGCGTATCAAGGTGCCAACTTCGGCTACTTGGGCTCCAGCCACGACTTCGCCAATTATGCGGTGGGCGTGTACGACAGGAAGACCAAGGAGGTCCGACTGTGCAATGTGAACCAGGTCTATGTCATGCAACAGGCCATCAAGAACGCGTCTGAGAACGTGGATGACAACCGTGGAGAAGACAAGAGCTTCATGGAGCAGCGTCGCGATCTCGTTGAAGTTTTCGGTAGCAAGAAGAGCAAACGTATGCAGAAGAACCGCGAAGAGAACATTGTTAACCTCGAGAACATCAGTGGCGCTGCGTCGGTGTCTCAAACCCTGCAGAAGAAGATCTCGGCCGCGCAACGCAAGCTCGAGGAGGAACGTGCACAGGACGGAAGCTACACGAAGGAGGGAGCGGCGCTCGCTGCTACCCGTAATGCTCTCCTGCCGCCGTGCGATGTGGATGCTCCTACACCCGACCGCGTCTACGACCTCACCAAGTGTAAGCTGCAAGTCTGTCATATTTTATTTTTTAAACTTTTAACTGATATGTGCAATGTGGCTTTTCAGTTATGGATAACAACGTTATGGACTCGTTGACCATCATGGCTGAGGAGGTTATCCAGGCCTTGCAGACTGCTAGTGTGGCTGAGTATGCCGCTAGTTTGAACCTTGCGTCGCTGCCTACACGGCTGATGCTGTCTCTGCCTGCGCCGTACGACGTGAACAAAATGTGCCTCGTCGTGTACCTGGCCTACATGATCGACTTCTACAACTCGCGCTTCCCTCTGCGTAAATCGGCCGCCGTATTCAGTGAGGAAAAGGGCATTCCACTTGTGATTGTACGTCACTTGTTGAAGCTCTTTACGGATATCAGCGAGGGCGACAATGGCTACCCATCGTATTTCCAGTCCAAGGCTATGAAGGACAAACTCAGTCTGCACCTCATCGTGGTGGCACTTAGTGTGAATGGCTTCACTTTGGATCTCACGGAGGTTGGCAACGATCTCAAGAAATCTTCCATCCACATTCAGGCATACGCTCGCCAACTCGGCTGTGTCGTCGAGAAGGCCAAGGCGGACGCTGCCGTCTACGGCGGTGCGGCGTCGCTGGCATCTAAGAAGCAGATTTATCGTGCTGTGCTTTCCGTGCCACTCCACTTCCCGCTCCCCAAGCGTGGGGGTCTAGCTCGTCGATAAGCAATCGGCAAGCAAATAGAGTCCGGTGAAATCTCTAACTCCGAATACATAGTTGCAAGGTCACTAATCGTTTTTCACCCTTTTTTATCAAAACTCTAAAAATGGGTATTGCAGTGTTGCACTTGATATTCACTCATGGCATTCAAAACTTTTGCTTCACTGCTGCTCACCGTTTGAGCGGTGGACACGCCTAACCAGTTACTATAGATACACCTCCTCTTCCTTCCTTTCAACACTCTGGCTTAGGACTGCGTGGGGCGGCCTGTGAGGTCCGAGTCGGTGGAGAAACGTGAGAGCGCCGACGTGCGGTCGAACGATCCTGACTCGAGCATAGCGTAGCTGTCGTTAGTACCGCGCATGTCGTCCATCCAGTGAGACTGTTCTCCATCTGGCACCTCGCTCTGACGATCGAGAGCCTCAGACACTGTCGTCCCCACTGTATCACGTCCAAAATCGTCCACGCTTCCATCGAACGAGTTGAGCACTCCCTGACCATTGTACGTTCCCGAGAACGAGTTGGCGTATGAGCCGGCCATGGAACCTGCAAACGAACCGGCGTACGATTCAGTGTACGACTCGGCGTAGCTACCGGGCGCTGCGTTGAACTCCATGGAGTGGGCATCAAAGTTCGTGTTACTAGGACGCGAAGCCTGCACTGAGTCCTTTTTATTAAAAGGCGACGTCGATGGAGCAGCGCCGTTGACTGTGGACTGCGCAGGGTCGAAATTGTACCGGGTGGGTTCCTGTGACGGACTAGGCGAGGCGCCGGGCACAGCGTGTAGCATGGCGATCGATGACGCTAGCGGATCAGGAGTGGCCTTGGTGGATGGCGCGTCCAACGTGGTGAAGTCGTACTCGGTTGGGGTGTTCTGTGAATGGGTGTCGGACATTTGATTGGGCTCCGTGGTGGTGACCTTGGACACTGGATAGTCTTGCATGAATTGCTTCTCGTCGGTCTGCTGCTGGGAGTTAACGTAGCGGTAGACGAAGAAACCGGCGACGCCCAGCACGAGCACACCCGCGATGATACCGATGACAGCCCCAGCACTCATTCCAGACGACGGCTACCGTAATGAGAACTACACAAAGGGAGAAGCGCTCTCAACCCACGGGGGGATTCGATTGTGTGCGCCAACGAGCGTCCGTCGCACTGAAATCAGCGCGCGTGGTCCGTCGCTGGGCTGTGCAGTTCTCGCACGGTCGATCTGCGGCTGTGTGGAGGCGGGAGAGCTGGGTGCGCAGCGCCGAGCCGGGTTCAGAAGTGCTAATGACAGCTGCCATCTAGTCGGACACTCATAGAAAAAATAAGACATCAGCTGTTAAAATACTGCGGTCATTTCGCTACAGTTGTACTGATGTTGCAACTCTGTTGCCCTCCCTTTCTGCACAGAACACTTGCAATCGGACGACGAGCCCGACTGTACCACGAGCTTTGTCCTTTCGAGAATTTCGAAGAATGGGTTTTGCTGCTCAGCATGGATGTTTGGCTCGATCATCAAGTGAACGGGGCGTTAATGTGATACATGTACAATCACTGCATCGGATAACAACCGATTGATGGCAAAGGCAAAATCGCAGCACTGTGGAGGAGAAACGGCGAACAGTCTTCTTGTATAATAGCGATCAATAGAGGCGGTGCAGGGGGCCTTTGCACCATCCGATTTTCGGTGACGCCAAGTGCAAGATAGGGACTCAGTAACCGCAGAGCCTTTAGGAACTCGGAAACTTGGCTTGCCTACCGACAGGCCGCTACAAGTTTATCACTCAAGTGCCGGCTCCTTCAAGGTTTCCAGGCGCTGGCGTGGGCAATTTGCAATCTGCACTGCAGATTCTGCAGTATTGCGCTGCCACAAACAATAACCGTCGTGGTGGGTTGCTTCAATACTTGCGAACGAAAGCCACTTTCAGATCCAGTTGAGGTTTTCTCAAGCCTTCAAGACTTGAGCGGAGTCCCGCGTAGCTTTCGCCACGCCGTGGGGTCACTCTCGTACAGAACCGTTGGGAAGGATAAGTTCGAGGCTTTGTGTGTGGGACCAGACCCGACGAGAGACTCTCTCGTCGAGAGTCTCGTCGAGTCTCGTCAAGACTCCGGTTCCTAAAGAGCAGCACTATTAATATCTCGATGAATTGTCACCATTCGAAAATTGTTGTACAGATACGGCTCGAGCCTCATCAAGGAAAGCTAAGTTACTCACCTCGATAACTTTTCGATTGGCGCCCGCTTGATTTGAATCAAGCCGAGGAAAGACAGCTTGCTGCTACACTGTACACATGCGTCGTACATGCACTTGCCATAAACGCCCTCTGTCACATACTCTTCGACGAGGAGCCCCGTGTTTGTTCGTATAGGGACTTAAATACAGCCGACCAAAGACCAAAAGGAGTATGTATCCTATGACCAGCTTGGTTCTTATTCGACTACTGTACTGTGTCAGGCTGGCGATGCTACTCGGCATGAGCTAACGGGGTGAAGACAACGGCCGATGCTAAGGTAGCAGCGTGACAAACATTGAAAACTTTGCCTTTTGTTTTTCATATCCTGATTGCGGGCAGGAAGTAACCAGTACGGTATTGAATTGATCTCTTTGTCACCACCAGATATTTTTTAAAATACTTGTACAGAATTATAGAATAAACATAACTGTTTTTACGATGCGGTTAATAATATCAAGTTGTTTTATCTGTTAAGCCTACCTCCACGTTTACGGACTAATGTTTGCTGCTCGCTGTCTCTTCGTTTGACGTTTTGTTGCTGGTGATTCTGCACGTCTGCGTCCATTTCGACTGCGTGATTCGCTGTAAACTAACAGCGTAGCAATTTCAATCTTGCTGTTGGAGAGTGCCACTTCAAGGGCGTTTGGTCCCAGTGTCGGTTCGAACCAAACTCGCTCCATTATCTAGCAATAGCTGTACTGCATCCTGTTCCCACGGTATGCTGCCATCATTAACGGTGTGCTGTTCATCCGGTCTGCTGCGTCCACTAAGGCACCGCTACTCGAATCGCCGCCGTGTGACCTTCTTCTGCCGCGACATGAAGCGCAGTGCGGCCATCATTTGTCTTCATGTTGAGCGCAGCTCCTTTCCGAATTAATAACTCGATAATATCTACGAAATTCCGATGTGTTGCCGCCATCAGCGGTGTCCAGCCACTCCGATTGCGTTTATTCACATCAGCGCTAGGGTTGGCGTCGACCAAAGCTCGTGCAGCTTCCAACTGGCCTCCATACACAGCTTCATGTAGAGCCGAGTCCCAATCGTCGTCGTGGGCATTGATATCTGCATGATTCTGTAGCAGCAACTTGATCACTTCCACGTGTCCATTCTGTGCCGCTGCTGCCACGGCCGTCATTTCTGGACACTCACTTCTGTCCATTCTGGCGCCATGACTCAGCAGAAAACGAACGGCTTCGACGTGGCCTCCTTCAGCGGCAATAGTCAAAACTGTGTTGCCGTCTTTTGACGTCTTGTTTGGCAACGCACCGTTCGATAGCAACAGTCTCATCACCTCCACTTGGTTTTTCGTAGCTGCGAACATGAGCGGAGTTCGTCCAGCTCCGCTGCTTAGATCAACTGGTACGCCTGCATCTAGAAACATTCTGACAGCTTCAACTTGACCAGCTTGAGCTGCGATGGTAAGCACGTTGGAGCCGTCCTGGGATGCAGTACGCACGGACTGCGGTGCTACTTTGACCAATAGTTTGATCACTTTAGAGAGACCATTTTCCGCGGCCAGTAATAGTGGTGTCACGCCGGCGTTAGTGGCAATAGCAGCGTCCGCGTCAAAGTCGATCAATAATTTGGCAGCGCGAGGATGTTGACTGGCAATCGCCAAGTGCAGCGCCGTCGTGCCGTCCGAGCGTCTCAAGTCCACGTCGACGCCACTAACCAGCAGGAGTGTCATCACTTCAACGTGGTTCTTCTTCGCTGCCACCATCAAAGCCGAGTCCCCCTGGCTGTTTACTGCATTTAGATCGCAGCCACTGGAGAGTGTGCGACGCACGAGGCGCATGTCGCCCGCAGCAGCAGCGACCAAAGCCATGATTTTAGAGCTTGTAAAAAATAACTTTAGCTAAAACGAAAATTTACTCAGAACAAATCTCAGCGTAAAAATGTGGAAACGCTGAAAAAATTACTGATACGCACTGTACAGTAGAATTAACGGTATATTCGGATCAGGAATAGTGTATACATATCCACTCCCGGGATGGAATCCCGGAGCTATTCCGGGGCATACATACATGTACAAACTCTAGCAAATGCAAACCACCTGCTAGTGTAAATTTTTTGGGGGCAGCTGGTATGCACATGCCAGAGTTTGTATGTCCCGGAATAGCTCCGGGATTCCATCCTGGGAGTGGATGTGTATACATTATGCCGGATTTGGGCAGTGTGAACCGGCCCATTGTATACTAACTTTGTTTCAGTACAGGTATGTGCATTTTGCATTTGATCATTTGCAACGCTACTAAAATATGCAACTAGAACAAACAATTGGTTAATTGCGTAAGGGGGAGGTCGGAGTACAAAAAGAGCAAAAAATTAAATAGCTTTCTTGGACCTGATTGGCCGACTGATTTTCGGTTATCTCTTAAAAAAAAGACCACAGGTTGGTCTTTTAAAGAAAGAGATCACACATGAAGGGGAGAAAATTGGCTGCGCTCTCCCTTGTATTTGCTGCAAAGGCTACTCTTGCCAGTGACAAGCGTCGATGGCCCAGGAAACCTTCCCGACGCTTCTCCGTACGGAACACATCATGGCAGCGAGTTCTAGATGACCCCATATTTGCAGACGGCTGGTTTCCAGTGAATTTTCGGTGCAATCGTGCAACTTTCCTGGCTATTGTATCCCGTATCGAGCAGAGATGGCCGAGCGTACGCCCAGCCCCTCGCCATAACGCACATTTTCCTATTAGAGATCGAGTGGCGGTGGCCTTTTATTATGTCACTCACGGCGGCAGTGCATACGCGGCTGGACAGATTGTTAGCGCTGGCAAAACGCAAGCACTACTTTTTATTCGCCAAGTTGTTCATGTGGTGACATCGTTTTCGTCAGAGACTATTCGATTACCGTCCACGGACGACGAGATAGCGGAGGTGATACAAGGGTTTCAAGATATGCTTGGGTTTCCTGGTGTAGTCGGTGCCATCGATGGTACACTGATCCCAATCAAGCGTTTCGACGATTTTGAAGGGTTTTACTGTAGAAAAGGGTTTCCTGCTTTCAATTTGATGGCTGTTGTGGACAATCAGCTTTGATTTATTGCGTTTTCCATCCGCAATGGAGCACAAAATGACCAATCTGTACTTAACAGATCTCGCTTTGGGCAAGAATAAGCTACAAAATTACCGGAATCCACACATTATCTCGGCGACGCTGGTTACAAACTAATGAAGCAGATTATGACCCCATACCCGATCACGTATGACAAAAGACAGCAAGGATTGCGAGATTGAATCGTGGATGCTGCTTCATTTAGATGACGAACGCTTAGAAGCCGACGATGTAAGAGGAGACGCAAAGAGAAATAGAATTAGAGACCAGCTGTACGCGAAATATATTTCATCCAACTAGCCCATTTTACTTTGAAGAAAGTGCAGTAACTGAGCGTTCACGTTTGCCGAATTCTCGAGCGCTTGCACCATTTTATTTTGGGTTTCTTGAATTTCCTTGAGTTGCACGGAAATAGCACCTGCGTCAGTATTGGAATCGGGAACTGTCATCGCTTTGGCAATGAGAGAACCCATCGATACCAAAGCCTCTGGAAGATCTATTTGGACGCTTTCTCATGATATTATGGCGTTCTTTCTCCATTTCCACAGCTTCGGCATGTGCATCACCAGCTTCGTCAGAAGACGACTCGTCGTACATCTCACTGCATGCATTGTCGCCACCACTGGCACCTCTATCGTAAACCACAGCTTCGTCGTCGGATCCTTCGGCCCTAAATGGAGGTAGGGGCACCTGCGATTGACCGAAATCGTGGTTACGCAGCCCCTTTTTATCAGCAAAAAACTCGACGAGCACTGACCAGTAGCTCGGATACTTCACCGCTTTTTCCAAGTTTCCCGTAGTAGCCTCGTCGGCGCGGATCTGGCCGAACAACGCCTTCATAGCATTGAGTTTGTTACGTAACTGATCTACAACGGCCTTGGTTTCATGCTGCTTGTTAAAACGACGGACCACACGGCTCCACAGTACAGTCAGTTGCGCTCTGCTCTTGTGTTTGTTAAATTGATCACCGTACGCAATCAAACGGAGGTGGAGGAGAGTACGCAGACGAGAATCAGTCCACACCAAGCGAGGTGCCTTCTCAGTAAGAGCCTTGCCAAGAGGGTCAGCCGCAGAGTCTTCTTCTGGAGAGGGGGAATCGCCTCCATGAGCACCGTGTCCTCCTTCCATCGCGAATCGTTGAATGAGCTCAATTTACCGGTAACTAAACCGAACTTACCGCTTATATTTTCGGACAACTTTAAGTTAGAGACCCGCTCATATTTTCGGACGGAGGAAGTACCTAAAATTGGTCATTTGACAAAAAGGACCTGTTCACTGAGAGTTTGTAAACTCTCGGAAGCCAACTCC
>NW_003303736.1:911244-912482 GCF_000142945.1 Phytophthora infestans T30-4 | reverse complement strand
GCCGAGCACGGAAAGTCAGACGTGGATAACCACATTGACCACTTGCGAGCGGTGCTCGAGTGCATGCGCACTAATAAGTTGTATGCCAACTTGGACAAGTGCGTCTTTGGCGCGGAGGAGATACCTTTCCTCGGGTGCTTCATTGGGAAGCGTGGCTTACGGGCAGATCCTGCCAAAGTCAAGGCCATCGTGGACTGGCCGGCTCTATAGAACCAAAAAGACTTACGCAAGTGGCTAGGCTTAGCCAATTACTTGCACAAGTACAGTGCGAACTACGCGGAGATGGCTCGGCCATTATCAGATCTCCTTAAGAAGGACGCACCATGGTGCTGGAACGTCGAGCACGACGGAGCCTTTGAGGCTGTGAAGGAGAGCCTTCTCCAGGCTCCAATCCTTGCGCTACCGGACCCGGATAGTCCGTTTAGCGTCGTCTGTGACGCCTCCGATTTTGCAATCGGTTGTGCTTTACTACAAGCAGACGCCGAAGGGCGTGAACGCGTGATCGCGTTTGAGTCTCGCCAGCTCAAAGCTGCAGAGAAGAACTATCCAGTTCATGACAAAGAGCTACTTGCAATGAAGTATGCTCTAGTCAAATTCAGGGTACACCTGCTAGGCTCTAAGCCTTTTGTGATCTTTACTGATCATGCGTCGTTACGCACTGCGACACAGTCGCCTCATCTCTCTCAGAGAATGGCAAGATGGCTTTCCTTCTTTGCCGAGTATAACTTCGAGGTGAAGTACAAGCCGGGGCGGCTTAATGTAGTGGCCGATGCGCTCTCGCGCAGGCCGGACTACGAGTTAGCTCATGTCACGACAGTGACGTCGTCAGTGCCTGACTTGATACGCGGAGCGTATGCACAAGACGACATGTGCGTAGCGCTGCTACGGGCTCTTGGGAGCGAAGAGTTTAAAGACTCTGACAAGGAATTGTCTGGGCGCTTACGCGCGAGGCTGCATCGATACTCACTCGATGGCGGCCTGCTGTACTACAGCACCGACGCTGAGGATAACCCTCGTGTAGTCGTTCCTCATGATGAGGATCTAAAGTATCGAATCCTCTATGAGGTTCATGATACGCCCGTGGGCGGGCACTTAGGTCGGGAGAAGACCTACGGCTCGGTGAGCTCGATGTACTGGTGGCCCAAGATGTATAAGTGGGTCGGCACCTATGTACGCACGTGTGAGACGTGTCAACGGACAAAGTCCGCGCCAAGCACGGCAGCGCCATTGGCGAGTTT
>NW_003303736.1:908669-911144 GCF_000142945.1 Phytophthora infestans T30-4 | reverse complement strand
CCAAAGCTCGTGCAGCTTCCAACTGGCCTCCATACACAGCTTCATGTAGAGCCGAGTCCCAATCGTCGTCGTGGGCATTGATATCTGCATGATTCTGTAGCAGCAACTTGATCACTTCCACGTGTCCATTCTGTGCCGCTGCTGCCAAGGCCGTCATTTCTGGACACTCACTTCTGTCCATTCTGGCGCCATGACTCAGCAGAAAACGAACGGCTTCGACGTGGCCTCCTTCAGCGGCAATAGTCAACACTGTGTTGCCGTCTTTTGACGTCTTGTTTGGCAACGCACCGTTCGATAGCAACAGTCTCATCACCTCCACTTGGTTTTTCGTAGCTGCGAACATGAGCGGAGTTCGTCCAGCTCCGCTGCTTAGATCAACTGGTACGCCTGCATCTAGAAACATTCTAACAGCTTCAACTTGACCAGCTTGAGCTGCGATGGCAAGCACGTTGGAGCCGTCCTGGGATGCAGTACGCACGGACTGCGGTGCTACTTTGACCAATAGTTTGATCAATTTAGAGAGACCATTTTCCGCGGCCAGTAATAGTGGTGTCACGCCGGCGTTAGTGGCAATAGCAGCGTCCGCGTCAAAGTCGATCAATAATTTGGCAGCGCGAGGATGTTGACTGGCAATCGCCAAGTGCAGCGCCGTCGTGCCGTCCGAGCGTCTCAAGTCCACGTCGACGCCACTAACCAGCTGGAGTGTCATCACTTCAACGTGGTTCTTCTTCGCTGCCACCATCAAAGCCGAGTCCCCCTGGCTGTTTACTGCATTTAGATCGCAGCCACTGGAGAGTGTGCGACGCACGAGGCGCATGTCGCCCGTGGCAGCAGCAGCGACCAAAGCCATGATTTCAGAGCTGGTTGTGTAAAAAATAACTTAAGCTAAAACGAAAATTTACTCAGAACAAATCTCAGCGTAAAAATGTGGAAACACTGAAAAAATTACTGATACGCACTGTACAGTAGAATTAACGGCATATTCGGATCAGGAATAGTGTATACATGTCCACTCCCGGGATGGAATCCCGGAGCTATTCCGGGGCATACATACATGTACAAACTCTAGCAAATGCAAACCACCTGCTAGTGTAAATTTTTTGGGGGCAGCTGGTATGCACATGCCAGAGTTTGTATGTCCCGGAATAGCTCCGGGATTCCATCCTGGGAGTGGATGTGTATACATTATGCCGGATTTGGGCAGTGTGAACCGGCCCATTGTATACTAACTTTGTTTCAGTACAGGTATGTGCATTTTGCATTTGATCATTTGCAACGCTACTAAAATATGCAACTAGAACAAACAATTGGTTAATTGCGTAAGGGGGAGGTCGGAGTACAAAAAGAGCAAAAAATTAAATAGCTTTCTTGGACCTGATTGGCCGACTGATTTTCGGTTATCTCTTAAAAAAAAGACCACAGGTTGGTCTTTTAAAGAAAGAGATCACACATGAAGGGGAGGAAAAAATTGGCTGCGCTCTCCCTTGTATTTGCTGCAAAGGCTACTCTTGCCAGTGACAAGCGTCGATGGCCCAGGAAACCTTCCCGACGCTTCTCCGTACGGAACACATCATGGCAGCGAGTTCTAGATGACCCCATATTTGCAGACGGCTGGTTTCCAGTGAATTTTCGGTGCAATCGCGCAACTTTCCTGGCTATTGTATCCCGTATCGAGCAGAGATGGCCGAGCGTACGCCCAGCCCCTCGCCATAACGCACATTTTCCTATTAGAGATCGAGTGGCGGTGGCCTTTTATTATGTCACTCACGGCGGCAGTGCATACGCGGCTGGACAGATTGTTAGCGCTGGCAAAACGCAAGCACTACTTTTTATTCGCCAAGTTGTTCATGTGGTGACATCGTTTTCGTCAGAGACTATTCGATTACCGTCCACGGACGACGAGATAGCGGAGGTGATACAAGGGTTTCAAGATATGCTTGGGTTTCCTGGTGTAGTCGTTGCCATCGATGGTACACTGATCCCAATCAAGCGTTTCGACGGTTTTGAAGGGTTTTACTGTAGAATAGGGTTTCCTGCTTTCAATTTGATGGCTGTTGTGGAGAATCAGCTTTGATTTATTGCGTTTTCCATCCGCAATGGAGCACAAAATGACCAATCTGTACTTAACAGATCTCGCTTTGGGCAAGAATTAGCTACAAAATTACCGGAATCCACACATTATCTCGGCGACGCTGGTTACAAACTAATGAAGCAGATTATGACCCCATACCCGATCACGTATGACAAAAGACAGCAAGGATTGCGAGATTGAATCGTGGATGCTGCTTCATTTAGATGACGAACGCTTAGAAGCCGACGATGTAAGAGGAGACGCAAAGAGAAATAGAATTAGAGATCAGCTGTCCGCGAAATATATTTCACCCAACTAGCCCATTTTACTTTGAAGAAAGTGCAGTAACTGAGCGTTCACGTTTGCCGAATTTTCGAGCGCTTGCACCATTTTATTTTGGGTTT
>NW_003303736.1:865563-908569 GCF_000142945.1 Phytophthora infestans T30-4 | reverse complement strand
TGAGGAGAGTTTCGAGAACGGAATGTTCTCATCTTAGTGGGGGAGAGTGTAACGGGGTTACATGGTGTGGAGCACACAGGGGTACGAAGTACCCGGAGAGTTAACAAACTCTCAGTACATAAGTTGGAGAGTTAACAAGGTCTCTCAGTACGTTGGCTGAAAGCCACACGTTATGCATTTGATTAGGTTTAACTATGCTAGATAGTTAAGGAGATACATTTACCCCTAGGCGGCTTGGCCGCAATAATAGTAAATAAAACACTTCTGGTTTTGAAGCATAAAAGTTAAGGTGTTAACTTTGAGCCCTGGTCTTGGGCTGTAAGTGTCCTTTGGATAAGGAACTTAGTATTAGTGACTCTTTGAGTCGAACGTCTTCCTCTGACGCTAAAGCTACGGCAGCCCCGCTGCAGCCTTGGTTTTATGCTGCTTGTTAAACCGACGGACCACACGGCTCCACAGTACAGTCAGTTGCGCTCTGCTCTTGTGTTTGTTAAATTGATCACCGTACGCAATCAAACGGAGGTGGAGGAGAGTACGCAGACGAGAATCAGTCCACACCAAGCGAGGTGCCTTCTCAGTAAGAGCCTTGCCGAGAGGGTCAGCCGCAGATTCTTCTTCTGGAGAGGGGGGATCGCCTCCATGAGCACCGTGTCCTCCTTCCATCGCGAATCGTTGAATGAGCTCAATTTACCGGTACATACCGATTTTGACATTAAATAAACAGGTATTTTACCTCGACCTAGATCAGCTGCAATGCTCTTTTTTATTTGCTCTTTTTGTACTCCGACCTCCCCCTAAAGGAGGGTTACGCGTTACTTCCAAATACAGAGCTTCCAGTGGTTTGTATTCCATCAGATTCCTAGCTCGAGTCAACGCGAAGCTCAGCACGTTCACAGAACACAGAACACAGAAGCACACTTTATGCCTCACTCTAATGAACTTGATCCGTCGACGCATTCTACGCGAGTAATATCACGACCCAGTCCATTCGGCTGTGCCGCATTCTGTAAACAACACGATCATAAACCTCACTATGATGCTTAGTTTTAGCCAATCGGAGCTGTCTATTCTCGCAAAAATTGCACTTTGTTTCACTTTTAAAGTCGACTTCAACCTATGAGTCGGACGTCTAAGCGAGCGCGTGACGGCGCTCGAGACGCGTCTCCTGTCCTCATGAAGCAAGCCAAACGTCAAGTGAAGAGGTTCAAGGGCGCCACGTTCCCTGCTAAAGTCACAGCTCTGTCGCCCGTAATGAAGCTCATCAACCGATTCTTGATGGGGCCCAATTCAGCCATCATGGATGCAGCTCTCACTTCGCACGTGTCGTGGCTAAACCAGCTATTGGGGCGATTCAAGTGCGACGTGTCGAGGTGGCTCGTTGCTGCCGCTGTCAAGGGCCACCGAAATGTCGTCAACAGGCTGCTAGTGCCACCTCGCAACTGGAAAGAACCTCCCAACACAGTCATTGCTAGGGCAGCGGTAGTCGCTGGGGGCGCGGGGCACCTCGAGATGACAGCGTTGCTATTAAACCAAAACGAGCTAAACGTTACTTCCTTACGGAACGATATCGAGCGGAACTATGCGCATACAACAGCTCGAACTGTGTTGAGTACCGCAGCGGCAAATGGCCATCAGAATGTGGTGCAGTACATGGTGCAGCGTGCTCACGATGAATAGTACGATAACAAGCGATCGGCAGCTCTGGCCTGAACAATCACTGGTCGCCACACGGTAGTGGTGGAATATCTGCTCCTTCTTCAGCATTTCTCCTTGGATCTGGTACTCGCCTTTGCAGTGGCAGTGGATATAAAATAGCTCTTACTCACCAAGAGAGTGTTTGACGCCTACAGAAAGAAAACCGGCGGGACCAAAATGTTCGTCAAACTGGCAGAAGGTGGCCATTTGAGCGCCGTCAAGTATTTGTATGACAGAGGAAGCCTCTTCGCTCCAGTTAGCCCCGCGTTATTAAGCGCTGCAACTTACGGCAAGGCTAACGTCGTTGAGTTCCTGCTCAACAGTGGTCTAATCACTGCCGAGTCTCTTGATAACGCCTTCGAGGCTGCTACGGAACTTGTCGGGGTTGTTCACTTCGACACAGTGATATTCCTGTACAAGACACGCCGAGCATTTCTAAGCGCAACAAACAAAGCACACGAACGTACTTCTGACAAAGCAATTATAACAGCATTCGGAAAGGCTACTGAAGGTGAAGAAAGTAACATCAACTACGACACTCGCTACCAGAGTGAAATCATAAAGCTTATGAGCGAGGAGTTATGTATCCCCACTGAGATGATCTGCAAAGCCTTCGTCATTGCAGCATCTAACGGCAACTTGGAGGTCGAGGAGCATCTATATGACGATCACCGCATTTCTGCTGAAGCAATGGGTGAAAGTTTCGCCGGTGCAGCATGTAACAATCATGTGGACATGATGACGTCGCTCTATGACGGTCAGCGCATTTCTCCTATGGCAGCTCTTCAAGCATTCAAGAAAGCTCTTGTTGTGGAGAATCCTTCAGCTTTGGAGTATCTAGTGACAAAGCTAGCACAGGAAGAGCGTGTGCCGCGAGAATTGAAGCACCAAGCGTTCGTGGCTGCTGCCAGGAAGAAGACGACGTATGCACTGTCGCTACTAGCGAGACACGAACGTGGAGAATGGCCACTGGACGTACTGAAAGAAGCACTCGAGGCGTCATCGTACCGTGTCGTCGAGAACTTCATCTACTGATTGACCTGCCAACAGCTCTTTAAATTGGAACGATAAAGACAGATTTGAGGTCATGGCCGAGTGGATGGAAAGGTGGAAGGACCAATCGATCGGATGTAAGCCATGAGGTTTGGCCGCAAAAAAAAAACAACTTATGCGTTTTCTGTTTCACAAGTCCGCATTTCCTCCTGGAGTCGGGTATTTTAGCATACACTAGGGTGCCCGGATTTACGGTGCTCCCATACCGCCAATGTACAAATGTGATAATAACGCAGGTGACGTACCGGTAGGTAACGTGTTCTACCAGCTGCTGTAATGTCCCAACACTCGAGATTGTGGGGGAAAAGTGGTCATTATTAATAGAGCTTGTTGATGGACTTCTACCTAGTATTAATAGTGGCATTGTCGATAAGAACCAAAAGCAAAATACTGACGGAGCGTTCCGGGGGACTCGCAGCCCTCAGGGGCTCGCACTTTCTCACCGTCATTGAAAAACAATAAAAATGTGAAATGCGTGCCGCTCCCGAACTGATTAGTCCATTCGAGCTTATACGAAACTTAGGTTTTTTTCTGTGCACTTTACGTAATCGGTGTGGTGTAATGCAAGATCACTTGCACCAGCTCCTCCAACCCGCAGCCAACTTCGTTGGAGAGATCACTGCTCAGCTATAGTTAAGCAGATCTCTAGGTGCTGTTCGCAGGTGCTGCTCCAGAGGGCATGACAGGATGATAAAGTACAGCCGGTTGTTCTTCAACGCGAACTACAACGACTACAAGGACGGCATCTCCTGGGCTGCCGTCATGGCAGGCGGGTGCGTCCTAAACTAGATTAGATAGCTCACTCTTCAATTGACATTGAAGCAACCAAGCAACTACAAGCAATAAACGTTGGCTTAACGGGAGTTCCAGCTCCCAAATCGTGAGCACGTCACAAAGTTAACTTTAGTAATCCATCGTGCAGATACGATGAGGACTCGCAGTGGCCGTTCGAACCAAGTTGGTCAAGGAGCCGCGACTGCTGGAGCAACAGCTTCAACGGATAGTGGCCACACAAGCGCGAATGCGACGGCCACAATTCCGGTATCATCAACGTCTATCACGCCACCGTACGTATCAGATGTGTCCCACGCCGCCCTCGTGAAGTGGAAGCGCGAGCGACAGGAGTATGAGGAGGCAATTGAGGCGCGCTGCAGTGTAACTGGTGAAAACAAGGGGAAGGCGCTACGAAGCGTGAAAAATTCGCTCAACCGGCAATTACTCAGCACGTTGTGCAGACTTGAGTGGGGCACGACTGTGGAGGAGGTCACTGATGCTCGGATTATCGTAGAGTTGGACAAGATTGTCGGAAACGTCATGAATGACGCGATCCTCGATGTTGATGCAATTTTCAATGACGAACTGAAGATGAATCTACGTGAGCGGGATGTGAAAGCTCGCGTGATCAGCTACTTCATGCGCTGCGTTGAGATCATATTGCAGCACGGTATGGCAAGCATCTTCTCCACTGAGACGGGGAAGAAGGAGAAGTGTAACATTCTCAGGAAACATCTCGAGCCTGCTGCGTTGCGTGAGGCTGTGGACACACACCTACGCATCGTAGACGCGAGCAGCGAATCGGACGAGAGTGCACTTTACATGCTTGTGAAGGAAAAAGCGCTGGAGCAAGAGCGAGTGTATCAGTTGCTGGCCAAACGTAGGCATCAACCGACCACTTCGCACAGTACTGGGAAAAAGAAGAGCGATGGTGACCAGGGGTCCCGTCATGGCAACCAGCATTCCAGCTCCGATCGGAGGGTTGAAAAAGCCTTCGAACGTGGACGTTCTGTGCAGGCACAGACCAAGCCTGTAGCAGTGTCTCAGGGCAAGCCGCGGACTGGCTGTTTTCACTGTGGCAAGGACCACTGGCTCAGTCAGTGCCCGGACCTAGATGAGGCTGCGAAAGAAGCCATTTTGGCCGAAAGAAAAAGCAAGAGAGGTGTCAACAATGAAAAGAACAAGAAATTGCGCTCGAAGCGCGTCGATGCACCTTCTACGACGAACAAGGAGTGTTGTCCTACGGTAGTCATCAACGGAACACTGGAGCTGCCATATTGTGCCGACAGCGGCTCGGATATAAACATCATTTCGCGTAAGCACGTCGATCTGCTTCGTGAGCAGGATGCGGCCGTTGTGCTAGTCGAATTGGATGCACCAATCACTTCGAGGGCTGTTGGTGGAGCTTTGCTCACCTCAACACATACAGTTGAAGTTCGACTGACGCTTAATACTGCAGCAGGGCCTGTGAGGTGCCAAGAGGCAAAAAAGTGTTTGATTGTCGAGACCGACGAAGACGAATTTATCGTTGGTAAACTGTTGCTGGTCGAGCTTGGTATCGATGTGGACCGCCAATTAGAGTATATGGCTACTCCTGGAATAGAAGATGACGATCCGTGTGGCGATCCTGAGGGAATGCCACCATGTAAACTTGCTGATGGCGACGTTGTGATGAAAGTTGTGGATGCGTTAGTGCGTGACGCTATGGACCGTGGTGTGATTGACGAATACACAGCTAGTCGACTGTATGGGGTGGTTCGTAAGTATGGCGGATGGCGTTTAGAGCTTGGGGATGACCCTCCTGCGCGTGTACCCGCACTGAAGATCAGGTTGAAACCAGGTGCGACACCATATCGGTGTAAAGTTCGACAGTATAGCCCGGAGAAATCTGAGTTTATGGCCGAGTTCAACAAGAAGCTGGTGTCACTCGGTTGGGTATACGAAAATCGTGAGAGCCGTTGGTGTTGCCCTGCTTTACCTGTGACGAAGCCAAGCACCAGCGAATTTAGACAAACTGTGGATTATCGACCTACAAATTCTGTGACCGAACCGATTGCCGGCGTAATGCCAAGTCTTTGGGTGGCCCTCAAGCACTGCAAAGGAAAAATGTTTTACGCGGTGTTCGACTTCTTAAAGGGATTCTGGCAGCTACCCTTGGACAAGAGTTGTCAAGAAATCCTCTCTTACATGACAGACCGAGGTGTTTTTACACCTACACGAGTATCTCAGGGGAGTACAGACGCAGCACTGCACTTTCCGTCAACAGTGGAAATGGTATTGGGCGATCTGGTGAACAAGAGCGTTATAGTATGGATTGATGATTTGTTGGTTTTCGCTGACACTGCAGAAGAGTTAGTGGATGCGATCGATGCTGTACTGGTGAAGCTAGACAAGCATGGACTTTTGCTCAACCCAAAAAGAGTGCCCTCTTTCTTACTGAAGTGCGATGGTGCGGTCGTATTCTCAACCGACTCGGGATCGGGCACGACTCAGAGCGAATCCAAGCTCTGCGCGACATGCCCGTGCCCAAGCCCGCTGCAGAGTTGCCAACAGTTCCTCTGTGCGAGCAGCTGGATGAGGTCAGGTCTCGTAGACTATGCTCAGGTAGCACGACCACTACAGGAGCGGCTTGATAGCTCTCTTACCGGCTCCAAAAAGACGAAACGTATCGCCGCAGGCATTAAGCTGAATTTGACTGAAGCTGAGGTTAAATGTTACAACGCTGTGAAGGACCTGCTCGGCAATTCGGCAATGCTCACATTTCCAGACCCGGCCAAACAACTGTGTGTTTTGAGCGATGCTTCTGACTATGGATGGGGACTTGTGGTCACACAAGTGGGTCAGTGGCAAGATGATGTACCCATCCACGAACAGCACCACGAACTGCTCGTGTGTATGGGCGGGAACTTCGAAGGCTCTGCACTCAATTGGAGCGTCATTGAGAAAGAGTCTTACCCAATTGTACACGCGTGCGAAAGACTGGAGTACTTACTCCTACGACCCCAAGGTTTCAAGCTTTACTGTGACCATCGAAATATCGTGTATCTCTTCGCTCCGAACAAAGAACTGAAGAAGCACGTCCGGGGTAAATTGCTGCGCTGGTCCACGAAGTTATTGGAGTATAAATACTCAATCGAACACATTGAGGGAATTCATAACGTGTGGACAGACCTGATCTCGAGGTGGGGTGGCAAACCTCTACCTACTGCGCGCATGCCGTCAGCCAAGAGATTCACACGTGCCAACCGGAAGCGTGGCAGCAGTGCAGTGACAGGCACAACACCACCACCGCTGCGTCCACTAGATCAGGACGGATTTGTGTGGCCCACTATCGAGGAAATCGGAAGCGTGCAAGCATTGCACGATGCGCCAAAGGGTGCAACGCTGAGTGATGATGAACTGTGGCTCGTGAATAACATGATGTGGATACCGAGTGGAGCTCACGACCTTACTCAGAGACTTCTGATAGTCGCTCATTGTGGTAGAAATGGACACCGCGGCATACATGTGATGGAGAACCACATTCGCCGGCTGTTCTACATTGGTGGCCTCACTAGGATTGTAAAGGATTTCTGCTCGAAATGCCTACTCTGCCTACATGTGAAGGGAGGGGTGGTGATCCCCCGACCTTTTAGTGAGACCCACTATACTTATGAGCGGAACGAGACGCTACATTGGGACTTTTTGACTCTGGGCGACTCTTTTGGTACCTCTCGCTACACGCTCGTCCTGAAGGACGAGGCAACCCACTTCACAGAGTTGGTGGCTTGTGACAGCCCAACATCTGAAGTTGCAGCGAGTGCCATCCTGGACTGATACAGCCGCTTTGGAGCGCCGAGGGTGTGGGTTAGTGACTCGGGATCACATTTTAAGAACAAGGTGGTGGCAGATCTAGGCCGGAGACTGAAAAGTCGCCAAGAGTTTGTGCTAGCATACTCACCTTGGAAAAACGGCTCAGTGGAGCGCGTAAACCGGGACATCTTGCAAGTACTAAAGGCACTGGCACTTGAGTACAAGATCAGCTTGCACGACTGGCCCTACCTACTCCCGCTGGTACAGTCCAGCATAAACCACTCACCGGTACCGTCACTAGCTAACCGGGCTCCGATTGAGTTATTTACGGGATTGCCATGTCCCAGTGCATTGGACACGGTAATTTTCCCGGGAGGGAAGGGGCGTGTAGCTACGCTGGACCAACCAGCGCCAAGTACAGTAGAGCGACTCACCAAACTACGAGAAAACATCCGCAACATGCACAAGTCTGCCAAGGAGGAGCGACAACGCCAGGCCAACTACGACCACACTATGAGCAACCTGTAAACTTCTCGGTCGGTGATTACGTCCTACGTTCTCGTGTCGATGAGAAGCTGCATGCAAACAAGCTACGAGTGATGTGGGTCGGTCCGTATCGCGTGGTTGGCAGTGCTGACTACTATTTTACTGTGAAGCATTTGGTCAGTGGAAAAACAATGAATGTGCACCCATCTCGTCTAAAACTGTATGCAGACGACTCACTAAATGTGACTGAGGAGCTTCTTGACCATGTTGCCTCTCAAGGAACACTGCTGGCCGTAGAAGCGATCGTGGGGCACCGATTGAATGCAGACATGCAGGCGTATGAGGTGAAAGTAAAGTGGCTTGGCCTTGAGACCGTCGAGGACTCCTAAGAGCCTTTAAGGACCATGAGTGAAGATGTACCACAACTTTTACTACACTACGCTAATGAAGCTCGTGATGGTACCTTCCTACGCGCTACAACAACAGCTATCGATTGGAAGTCAAGCCAACCCACAACACTTCCTAAAGGCTAAGTTATGGTCACATCCTGCAAGACGATTATCGATTTAAGAAGGATCTGCAACTGGGAACGGCCTACGACTTGGTTAGAGACTGGAACTTCTGGTACTCCTGGTATCATCAACAACGACTACGATGGCAAAGTTTCGAGTTGCAGGACGGGGTACAGGCAATACAATTCGGATTTGAAGTTTTGGACACCTGTGATTGGATGAAATCCCAATCCTTGGATTTTCATTGGCTGAAGCTGAATTGGTGCAAATCTTTGGGAAATTAACCTGTAACACTGCAACGTGTTGAAGTTGGCGTACCGGCTATGACACCATATGTAACGAGACGGTTTCAAGTACACGAGCATGGGGGGAACAGCATTTATAACACGGCGACGGAATTATAACTGCGGTGTTGGAAAGCTTGGGGGGCAGTGTGATGTAATGCAAGATCACTTGCACCAGCTCCTCCAACCCGCAGCCAACTTCGTTAAAGAGATCACTGCTCAGCTATAGTTAAGCAGATCTCTAGGTGGTGTTCGCAGGTGCTGCTCCAGAAGGCATGACAGGATGATAAAGTACAGCCGGTTGTTCTTCAACGCGGACTACAACGACTACAAGGACGGCATCCCCTGGGCTGCCGTCATGGCAGGCGGGTGCGTCCTAAACTAGATTAGATAGCTCACTCTTCAATTGACATTGAAGCAACCAAGCAACTACAAGCAATAAACGTTGGCTTAACGGGAGTTCCAGCTCCCAAATCGTGAGCACGTCACAATCGGGTGGATTGAACAGCACGTTGTATAGAGCTCTGCACTGTTGTTCACCTGTATATGTGTTTGGCAAGGCACCAGCCAGCAGACCTCTCACTTCTGTTTTTGCGGGGGCGAACCAATTCCGCGTCGATGACTTGGAACCTTACGTCTGTGCTGCTCGCTCTCGTAGCTACCGGCTGTAGCCTTGTGCTTAAACAGGGAGTTGTAGCTTCCCCCGAGGCGTGCGCAGCTTCTGGAGCCTACTGCGGCAGCGATCAGAGTGGACCCAATTGCTGTCCGTCAGGAAACTATTGTCAGCCGTGGAACTCGAACTACTACCAGTGTCGACCGAAGCCTGCTCAATGCGGCACCCCCGAGGTCGGCATCGACTACAATGGCGCTGATATCGCCGATCTAACCGGCATGAAGCTCCCTGACGAGTGCTGCAACAAGTGCGCCGGTACCGCTGGTTGCACGGCATTTACCTTCATCAACAACGGCTGGGATGGCCAGCCTCACTGCTACCTCAAGAGCGGTACAGGCACGAGGAAGAAGGTCTTGGGAGCTGTGTCGGCCACCGTCTCTTCATCGCGAAGTACCAACACTAGCGGCGGTCACATCCAGACACAGATCCGCAGCGGAGCGGTCCATTCCAAAGCTGTCAACTTGGGAGGATGGCTTCTCACGGAGTATTGGATCACCTGGGAATCTGCTCTTTGGAATGGAGTCTCTAGAGATGAAGATCACAAGGGAGAGTATCACACGATGCAGATCCTTGGGAAAGAGAAGGGCACCGCTGCTTTTGAACAACATCGGAAGACCTGGATTACGGAAGCCGATATCAAGGAGATCGCTGACACGGGCGTCCTCAACACCGTCCGAGTTCCTGTGGGACACTGGATCATACGAGATGCTACCACTGCCCCCGGTACTGAAGGAGACATGTTTGCTCGTGGTGGGTTGAAATACCTGGATGCTCTCATCAATGACTGGGCACTTAGACACAACATCGCAGTAATTATCAGCTAACACGCTCATCAAGGAAGCCAGAATGGAATCGAGCATAGTGCACCTGTCACTCTGGGCAACGTGGGTTGGAGCACCTCACAAACAAATGTTGACAACTCGATCAAGTTTGCGACGTTCCTCGCTGCACGATACAAGAACAGTCATGCGTTCCTTGGAATGGCCTTGATGAACGAACCTGTGCCACCTGTTGACGGCAATGTGCTGCGAAATTACTATATTGTGGTGTAGTGATTTCTCCGTGGTTGCGGATTATCACCCGTCGACAAAGACGTGACACCGCCTAAGTTGTTCAAGCGACGAACCCTCGGTCGGGTGATGTACGGAGACGCCAAGGTGCAAGGGACTCGACGGCGTCACCTCCGAGTTTTCAACAAGTATCGGATACGGCCCTATGTCACTGAATCCAGGCTGTCCTTATTATTAATAATGGACTGGCCGGATTCGCATTCAGCGGACCATCTACGGTACGAACCCTCAGGGGCGGTTGGGATGAGTTCGCGGAATACTCAGCGACCTTTGGAAGACACGTTCACCGTCTGGGACAAGGCGCGGACCGTTAAAGATGCTCATGCGACAGTGCAGACGACGCTTGGTATGCAAGAAGATCCATAACGGATCATTGTTCACTTGATATTTGTATACTTGATTAGGACTTCTTATTAGGAATAGACCCGAAAGGGTAAGCTTAAATACAGAACAGAATTTCCACTCAAGCACACAGAGCGACGTCCGGCTTCAAGGTAAGCGTCAGGTCAAGCTTGTTTGAGTGTGTTATGCCTGTCGGTGAACTCGAAGCTCTGTAGCGAGGGTTCATCCGGCAAGGCCAAGAGACTTTGTGTATTGGCCGATTATTATCGGGAGGTTTTACGTGACGGCTTATTGTTGCCTATTTGCACGACTAAGAGTGCTTGAATTGCCTCCCTTTTATTTCTTCCAGCCGAGTGTTGAACACTCGGTGATCTCGTAAAAGGCTTACCCGTGCCTGGTACCCTTCCGCTGTTGGGACCACGAGGATTCAAAACACCTGCTAGCTTTGCTCGTGCTAGTAGCGTGTTCTTGTTTTACTGGTTGGCCTATATAAGTAGTTTACAAGGTCCAGTTTGTCCCGGTGCAAGGGCAGAACTGGGGTCTTCAGGTCCGCCCGAACGATCGTTTACTATCCTAGTAGACGTATTGTTGTGGGAACATCCTAACTACATCTGTAGCTAGAGTTCACGTGGGATTTCCAACACCACAACTGGTGCCGCGACCCGGGAACAGATTGTGACCATTGTGAACTGTTATATGGCCTTCCAGCTTACGAGCTACCAAGAGAAGAAAAACAAGAAAAAGACAAGAAATATGGCGAAAGGACAACCGACGGTACCAGTTACGCCTGCCAAGTCTGGCGGGGCTCGCAACGAGAGTTCAAGCCCGGCTGCGCGCTTTGCAGCCGCCACCGAGCTTTCAGTGAGCTTCGACGACGAAGCGGACATCGGTCCTGACGCCCACGATTATGAAGATTACGAAGACAAGACGCCGGCTTCAGAGCCAGGCGCAGCGACGCCGGAGACGGCCACGCTATCATCGGGGCTGAGCGGGGCGACCAGGTCCCTTTCGAGGAACCTCGCCGACGAGCTCGATGATGTTGCGGGACCAGAACCAGCCTACGATGATTATGACGATGGGACTGAGGGTTCTAAACCTTCGGTGGCCAGTGCAAAGCATTCAGCGCTGCTGAAGGCACCTCGCCCACCTATCAACGGTGATACACCAGCCGCCAAGCGCGTTTTCGACCGCGTACAAGCGCTGATGCAGAATGATGAGTGGATGCAGCTGCTCAAGCCCATCCCCAAGAAAAAAGCCGACTGGCCTGCGCTTGCGCAGGAACTTCAATACCCAGTCAACTCGGTTTCGACTAGCCAAGTTGCCGAGGATTCAGTTTCGCTACTGTTGTCGCTGGGGTTCGAGGATGAGACGTACCCATCGACGATGTCGCTCCAGGATTGGAGTCCACACGAAGCCGGAGCTGCTCTCCAGAAATGAAAGAAGAAGCTTCGGAAGGCGTTTGGCGCTGTTGGCATCAATGCCGGAAAAGCAGCCTGTGAGTCGACCGATGATTCAAGATGAAGATCCGTCTAAGATTCCACTGCCGCCGACGCCCCAACGACTCGTTCGTACTCCTCCGACCAAGCGTGGAGCTGAGCGTGGTGCCTTTGGCACTACCGAAGCTTCACCGTACTTTCAAGACTCGCACATGGTTACGCCACGTTCGGAGAGCCGTATGCAACGTATTTACGCAAGTAACGAGGGTTCGTTCGGTCGCCGAGGCGGTGCGCGAGCTCCCAAAGGTGGTGCCGGACGTCGTCAAGTCGACAGCGATGGTTCGTCCAGTGACGATGACATTTTGGCGCGTACATTCGACGAGGAAGATCCTCAACTCGAGTTGATGCGTCAGATGGATGTGCAAGCGACGCTGAACGACGTAAACCCGACACCGAGGATTGAAATGGCTTCGCACCGAGCGCTGGATCGCATCACGCCGTTCTCAGGCTCTCGCAACAAGAGTGAGAACTGTATGCAGTGGCTCCGTGGGTTCGTCTATGAAATGACTGGGAACCCACACAGATGCCGATAAATGGTGCATTCCATTTGAGCTAAGTCTCCGGGACGGAGCCATTCATTGGATCCGTCAACTTCCGAAGAAGACGAAGCGCAAGTGGAAGCTGCTGAGCGACGCGTTCATCCGCTACTACTGCTCGCAGCTCACGCAGACGGCACTGTCGCGTTACTACTCCGCCAAGCGGGAACGTAATGAACATCTGTGCGACTACATAAACAGGCTGAATGGCTATGCTCAGACCGCCCGTCTACACTTCGAGAAGAGTGGTCGCGACGCGAAAGAACACGTACAGCAATTCCTGGCAACATGCGACGATGACAAGCTAGCGGAGAGTCTCTACCACGCTCGAGTCGCCGACATTCACGAGCTCGAAGAGATCATCGGAGATGTTCTCAAGGGCAAGGAGAGAATGGCCAAGCGTGACAGTGAGTACCGATACTCCAAGAGTCGTGATACGCGACGCGACGATGGGTACGCCCGCAACAACCGGCGTGATGACCGTCGCCGCGATGACAACCGCAACAAACCAAGAGTGACACTCATTGAAGCCACGGTGGACGACCTACTAGCTGAATTAGAAGGTCGTGAAGCTGCTCAGGGAGGCACCGAGTATTCAAACGAAGATCCGAACGCTTACGACGATGTCCAAGATGAGTACAACGATTTTCAGCCTGATAATACGGACGGTGATTTCTCATTGGACGAAAACGACCGATACCTCGCCGCGGCTAACGGAAATGAGCGCCGTGCAGCTGCTGAAGGCACCTACGCACGTTCAGACAACCGTCAACCACGTGGAAACATGCCTGATCGCGATAATGGCTTCAATCAAGATCGCCGAGGTGGTGACCGTGGGTTCAATCAGGACCAACGCGGTCGACGTGACTTCAACCGCGACAACCGACGCCCACAGTACGGACCATGCGCGGTGTGCGGTGGCATGAGTCACTCCGCCCACTACTGTAACAAGCGATGCAAGTCTGCAAACAACGCCACGATGCTGGACAATGCGAACTTTTCGGCAACTTTCCAAGACCTTGCCAAATTCGTGCGCACTAAAGGCACGAAGGAGGAACTCCCGCCAGAGCTCAAGGCCGTCGTTCAATCACGTCATTTAAACTAGGCAGCCCGCCAACTACAACTGGGTTGGTCCCTATCGGGCTGCCACAGTTAACCGAGCCTTCAATGGAAGAAGAGTGTATCTTTGCTTTCATGGGGCAGAGTGAATGGCCTGGTAATTACGTAACAAGTGTGAACGCGACGGAAAATGAAAAGGAGAGGAGTAGAATCCTCGGTGGAGGTGTTGGAGAGAGAGTGGAGTGTGCTGATGCTGATGAGGGCACCAGCGAGGGTTCGTTCGGCGTGGTTTCGAGTGCAGCGCGAGACGAGCCCAAGGGTCACTCCAAGATTATGAAGTTGAACCCTGGCGAGAGACAGGGGTGGTGGTCGGCCAAGCAATTCGACCGACGGATCAGAATGAGAGATCTGGTGCAAGGCGCTGTGAACGACCAGCGAACGAGGATCCTCCTCGACACAGGAGCGAACGTTAGTGTGATCACTGACGCCTTTGCTAAGAAGTTGCGACTCCGAGATGTACCCGATCACGGACGCCGCATTGACATTCAAGGAATCAACGAAGGCAAGGTGTCTACGACGCGACGAGCGTGCGTCAAGATTACGCTCGGATGGGAGATGGTGTACGAGTTTGAGATGTGGGTAATGGCGCATAGTGCAGGCGTCGACGTGGTACTCGGGACCGACTTTATGATCCCAGCTGGGATCCGGTTGGACCTGTTCCACGGCGCGGCTCAATTACCGCACGAAGTCCAAATCCCGCTGATAAAGACCAAGAACATGATCGACAGCGAAGAATACGGCTCCCATGTTAACGCCGGGCCACCCGAGCGGTTGGACATTCAAGCGCACGAGTGGCGAGAATATCGACTAGCGAAGCGTCAAGTCGGGCTGGAAGAACACGTACTGTGGGTTCGTCGAACGAACAAGCTAATCCCGTCAGTGACGAGGTTTCGACGTGGACGGCCTCAGAGCATTCGATTGACCAACGTGTCTGATCGAACTGTGTACCTACCAGCACACGACTCGATCGCTATGTGGATTCCAGATGGGGATTTGCCACGAGGTGACGGCTATGTGCGTCTGGAGTCCAAGAAGTACCAAGACTGGCAAGTGTTGGCCTACGAAGGTTGTAGAGACCGCGGGCTCTTTCAGCGTGAATGCGAAATCTACGAACAGTGGCTTGCAACTCAGCCTTCAGCAGTTGATCGACCATACTACCCAGAACCCAGTGGAGTGCTACCACGACCTCTAGAAGACTCGCTAGTGGATTGTAGTGATCGTCTGACATGTGCAGAGCGCTGGGCACTGATCCTGGAAGAACGTGAACAAGTGGAAGCCTGTCTGGCGTCTGGGGTGACAGCCGGGGATTCGGCCGATGGTCAGCCTTCCGCAGAACCTTTGGACACGTACACGACAACCCATGGCGGAGGCAATAACGCGAACGAAGCCTCGGTAGTGCGTACACACGAACTACTGAGGCCGGTAAACGTGGTACATACGCCAACGAGTGTTAGTGTCCAGTCAGGGGTGACCACGGAAGCGACAAGCAACAACACTGAATTAAATGGAGTCACCCGTTTTAACGAAGCTGTCCCGGCCTTGTGTGTCACCAAATCTGCGAACGAGCCACCGGTGGTTGATCCAGAGGATACAAGCATCGCGCAGAAGGTGTTGAGTACGGCACCGAGTATTCATTGCAAGATTGGTGCGAATTCTGAAATGTCAAGACAGCGGCAGAACGAGGAGCGGAACAAAAGTCAACAACCCAATATGTCGACGGCCCACGCATTCAATATTGCGAACGACGACTCGGCAGATGGCCCAGAAATGGGAAACCAGGATGGGAAGGAGATGGACCAAGTACCGACTGTTGAAATCAAAGCGGATGCCAATGTTGAGTCAAGGGAAGAATCCGTAGCGGCGTTGGACGGAACATACATCTCGGTTGCTCGAGTGTTAACAACCGAGGGAAATGAAGCAACGGAGGATACGAGAAATGATTTCCACGAATACCAAGCTAACAACACTGGCTTGGACGACTACGCGAAGGAGCTGGCATTCCTGCCGGACCTGACCGAAGAGATCAACACGACAATTGACTACACTGCGCCTAATGTTGCTGATCCTGAGCTGTCGACTGAGCGCCGAGAACGTCTAGTCGCGACGCTAAAGAACCACGAGCACATCCTGATTGCTAGTGGTAACGCACTGCCGCCGCCAGTCTACGGAGCGGTATGCGATATCGACACACAGGGGGCACGCCCCAATTAAACAGCGTGCCCGGGCGCGTGCGGCTGCGAATTTCTCGGCAAAGCTGTACGAGCTGCTGCGCGCTTTTATTTGCGTGCAGGACTGATCGTCTTTTCAGACAGTCCATGAGCATCGTCGATCGTGATGTGATGAAAAAGAACCGGCCTGACATCCCGGCTCTGCATTGATTACAAGAATGGGGAATGGTTATCACCCGCGATCATGGTAGTAGGCGAGGCCGTAAGTCCGACGACCTGTTAACACTCTCGAGCGCTACCTATGGTTCTGCTCGCTGGATGCAGCAAGCGCTTCTGGGCGGTCATGATGACCTTGCGAGCGCGTATAGTATCGGCGTTCGTCTGCGCACTCGGACATTTCGAGTGGTTACGCAACCCTTCGGGCTAAAGAACGCGCCGATGATCTATCAGCGTATGATTGACAAATACTCTGGGGGTTCGTTCAGCCTAAAGGAGGTTGGTTTGAATACTCGGAGAAGATGCGTTTAGCTGAAGAACAGGCCAAGGAACGTCGTGGGCCAAGCGCCGAGGGTTCGTTTCAAACGAAGTTCGCGGCAGACCGCGAAGCACCGGTAGAAACCGACCCTGTACTACAACTCGTCAACAGCCCCGTCGCTGACATGTTTACGAACGGGGAGCCAGACGAATCATCGCTGGTACCTGTATTTGGTCGACGGTCGTTTGTGGATGACATTTGCTTCGGTGGCGAGGATTTCGATAGCTGCCTGGCGACGCTGGACCGATTGCTAGCAAGATTCGCACAGTGTCGGATCAGCATTAGCTTCACCAAGAGCATCTTCTGCCAACCCAAGGTGGACTTTCTGTCGCATAAAATTTCGCCAGAAGGTATCAGAGCTGACCCCAAGAAGCTTGCGGCTATCACCGAGCTTTCGTTTCCAACGAGCAAGAAGGGCATGCAGTCGTTTCTTGGAGCGGTTAATTACTACAGCCGCTTCATTCAAGACTTCGCGGTCTACGGTGCGGCGCTGTACCAGCTCAAGGATGAAGACTTTGTCGTTGAAGGTGGCCTTTCTGTGGCACGTCATTCCTTCGAAAGATTGAAGACGAGTGTTTCACATTCACCCATCCTCAGGCACTTCGATCGGTCGAAAGAAGTTCACGTCATGCTCTTTGCAAATGAATGGGCGTTGAGCACTACGCTAATGCAAGAACATGAAGGCAAGTTACACCCCGTACGGTTCCTCGGTCGGGTGCTCAAGGAGGCCGAGATGAACTACCATCCTGCTGAGAAAGAAGTTTTGGCGTTACTTCTGCTGTTGAAGATCTGTTACGTCCAGCTGGCAGGAAAGACGCTACATGTCTATACACGATTCTCGACGTTAGAGTGGGTGCATAAGTCGAAGTCTCTCTTCGGACGCGCGGTCCAGTTCGCAGTGCTGCTATCGCAGTGGCACCTTAAGGTGCAGCGCGTGAAGGAGAAGGATGTCGCCTTTGCGCAGCTACTGCAGTCAAGCATCACGAGCTTCGTTGACTTGGAAGACTCGCTCGCGCCGGTGACGCCTCCAAACAAGGGTTCCCCGACTATTCGAATGGACCCCGCGTTGCTGTACGCCAGGCTTTCCCGTAATTACAGCGGATTCGTCATGTCTTTTGACGGATCAGCGAAGACAGAGAAGTACGGTGGCTACGGGAGTTGTTCATGGGTGCTGTGGAGCCTTCCTGAGTGGAAGGTAGTGATTGCTGCAAACGCTTACCTCTCGGCTACCACGGTGAATGAGGCAGAGTATACAGGTATGATAAACGGTGTCAAGGCGGCTATTGCGCACGGTGCCGAGGATTTAGTCATCGTTGGTGAATCAAGGCTCGCGATTCAACAATCACTAGGGGTGATCGCATGCAGGAAGGAAACTTTGCTAGCACTGCTGAATACTCACAAGGAACTCACGGCCAAGCTTCGATCAGTTAAATATCTTCACGTTGTACGAGAATACAACGCGGCCGCGGATTCGTTAGCCACTGAAGCGCTGGAATCGAAGGTCAGTCGGGTAATCTTGGCTGAAACTCGCAAGTCGGAATTGGCATCGCTGAACCGCATCCAGGAAATGATCTACGAGCCGGATGAAGACTCGGTAGATGTTTCGTCACGAGGAGCAGAGCGTCAAGTACATGTACTGTCAGGCAGCGAGTCTTCAAAGTGGAAAACTTTCGAAAATTTCGTGGTTGATTACAGCTCACCAAAGTGCGATTATGGTAATATAGCAGTGATGACTCGGCGACAGACGAAAGCCAAGAAACGCGTCAGGTTTGCAGATGAACACTCGGAGGATGTCTCAAAAGCTCAAGAACAGAATGTAGAACGACGAGAGACGTCCACCGAAGATTCATTCGGCGAAGATTTGCCAGACCATCCTCACAAGACTGTACCAGTGGCATTTCCCATTGCGGAAGATGTTGACCCAGTAGCGATACAGCGGGAACGACACAGACGGATACTGGTGGCACAAGACGAGGAGCAGAAGTGGTTTAACATCTAGAAGGTGCTTCAGGGCCAAGCACAAGAGCTGAGTTACAAAGAAGCTCGAAATGCCTGGAAATACGCTGACCGGTTCGTGTTATCAGAAGACGGCGTGCTTCACTATTTTGGATTGAATCGTCGGTACGACCACGGTTGGCAAGAGGAAACCAAGCTGCGGCTTGTGGTACCGACAACGATGATTCAAGAGGTCTTGCAGAACTGTCACGACTCGCTGGAAGGAGGACATCAAGGTGTGGTGAGAACGTTCCATCGCGTTAAGTCCGATTATTATTGGATCGGCTTGTACGCTGACGTGGAGAAGCATGTGAAGTCATGTCCAGATTGCAGCTCGAGTAAAAGCCGTCCGCAGCTTCGTGGATACTCACCTGGCAACGTACTCGCCGAACGACCTTTCCAGATCGTCTCGATGGATTTTGTGATCCCACTACCGAAATCTCGCAGGGGCAACACGGCGTTGCTCCTATTTCAGTGCTCGTTCACGGGATTCGTTATTGCCAAGGCTATGTCAGATACGACTGCACTGAGTGTTGCCCAAGTGCTCGAAGAATGTGTGTACCGACGGTTCGGAGCCCCATCATTAATAAGGCATGACCGCGACCCACGCTTCATGAGCGAGGTGTTCCAAGCGTTCGCAGAGATGATGCAGTCAAGATCAAGAGCGACTTTGAGCTATCGGCCACAGGCTAATGGACAGCAGGAACGCCCGGTGAAGTCAGTGATGGGGTCCGTACGGGTGTACGCGGAAGACCCTCTACAGCAAGATTGGGACGAAATCGCGGAGAAGCTAGTATTTGCTATTAATACTTCTCAAGACACTACGAGGAAGGAAACGCCGTTCTACCTCGTTCATGGTTGAGATGCGCAGTCGACGTTGCGGGCAATGTCGTCATCACTCAAACGAGGACTCGGCAAGCAGTCTGACGCACTGGCGTGGCGGCGTGAGATCAATCGACAACATGAGGTCGCCCTCACTATGGCCAAGGATTATCAGGCGGTAGAAAAGGAGCGAAGGGCTAAAAAGCATAATGATGCGCTGCGTCGACTGGAAAAAGCTGCTGTACCTCAACCAAGTGGAAACGAAGACTCGGCGGACCCTCCAGAAGCTTCGGAAGAGATGGAAGATCCTGCAAGAGCTCCACCGAGATCTCTTTTTGAGATTGGGAGCCAGGCGTGGCTGTACATGGAACGCGTCAAACCGGGCTTGACGAAGAAATTAGCTCACCGATGGCATGGACCTTTTCGGATCAAGCGCAAGGTGGAAGAGTTTGCGTACGAGCTGGAACTGCCTGATCGAAGTGGGTTTCGCTTTTACCCAGTAGTGTGTCAAGACTCAAGGCTGTCAACGAATTCAACAGTCGACCGAATACTCGGTTGGTACTTAACGCGACTAATGAAGCAAGACTCGACTTCGATGAGGAACTACTGCCTGAGGACAGCTGGGAACCAGATCAAGTTGCCGGTGAATATGAAGTCGAGGCCATCCTCGACGACAGAACACCACTGACGACGAGCACGGAGCGTGCTGTACGCGAGTTCAAAGTCAAGTGGGTGGGCTATGAAGATACAACTTGGGAACCATCATCAAACTTGTCTTGTGGAGGTCTGCTGTACGACTATTTGCGAGCCAAGAAGAGCGAGAATCGGCTGCAGATGGCGCAAGTGGCGGACGAAGGCTAGCGTGACTGGATCACGTGTGAACTGTCCACAGGGCGATGCAGCCTGTGGTAACAGACGAAGAACGTTACTGCAACAACAAATTGTATATGCATTTGAAGAACAACATGAACATGATTACGCTGTGGAAGTGGATTAAGAATAAGAAACATGAATGCCGACCGGGGAGCGACCACTGAAAACGAAACTTCGCTGGACCCCTCAACAGTTAGCTGAGATGCTGGAGAACGTCGTGGAACATGCAGCGAGGACATCATCGAAACCAACAGCAGTCTCGAGGCGACGTTGAGTGTGTACATCGTCGTGGAGAGGAGGCGCAACGCTGAGCTGCACTTGGTGACGTGACATTGCAGTCAAGTACGGAATTATCGAGGTCATCATGTGATCGACCGATGCCTCCGTACTTTCAGCCAGCATAGCGCGCAGCGAATCTTCGGTGAGTGGTGGTGTACCACCAGCAGGCGCAGGAGGAGCAGCAGGAGCCATCTCCGCGGATTCAGCGACGACGGGGAGTGCTGCAGGAGCTACCGCAGGGAGTGAAGAGTCTGGGGCAGGAAGCGCCGAAGGACCAGTTGATGACGCCGCTGTCGGAGGAAGTGTAGCAGACTGAGGGACGTTCGAACCCTCGGCCTTGCCCTCCTGAGAAACAAGTCGAGTAATGCGAGATGATGAGCAAGGTGCCGATGATTCAAGAGAAGGATGAGCTGACGTACCTCCAGCTGTTCACGTTCGCGACGTCTACGAGGATTGAGACGCTAAAAAGCGTCGGACACGGCTCGATTCAGACGCTTGGACATACGGTGGCGAGATGGTGAATTGAAGAATGAAGAAATGTCACAACGGGCACCAGTACCGTGGCTTCCATTGCGACAGGGGCAGTTGTGGTGTAGTGATTTCTCCGTGGTTGCGGATTATCACCCGTCGACAAAGACGTGACACCGCCCAAGTTGTTCAAGCGACGAACCCTCGGTCGGGTGATGTACGGAGACGCCAAGGTGCAAGGGACTCGACGGCGTCACCTCCGAGTTTTCAACAAGTATCGGATACGGCCCTATGTCACTGAATCCAGGCTGTCCTTATTATTAATAATGGACTGGCCGGATTCGCGTTCAGCGGACCATCTACGGTACGAACCCTCAGTGGCGGTTGGGATGAGTTCGCGGAATACTCAGCGACCTTTGGAAGACACGTTAACCGTCTGGGACAAGGCGCGGACCGTTAAAGATGATCATGCGACAGTGCAGACGACGCTTGGCATGCAAGAAGATCCATAACGGATCATTGTTCACTTGATATTTGTATACTTGATTAGGACTTCTTATTAGGAATAGACCCGAAAGGGTAAGCTTAAATACAGAACAGAATTTCCACTCAAGCACACAGAGCGACGTCCGGCTTCAAGGTAAGCGTCAGGTCAAGCTTGTTTGAGTGTGTTATGCCTGTCGGTGAACTCGAAGCTCTGTAGCGAGGGTTCATCCGGCAAGGCCAAGAGACTTTGTGTATTGGCCGATTATTATCGGGAGGTTTTACGTGACGGCTTATTGTTGCCTATTTGCACGACTAAGAGTGCTTGAATTGCCTCCCTTTTATTTCTTCCAGCCGAGTGTTGAACACTCGGTGATCTCGTAAAAGGCTTACCCGTGCCTGGTACCCTTCCGCTGTTGGGACCACGAGGATTCAAAACACCTGCTAGCTTTGCTCGTGCTAGTAGCGTGTTCTTATTTTACTGGTTGGCCTATATAAGTAGTTTACAAGGTCCAGTTTGTCCCGGTGCAAGGGCAGAACTGGGGTCTTCAGGTCCGCCCGAACGATCGTTTACTATCCTAGTAGACGTATTGTTGTGGGAACATTCTAACTACATCTGTAGCTAGAGTTCACGTGGGATTTCCAACACCACAATATCGAATCCTACAAGCAGATACGCGCCACTGGCAGCGACTGCATTCTTCTAGTAACTCCGTTTCTGAATGATCAGGACCCGGATCATCTCAAGGGGATGATTGGTGCACCACAGTTCACGAATGTGTGGAACGAAATCCACGCCTACTTTATCTGGGGCTATGATGTTAATACGGAGGAGCAAGTGCTCGCGGCAGTCGACCAGTACGATCAAAGTCATCTGAAGTCAGCTCCAACAAACAATCGTCTCTTCCTCGGTGAATGGTGCATGGGTGGACCTCCGGACTCGAGGGGTATCTTCCAGAACATCGACAACTTTCGCGAGCTGGGACGAAAGCAACTCGCCTACTACAACGCGGACACTACAGGTGGTTGGGCATTTTGGACGTGGCGACACTCGGACGAGACAACCAAGCGCACTGGTTGGTCCATGCGCTACCTCATCAGGAATGGCTACCTGAATCTGACAAACTAGGATTTTTTTCCCTGAACTTCAGCAAATTAGGCCTTGAATTCTAAAAAAGTGAAACGATGTGGTAGTCGTCTGACACCTTAAACACTTGGTTTAGAATGCCTACTGAAGCAACGCCTTCTTCGTACCATCTCGCAAACAGCTATTTTTTTTAAAATATATGTGGAGACTTTGTACGTGTCCGAACCATGCATGAGCTATGTAATCCACATTGCGAATTAGTAATCACCAGAAACATTTCGTAGGACAGTGAACACGTCCTTTTGGTCTTGGGGGTTCTTCCGGTTCAACACGTCAATGTATCATTGCAGCGCATACAGTTTCGGGTCGATCATAGCTGGAGTCGGATCGTGACTGATTATTAGCATCGCAAAGATGTCATCAGCAGACTTGTGCGTGTGCAACCAATTCTCGAATTGCTGGCTCTGCAGCTGTGATGCGATTTTCATCGATCTCTTGGCCTTCGTCGCATGTACAAGCGCTTCGGCCACTGCACTCTCTCCATATCTCGTCGAGAGCATATTGACTAACGACACTTGCTTGTCAGGATTCTTCTTGTTGAACATGTCCACATGCCTGCCTATAAGCGGTAGGCTTGGGTTGTCAAGAGCTTTACTCAAACCTTGGTTAAGCTTCAGACTCGCAAATGCGTCGTCAACAGGTTTTCTCGTGGACAATCAAGTTCATAAAAACACGGCATTAGCGAATTCTGATACTCCTCTTGTCTTCACCGGCGACGCAATCTTGTTCCAGCCCGGGATTCCTCTATTTTCGTTGACCATTGTCGGGGATGTTTGAGCCCCAAACAGCCTCTTGGAATCCGAAACAGAGACACATACAAAAAGAAAAATGATAGCTATTGGACCGATGTAGTGGCTCATTTCGAAGCAAACTGGTGTCGTTAAAAAAGAGATAGAACAATGAAGGAGTACATTTAATGTAGAGGTGGCCGTCATCGTCTTTTAAATGGTTACTACCTTACAAATTTAATAAGTTTCTTAAAACGGTACGCTATATGGTACCGGTTTTTGTAAGAAATACCCTGTGTAAAAATGATTTTTTGCAATCATATTGCTTTTAGCAAGAACAACATTTGCGGGTATAGTATTAGGAGGGTACTTCATTCGAAAGAATACGTTATATGCGTTGGGCTCACTGAAAATATGTGAAGGGGGAAAACAATGGCTATGTTATATTGACTTTTCGATGAGCGGGCATTAACTACAAAACGAACTTGCTAGGTAATTAGGATAAATAACGTTACGCCGAAGCGTAAGAATCCACAGAGGCCTGAAGTAGGCCATTTTGATCCAGGACAAGCCTGGACCCGCGACGATTGAAAAGCCGAGGGTTAGACACAATAAATCGTCCCAAGCGTGAGCGTTGGGGAAATTGTTGGAGGCATTCATTCAGCCGTGAACGTCCTGTAGGCCCGGAGTCTCGGTGCAGTGCCCGAAAATGTGCACTAAAAATGGAGTAAACTCGATACACCTCCGTTGTCGCTTGCAGCGGAGGTCCGGCTTCGAGAATATGTTTGTTCCGAGTCGTCCAAATTGCATGCAGTGTGATGCTACGCATTAGCGTCCACAATGCGGTAAACTCTTGTGCCTTGTTCCGTACACGAGTCGTCCACTCGGGGTCGCTTGCTACACATATGATGTCCCACGAAATGTGGACAATGAACCTGTTCCAATCCGCACGAATGAGATGCCAAAGAGCTGCAACCCGGCGGCAGTCAAAGAACAAGTGACGTTCGGTTTCAATGGAAGAGCACGTCGGATATGCGCAACATAGTGCCTCATTGGAGGGGCGCTGCAAGAACCAGAATCGAGACCGGGTTGGGAGAAGCTTCCACGCTAACCGGAATTGCAGATCCGCGTATACAGGTAGCAGAACCCGTCGGGCGTCCTTGAGGACCTGAACCGTAGTAAGGATTGTGGCGTGGGAAACTTCGCTATTGTGGTGGGAGATAGGGTGCTCGCGGGTGATAATTAGTCTTGAGCCATTATCTCGGACCATTTCCTTGGTGAGATGGGGAAAACAGACAACAGCGCCTTTATAAAGCTTGCCGATGGGAGAAATTGTGGCATTACGCTGAACAGGACCGAAAACGACATCGTGACCCTCCACAATTGAGGATACGATGGAGCTTAAGTCCGTGTACAGTTGTTGCAGCTGCCGCATCCTAACACGGAGCTCCCACTCGGGCAGAACAAGCAGGAATCTACTTAAAAAGTCCACTTCAGTTGGCCAAGATATCGAGAAAAAATCCATGAGGCATCGACAGCCCGTTGCGGACGCAAATGCAAGGCGGAAGCGCCTCTTGCGTCCAGCACCTCGAATCAGCGACCGTCTTTTACCCCCACGTGAATTTGAAGCAATGGATGCGCACTGTGCCAGACATTGGCGTGTAGTAACGCCTCTTGCTGGAACACTAAATCTTCATCATCTGTAAGCTGTAGATGATGTAATGAGGCGAATACAAACCACGAATGCTGCCACCACGTAGGAATAGTAGAAACGGGGAGAATTTGTAGGCGGCGTGAGAACGGGCATGCCAGAAAGTCAAACAGCGTCAGGTTCAATTCCTGAGGCAGAATATTGTGCAAGAGCGCTGAGCTGCATGCTTTCCACGGCTCATCAGATGGCATCAAAAAGAGTTGCTGGAGTATCATCGTACGTTGCGTAGAACCGGTGGCTTCCAAGTCAGGTATTTGCAACCCCCCTCGGTTAAACGAGACATAGCAAATACTGGGCTTAGCTAGTTTCACAAAATGTCGGCCGGAGTCGCTTCGTCTAGTGAGGAGATACCGTTCACACAGTCGTTGTAGCCGGCGAACTGTGGCCGCTGGTAATGAGAAATGTGGAGTGAAATGCCATAAGACCGAGAGTACCATCGCGTTGAGAATCAAAAGCCGACCACGATATGTTCGCGCTCGCCCTCCCCACCGGGCTAATCTAGTACAGACTTTAGTTTCGAGCGAGGAACACACTTCACCAAGGTTAACTGCAGGACCAACTGGGACGCCAAGATACACCACCGACGGAGATGAACCGACTCCAAACGGAGTGGCATTCGCCGTAATGGAGTCACCCGCAAAGGAAACGAGTTCCGATTTGTCCAGGTTCAGCTTAGCTCCAGAACCGGCGCAGTAAAGTTCAACAAGATCCACTTGACGCTGGAGGCCGTTAATCGATGTCGACAAAAGCGTTGAATCATCTGCAAAATAGAGCCCAGTGCTCACATAACTAGGTGTAACAGGAATGCCGACTTCAGGAAGTGTGCGTAGTAAGTTGCCAAGCGGTTCAATAGTTAGTACAAAAAGGAGTGAAGAGAGTGGGTCGCCCTGTTTGACCCCCCGAGTTGGTCGCAGCACTTCCTGAAGTGTTCCATTGCGTGAAAGCGTAGCTTCTGTTTGTGAATATAAAAGTTTTACCCAGCTGCAAAATGCAGGACCACATCCAAATTTCTCCAATACGCAAAACAAATAATCCCAATTGACACGGTCATAGGCCTTTGCGAAATCCAAGAAGAGAGCGTAGCCCTTCCGACCGCAACGCTGGAGGAGCTCCTGGATGTCATGTAACATTCTGACATGGTGATGGAGGGATCGTCCCCTCACGAACCCTTTCTGCTCCGGATGCACTAGTAGCGGATGATAACGCTGGAGACGGAACGCTAGCGCCTTCGAGAGAATCTTTACATCCACTTGCATCAGAGATATCGGACGATAGTTGCCTGGATGTCGACGATCTCCCTTTTTGTAAGGCAAAGAGACTGACGATTTCCGCTGAGAAGCAAGCAGTTGACCACGACCAAGCTGATGCTTGAAAACAACAACAAATACAGCTCCGAACGCGTCAGGATCTAGTTGGTATAATGCTGGTCCAAGCCCATCCAGTCCAGGAGCTGAGCTACGCCGGAGGTGCCGAATTGTTGCGGCTAGTTCCACGGCAGTGAGCGGGGCGTCAAGTTCGGCTGCGGCAGGTGGGGAAAGGGTCTTCGTAATAGTATCGAGTAATTTGGTCATCGCTGCATGGTTAACGACCGGGTCATCGCCGGAGTAGCGTTCGTCGCCAAATATATCACCCCAGTGTCGTCGAAATTGGTCACTAATGTCGATAGGATCGTCCGATTCGCTGCCATTCTCCATTACCACACCGGGAATCGATGTAGAGCGCAAGGAGGCACTCGGCAGTCGAAAAAAGAAGGAAGTAGACGCCTCCATTTGGCGCGCGTCAAAGTCAAATCCGTTGTCCTGGTGTCGATCACTGATATCTTGTTCCAGAGATTCCACGGTTGTGATACACTCGGATAATTGGGCAGCATTTTCTGGCGAAGGATCTGCAGCGTGACGACGGTCGGCGTCAGCCGGTTGCTGTCGGTAACCCGCGAGTAGATCCTTGGTAAGCTCTCCTTGGCTGGCTTGTGCTAGCCGAAGTTGGGACTTGATGCGACGTTTCCATCCTTCCCATACTAGACCCGGGCTAATCGCACTCGAAATTGTCGTCTGGAGTTGGTGAATTTCCTGGATGAGAGTACGACGGACACCGTCATCGTCTAGTGTCTGAGGGCGGAGACGCCAGTATCCCGGGCTTGGACGCCGCCGTGGTGAGCCTAAAACCAAACGGACCGCGAGATGATCTCCACTGTATGGTGCTTGGAAGTATTTAGTCGTCTCAAACGATGACTCCACCAACTCATCAGAAACGAAAATGTAGTCCAGGCGGTTAATCCTCGGACGTGGGCCAGAGAATAGCCGCCGTTGCGGGAATCGTAGACGCCACGGGTCGGCCACGCGTAAAGTAGCCAACCAGCCGAGCAAATGACCACGTGAAGGATCGAGAGCACTAGTGACCCCACGTGAGTCTAGAATAGGATCGACCGCGACGTTAAAGTCACCTAGCACGACATGGTGCGCCTCAGGCTCAAACTGCGTCGGCAGACCTTGGAAAAAGTGTGCTCGTTCGTGCGGGCGCACCGGAGCGTAGACGTTTTGAATGTAAATCGAGTGCAATGGGCCTCGAATATGAACAAGGAGATAGCGACCAGGTATCGTCACCGTCGAAACTTCCTCGGCCCTCTCAACACCAGGCAAGTCTGGATGTAGGAGAGTCGCAACGCCGCCGCTTCGTGGTCCGGTTTGTACTTGGCATGAAGCATTTTTGTCGCTAATAAATAGTCGATGTTGGGTAGTAGATGAGAGATGAAAAGAAAACTTGGACAAGTGATGAGCATCGCGAAATTTGGTGTCCTGGACTCCCACAACGTGGTACTGGGAAACGACTTTCTCGATGAAGTTTCTGCCGCTGCGTTTGATGCCATTGGTGTTAACGGACAACATTGCAACGTCAGACCATTCACTCTCCACTTAAGCGATCAGCGTGGGAATTGTCCCCTCCCTCCACGTCAAACCGAGGGACGAGTCTTCGAGAGCCAATACACCTCCTGCCTCAGAGAACCAGTCACCAGCCTGGTGCAGCTCATGAAGCACGGAGACGCAGGAGTGCTGGATTTGCTGGCGGTCCAGCGCCGACAACAGAATAGTGCCCATCTCGCTACGCAATAAACCCAGCAGGGCATTCGGGTGGAGCAGGCGTGTCGGCGCGTCTCCAATCCAAGGAGACTCAAACCCGCAGAGCAGGTGGAGCCAGCCATCGTGGGCATGGATCCCCGGCGCTGCTGCCATTATCAGCAGCTCGAACAGAGCAGGAGCCTCGGAAGCTCTGTACAATGCGTGGTCGGCTTCATCAATTTCCCAAACTACCTGCCATACTGAAAAGCGCAGCTTTTGTCACTGTCCACGGTTGACCAAATAGAGCTTTCCACTTCTTTGCCACGCTAGAGCAGCTAGCAGGTGTACTCGCCGCAACCGCTCTAGAGATCAGATGAACCCGGATGAAATCATTTGCTAGTGTGCTCTTGAGCCGAAGCAGCCGGAACATTTTACCCATGAATCGAAGGTGATTTTTTGCCATGTTACGACGGATCACTTCCGTCGAGCTAGCATTTTCGTCTGTCTGCGTTGGTGTCAGCGCATCTTCCGTCAAGTTGTCACGTAGCTCACGGTCTAAACCGCTCTGCTGAAGAGCTGCATCTCCCTCAAGTAGAGGGAGAGCAGCCTCCAATGTCGCGGGGATAGCCGATCGGCGTACCGTTCCACGTTGCACCTCGAAATGGCGTGTATACTCCTGCGAGGCACGCGTAGACGGAGACGGTGAAATGGACTGAATTGTGATCTGGAGACTCGTGTCTGAGTCGCCGATAGCTATGTCCTTGGTAGTCAGCTGAACGTCGACCTGATCCAGATGGTCCACAGTAGTTAGGCGACGAGAACGACGACGGAGATACCATGGTGGCCGGCTTCTGTCGGGCAAGCCGCTTACGTGGCGGGGAGCTAAATGACGGGCTTTTAGGCGACGTGGGTGGGCCTGTTGGCCCACGTGGGGACATCGGTGTGTCCTCACTACCCGTTGCCGCACTGATCTCTTCAGGCGCATCCTCCACTGGGGAATCCGTGAAGCGCTGTCGGCAGCGTTTCTCACCTCGATGGCCCGAGAAGCAAGCGTTTCCATGCGGCGTTTCCTTCGCAACACACTGAACCTCGAAAGCGTGCTGGGAAGGTTTCCCAGGGATGAGATGGTATTGCGTCACTTGGGATCCTCGAGCACGCGCCGAAAACAATGTCCCTTCCAGAGATACTTGGTCGCACACCTGACCGTTCACTACGAGAGGTGGCGGGCACGTGGTCGCGTTGAAATAGTAACGCACAATGCCCGATGTGATTGCCGCATCAGGGGCGCGATAGGTGAAGTTGTAGTATATAGGTTGACATTCCGCCTCAAGAAACTAAGTGAAGAGGCGGCTGGCAATCGCATCCCTTCGGATTTCCAAAATGTCAAGGAAAAAGACGTCGGAGAGGGGATTCAGCTGCTCGAAGTGGAGCGTACGTCCCATGAAAGTGCAACGCTGTCCAGCAAGAGCTATCTTGGCTTCCTCCGTCCGTAGGTAAAACAGCAGCGAGTTGCGTGGCTGGCGATGCACGTGAAGAATATCTCCAGCCTCCACAAGCGATTGCACAACAGTATTGTCATTGACAGCAGAGATGCCTATGATAAGTGCTGGGCGCGTCACTCCAAAAAGCGTCGATGATACCTGAGCTGTGATGCTATAGAGGGCATCTGGGATGCCCTCAGGCTGCGCTTGCTTCGCCGCGGCTAGGATAGCTCCGGAGTTGGTGCACTCGTCGTCGTATAGACGCCGTATCTCCTTGATCGCCTCCAGGGAGGGTAAAAGGCCGCGTAGGCGAGTTCGGTTTGCCGTCGGGGAGATGGAGGCCTCTCCAAGACTGGAGCCTGAACCAGAGACAACGTCCCGGAAGTTAAGCCGACGCGTGACCACAGGCGACGCTGGGCTCGGCTGCTGGGACTCGGACTCGTTGACGGACGGCGCAGCAGCTGTCTCAGGATGAGGCGACTCGGACGTGGACGCAGTTCCACCAGTCAGCACCGGAGGAGAGTCCACTTGGTGGTTGCCAGCAGAGGTACTGGCAGCGGGGGGGCTGGGGCGGGCAATTGCTCGCCTGCGCGGAGGTGGCCGTACTCGAGTCGGTAGTGTCCATTAGGGTGGAAGGGGCCAGTAATAGGGGTATCTCAATTTGTGGTGGTCGTTACGCCGCAAATCGAGAAGTTTCCTATATAAGTATAGCTATACTTTTGGACAAAAGTATACTTAATCTAGGTGTAACGCATCTCATACACGCGCGCTAACGTGTAAGCCGTAGTAGTGGGCACAGAGTTATACCCATTACATCTGGTAGCACTTCGTAGTCCCATTACATCTGGTAGCACTTCGTAGTCCATCCAATGACCGACTACCTGACGAGTTCGTTTGGAATACGAACACGGGCGGAGAACCAGCCCATGGACGGTAATCCATCCATGCGTAGCCCAAGTGCCTCTGCCACACACCTTATGCGTGAAGACGGCCCCCATCTGTCAGATCCAGAGCGAAAAAGCTCTCCTAAAACTGTCAACAGTCATTGGAGAGGCCACCGTAGCAACAATGCTACGTACGCAGACAGATCAACACGGTGTTGCTCTGGGATTCATCGTGATGGAGCAGCGCGATGCTGCTGCTGCTACAACGGTGTCGTCCGAGACAACATCGCACGTGTACTCGTTGAAACTGTACATGGGCAGTTATGTGGGAAAACTAGGCGAGCCTCTCCTCCGATGGCTTGTCGAAGTCGACACTGCCATTACGGCTCGACATTTTACCGACGAACCGTCGAAGGTTAAATTCACTATGTCTTGGCGAACCATTGAGAACCTGGGCGTATGGATGCCGCCTCACAGACCATGCGTGCTCTAATATGTATGTGGTATTCAAGAAGGAGCTCCGAGAGCGGATTTTCTCGACCTGCAGCAAGGTACGCATGACGTTCATGCTTACGCCCAACGTACGCAGTACTTCGTCTCGAACATCGTGACCAATCCGATCGATGAGGCGACAAAGGTCGTCACGTTCATGAAAAGATTAATAATTGGACCTGTCAATATCTATCTCTTCCGAGCGTATCCAGGTACACTCGAAGCTGCGTTTGCCACCTGCGATACAAGCGGAGCTTAGCCTAAAGCAGGCTAAGCTGCATATGAACGTGCCGAGAATGGCACGTCCGGTGACGAGAACGGAAGGTCCGAAGCCAGTGAGCCTTAGGACGGTTACGCAGTTGGACGCCTACAACGCTACGAAGGCGCTGTGCGGTGTGTCCGATGTGTGTACACTTTGCGCGTGAGTGCACAGCGCCTGTGCACTCGGTCATGGGCCGACGCGAGCATTAAAAAACGCGCGGAAGCAGTAGATGCGGGGCGCCTTACTGTTATTGCTGTCTTCAAAGGCCAAGCAACATTGAGTACCGCAGCCCCCAGCGAGAGCAGTCAAATCTAGTAATCCTGAAGGTGACGTCGAAGCGAGCAGGCTCTCTTCGTGCTTTGGTTGACTCAAGTGCGTTGAACAACTTTGTTCGACAGGAAAGTCTCTCGAAGCTAAACATCGAGGAGGTTAAAACACCTCGAAGTGTATTGGAGGTGCGGTTGTCAACAGGTGCCACGGGAGAAGCGCGTCGTACGCGTGCGCATCTCGTACAAACACCGGGTATTTGTGGAGGATCATATCGTCCTCAACCTGGACGATAAGCTTGACTTGGTATCGTGGATGCTGTGGCTTGCACAACATGATGCAGTGGTCAACTAGGAGAAGCGTACACTTGTGCACTTCGGACGCAACGCGACAGAGAGCGATGGCCCTGTCAGGGTCGCGCATGCACCGTAAGGTGGATGCGATCTCACTGTTGAGGAAACATTAGACGCTGCAGCATCCGGTGCCCAGGCACAAGTCGCAACGACTGAGGCAGTCGCTGAGTCTGTCTCAAACCTGAAATCAGATTTGAGACACTTTCCTACCGTATCAACTCTAAGAGTTGATCGATCATGTATGGAAGAGCTTTCGGTCACAGATATGAGCTGTGACGGTGGTGCGTCGATCCCGGAATCTGACGCTTCATATATGCAAGAGATTCAGCTACAACCAGTAGCTGTTAAATCGACCTGTCCGCTCCCGGAGCCGACACGGTTGTGATTGGTTCAAAAACCACGAAGGCGTCGATGTGACATGACGTGCCGACTCCGGAAATCGATACAAGCTCGATATTAACATAGAGAGGGGATTCTGCCGAAAGGCGTCAAGACGATATCAGCGCTTCAGCTCCGGGAGCTGACGACGCGGCAAGCCGGTCTGGCGGTTGTAAACGTCTAGCACTGATAGCGCGTGAGTCTTCGCGTGCAGTCGGGCTACATGACGAAGCGCAATGTAATCATTTCGGGCTTGAGCGTTCACGTCCGCGAAACCAGTCCGCCGACGATTACAGCGGAAATCCGTCTAAGACCCTGCCTGAACAGGAAATATGAGAAGCCACGTTTCACAAGAACAAAAGACAGTCCAAGGGACGAAAGCTGCACACGGCTCGGTCCGGGGCCGAAGCGATACAAGCCATGCCCCGCCCAGCTGACACGAAGCAAACGTCGTGTGTCGAGACGTTGAAGGCTTGACGCGGACCCGTACTGGTCCCCAGTTTAGGTCGAGCAACTGAAGAATCCTCCGACGCGTGCGTCGGAATTGACGTCCCTTCCCGTCATGAGCCGGATGCGCTTCGCGAAGGATCTGAACGATGAACGCATCGAACAGATATGCATCCTTTCGGATACCGAAAGAACAAAAAAGCCATGCGAAAGAGTTGAGACGACTCGACGTTGCGAATACCGCTGCGAGTAAGGATACCCTCAGTGCGAAGACGAGCAACCAGCGCTTTGAGGAGCCCCGCCGGGACTCGCTGGAGTCGACTCTATTTACACTGTTCTGCAGGAGCACAAGGATTTTCTACTGCACGAGTTACCAACTGAGCTTCCGCAGAACAAGAGCAAACAGCACGAGATCGATCTCGTGCAGCGTATGAACTACCGTTTGACGCAGCAGTGACCACTACCGCGGGATCATATAAAGGCAATCGACGACTGCTTTGAAAGTCGTTGTAAATCGGGTCAAGTGCGGGAATCAAAGTTCGCGCACATCGCACCACCGTTCTGTGTCAAAAAGCCCCAGGGCTGGTGGTGCATCGTTTATGCATACAACGAGCTAAGCGATGCGACGATACTGGCGCAGACGCTGATGCCACAAAATATGTTATCATCGATTCGATGTCCAGGTGCGTCATCTATAGTGCACTTCATCTGCGCGACGGGTTCCATCAGATCCTGATGCGTGAGAGATACATCCCTCTCACGGCGGTGAGCACTCCAAGCGGTATGCTTTGGGAGTGGCTCGTAATGCCGCAGGGACTGAAAATTTCCCCTGCAACCTTCAAGGTGTGACACATCTATAGCGTTCAATGAGTGACTTCGCATCCGACGACGTGTTCATTCACAGCCGGGATGTGGACGGGAAGACCGACGTTGAGGCCCACAAAGAGCACCTCCGTCAGCGGCTAGGGAATACGTATAAACACAAGCTCTACACGAACATGAAGAAATGCTTGGGTGTCTCGTCGGGAAGAACGGAGTACGCCCTGACCCAGAAAAGGTCAGAGTGATAAAAAATGGCCAATGCTGTTCAACGTGAAGGAACGAGTAGACCATTCGTGGTCTACACCGACCATGCTTACCAAATGCTCTGCTTCGTCGCGCTTCTTTCAGCCCTTCGGCGTGAAGAACCGACATCCCGTTTGAAGCCCCTTTGGCGGTGTATGCATCCATCTGCGCTTTTCAGCTGTGGCCACAGGATTCTGAAATGACCGCGAATATCGCGCGCGAAAAATTCTACAAATCAGTGACTAGTGCCGTGAATTATTGGCACCAAGGTTAGCTACAAGGCCGTATATGTTGAGATGTGCAGTGTTCATTTGAGTTTTGTATTTTTTACTTGATTAAAGTATTGGCTTTTTTATACCAAATCCGTATCCTGTAAGTTACAGGATAAGTAAACTTGCAATCCTGTATACGGTACCGGTAATACAGGCGGCGAGTTAGCAGTCCGAATTCTCCACCAATTCTGTGCACTGGTCCCGCGTAGGAAACCCTGACTACGGAATCGAGCAAATACCGATCCCTTTTCAGATGCATAGATAGGATAGTACTTCTGTGAGTCAACATTTAGGCAATGTTGACGTTTTCTCCGCTATTTTGCCATTGTAGTAAAAACGTAGGCTTTTGTAGTAAAAATAGCGAAGAAAACGTCAGCATTGCCTAAATGTTGACTCACAGAAGTATTATTTTAGAAATTCTACGACAATCAACTTTGGCATTAAATACTACCTATCAGTCATTTTCTAAAGAGGCCTTGTATGCGTGTAGGACAAAGAGACGATGCCTGCTGTCGGTCGGTATTTGTAAGGAAGCCCCACGGGAACATTTAGCTCTGTATTTGGTACAGTATGTAGTCCCTGGTGAGAGTTGGCATTGGTTAATCAATGTAATACATATTCTTATTGTTGCTAGAAGTTTAAGCCGCTTGAAGTCGCGATCTCGCTAAAATACTACCTATCGAGCTGGTACTGTACAAATTAGAATTGAATAGCCAACCAGTCGGCTATTTATAATTGGTAACGATGATGAGCGGTGTTAAACAAGCCTGAATAAAAAACATTTGATTGCGTTATTTCGCAAGCTTTCAACAGCTTTTCGTGCGTTGAAGCTTTGAACTTGAGGCCACGTGAGCAGACAATTTTTTTTTCTCGATACCATAGAGCTTTGATGACAGTTACGACACACCGATCAACGCCGTTACAGAAGTCCTCCTCAATATGCGTAGGGGCTCGTCTGATACATTTATAAAAGGAAATCAAAAGCGATATGGTGATTTGTCAATATTTCCGACAATCTCTGAGATCAGATATAAAGGACGCGGGACTTCTCTACCACACTGCGAGTTCAAGTTGCATCAACAGCGACACTGCATAATCGGCAGCATCAGCAGCATAATCGGCAGCGTCAACAGCATAATCGACCGCGTCAACAGCGACACTGAAAAGCTAGTGGAGCGACACGACACACCCTCTAGTGGTAAAGGACTAGAACAGTAAAAATGCATGCTTAACAACCCACTTCGAAATATATTGGAAGGCGCGCCATACGTTATGCAGATTGCAACAATCGTTTTAATAAGTTTGATTCGCGTATTCGTTACTGAGTAAACAGTGCAAACCACTGAACACCGCACATTAAGTTGAACCTTTTCTGAGTTGGGACGTAACTCATCAAGTGAGTAAACGCGTCTCCGAAGATCCAGAGATGTGTTGTTGTCGTTTTTCCATCACGAAGTTACAACAGCTACTTCAGCTTGTTAACTCCTCACGGAACCAGTTCTTCCATTATTGAATTCTCTGCCATCTACCAAGCTCCTCACTCTTTTATATTCAGGCAATATGCGACTTCGCTACTCCTTCGTCTTGACGTTGGCTGTCATTGGGGCGTCCAACGCCGTCAACATGTCAGCGAAAAGTGACTTGAATGGATGGTATCCATGCTCAGAGTATACTTTCTCGAATGGAGGTAGCTCTGCTGGTCAAGACGCGCAGTGTGCTGTGTACAATGCGCCAGTGTGCTATCCTGAAATTTGTAAAACTCCTAAAGGTGTTAACCCAAAAGTTGACATTTTTGTCAAACGTGTACCTGCGACGACCGCCGACCCCTACACTGCAATCAACGTTTGGCTGCTTCAAGGAGGACCTGGAGCTTCGTCCACTGACCGTAAGCGATTATGCTTTTGTATTTTCTTCAAGCTGCGTTGCTTATATTTATCTGGTTACCTTTTGTCATAGTGGAGTCCTCGATGGTGACTCTTCACGTAGAGTTGAATGGGACAGCGAACGTCTACACGATGGATCACCGAGGTACGGGGCGAAGTACCAGGCTTGATTGTGTTGCGTCTCAAGTTACCACGACCGGTTCTCCCTGGGGTGCTGAGATTGAGCCGTCGGAAGTGCCTGCATGCGCGGAAGACCTGCACACCAAGTATGGTGATCTGGCATCCTTCTCAGTGACCACGGCTGCCACTGACCTCGCAACATTTATTACCAAATTCACGAATGGAGCTGGCACCATCGTGTATGGCGTAAGCTACGGAACAGTATTTGTGGAAAGACTCATGCATCTGTCCCCTCCCGAGGTGACGGGTTACGTGCTAGATGACGTCGCTGTGACTTCTGGTGCTCGTGCTGATGAGTTCTTCTTTATGTCGCGATGGGACAGTAGCTTTAATGAAGTGGGTGATGCTTTCTTATCGCTTTGCGAGGACGATGTTAACTGCAAGTCCCGCTTCGACTCAAAGGGTCTAAATGGCACTCTTCAGCATTTACTTGAGGAGTTTGACCACGATTCAAACTCAACTTGTGCCGCGTTGGTCAACAGTACATATGAAGCCGGTGAGTCCCCGTCGTTCAGCCTACGATCTGCGCTCGGTAGTGCGTTGATGGATTCCAGCGTTCGGACTCTGATTCCACCAGTTGTTTATCGACTCCAGCGTTGTGCTCCTGACGACTTGGATATTCTGAAACAATTCTTCTCGACTGTCAGCTATATTGATAAAGCTAAAACGCAGGACAGCGCGTACGAGTCGACCCTTCTGCAGAGTCTCATCGTGTTCTATGGAACTACCGCTGCCATCGACGTCTGAGTTAAAGGACCGATATACGGATGTAAAAATAAGTAGTAGCGGGGGTATTTACCGATTGGTTCCTCAGTACTGCGCCTTCTCAAAAGAAAAATCGGCGTCATGTGAAGAGATCAACGTGGGCAACTACGAAGCTGACGGCATTGTGTACAAGCGTGATCACTACCGGAACAAGACTACTACGATTCCAACCCAAGCCAGCGTGCTGGTGTTGAGTAGTAAGCTGGACCCTCAGACTCCCCACAAATTCGCTGAGAGTTTGTTCAGGGCGAGAAGAAGGATATGGTGTCTTTGATTATGCGACTCATGGCACAATTATGACGACTCAGATGGTGACTGGAGACCCGTTCAGTGAAGCCTGTGGAATGAAGGTGTTGGCGTCGTATGTGCGTGTTGGTGGGGACCTCACGAGCTTGGACAAATCGTGTGTGGACGAAATGCCTGCCTTTAATCTGACCACACCGGAGTTGTATCTCCACCCATACTTCAGTACAGACGACGCCTACGACGGCGCGTACAATTCAAACCTAACGTTATCTGCGGAGGAGTAAAGAGATCCCCCTCATACCTCAGATACGGATTTCCCATGGTAGAATCTTGTGGGGGTACCTCACATGTTCGCAATCTTACCATTTTCTCAATCAGGGTTTTGTGCTGCGTCAAAGTAGACTTCCCAAAACTTGTTGATGAAATAAAAGCCTTGCAACGAGCCTTTTCAAATATCTACAGTAGATACCAAATATTAGGATTTGATACTTACTAACCTTCACGCAACTATCCACGTTTAGAAAATGTATGTCTCTAGACTCTCGGTCTCAAGGGTTAAAACGCTTCATTCTTTGAAATTTTGTTGCCTTGCAACGATTGTTGCAAAACGTGATTAATTTTGCTGATTCTAAAAGCAACATGCAGTGCTCTGCATTTAAGAATATGCAATTTAAGAAAAGCGCCTCACGAAGTACTTTATTGTCGTATTAGCAGTGACCCACGTTTTTGGAAACTGTTTGCTTAAAACACGACTGGTATGATTTGGAGCTCAGCCGTTGCGTGGACATTCTTCCGATCGGTGGTAAGATCCCTAGGTAGTTTAGGCTGTTGTTAGTTAGAAGCGACGATCTCTACAGTAGTCCTCACTTTTCTATCTGCATTGAGGTGCAATGCCTCACCACGCCCTTGATAATGAAAAGGCCCCCCAATTCTGTCATAGGTTAAACGCGTGAGCAAATCTACCAATATGAAATAAGCGTCAAACCTTATTTTTCGAAATTGCAGACTTTGCTTCGATGGTACATTCGCACTCAAGTTTTTTTTCGCTTCTTTGGAATTTTTTAGCTTCTCCAAGTGAAACACGGCATTAGTCTGCAAAGTATTTCGTTTAATTTACAAGATCTGCTCAAACTGTTGACGCTGGGTGGGAATAATGAACCAAAACCCGAAACATTCAGACCCAACGCTGCAAGTCAGCTCACCCTCACGTCGCTGCAATGCAACAGCACCTGCGCTTCGCTCTTGCGATGGCCCTGATTGGTGCCGCGTTCGACGGAGAGTTGCGAGCTGATCGCCAAGCTATCACCACGGTCTGCAGCATCGAGGAAAGGGACTAACGGGCTTACTGCTGTCATGGAGGCAACTCGAATGGAACACGTGGATGTCCTGACGTTTCTGTTGGCCTGTGGAGCATCCACAAATGTGGTAAATTTTGAGGGCCGCACTGCTATCTCTCTCCACCTTGCCGTGATTCATCAGCACTTAACAGCTCTACTTGCATTCGACGCCAAAGTCAAACTGAGCTATGCAAATAGGCAAACGCCGCTTATGGGAGCCGTCAAACTTGGTTCTGTGGAGATGACAAAACTTCTGATCCTGAACTCCACGGATTGATAAGGAGGGGGATAATGTGCTGTGCGTTGCGGCGCATTGCGGACAATTGAAACAGTTGGCGGGACCCCGGGGTCCCGCAAAAAAATATGTCGGTATCCGGAATTATTTATAATATTACGGGCTTGTACCACAACCTATAAAAAAACATTTCGCGACTTACTTTTTCAAAATTTAGCTTGCCCAGCATCCCGTGAACGAGCATCCAGAAGCTATTAACGGCCCTAAAATATCAGATATTGCTGTGAAGTCCTTGGGCCCTGCAAGCAAGAGCATCTAGCTGTCGCATTGAACAATAATATGTCAGATATTACTGTGAAGCCTCAAAGCGTCATTCCAAGGCATCGTCATCGCCCCAGAATGTCGGAAGTTGACACTTGGAGGAAGGAGGGTTGCGGAGAGGCGGAAAGGCGCTTGTACTCGTCATGGTGTTTTGGAAAGTGATTGAGCTGGTGGGTCCTTAAAATGCAAAACTAACTGACACTACATGCAGACGGAGTCCCCTTTGACCGAGCCGCCTGCCCAAGCCTTCTCATCGCTCACGTCCAAATACCCACGTCGCTCCCATTGATGTCGCTAGTGCTGGAGCCACTCTTTCGCCCGTGTTCATCGCACTGTGACCTGTGTCCACTTGACACAGTGGGCCAACGAGTAGTACGTACCAGATTCTCCCTGATGACACTAGATCTGTTCGTCGATGTCAACGACGTTGACGCTCCAACACTCCCACTCGACGAACGGCGAGACGGTCACGAAAGTACTGGAACTTGGTTGCTCCCAGAGCCTTGGTGAAGTGGTCGGCGATCATCTCCGCAGTGGGGCAGTACTCGATACGAATGTGGTCCTCCTTCATTTTCTCACGAAGCCAGTGATACTTCGTGTCGATGTGGCGCGAGCGTTGCGTCACGGCCTTGCTCTCCGCCAGGTGTTGGGCCCCTTGGTTGTCTTCGAACACAGTGATCTGGTCAACTTCCAGTCCCAAATCCTTTAAGACCAAGTTGATCCCAATACACTCCTGGACACCGCTCCCCATCGCAATGTACTCAGCCTCGGTGGAGGACAGCGTCACCATCGACTGCTTCTTCGATCCCCACTCGATCAGGCAGCCGTCGTAGAAGATAGCGTACCCCGTCGCCGACTTAGCATTGCGCTCCACTGCGAATGCAGCGTCGCAGTATACAACGAGTCCTTTTACAGCACTGCTCTTGTATACCAGCCTAAAATCTTGAGTGTTGCGCAGGTACCGAAAGACGTGCTCCACACCGTGCTTGAGGCAGTCGGTCGGAGTCTCGATCTCTTGAGCAAGAGTCCGCTCCGCAGTAGCCATATCCGGTCTCGTGTTTACCGTCAGATATAGCAGCGCTCCGATGGCAGGACGGGGACGAAAGTTGATCACCTCCTGCGCCTTGAAGAGTTGATCACGAAAACGTTCCTCCATCGGAGTGCGTGCTGGCATCGTTTTATCCATGTTGAACCGCTCGAGGATTGACTTCGCATACTTCTGCTGCCCGATAGTCACTTCGTCACCACTTGGTGACCACTGCAGCTCCAATCCAAGGAAGTAGCTGGCATCCTCGAAGTCGTTCACGTCGTATGTCGTTTCCATAGCAGCCTTGAACGAGGCCAGGTCCTCATCGTGCGTTGCGAACACCAACATGTCGTCAACGTAAACGAGTATTATCATCAGATTGTCGTCATCCGCGCTGCCCTTCGAGAACAGGCAGTAGTCGGCTTCTCCTTGATAGAAGCCTTGACTCTCCAGAAAGAGACGCAGGTTCTCGTACCAGGATCTTGACGCTTGCTTTAGCCCGTAGAGTGCCTTGCGCAGACGCCATACGTGTTCATCAGCATTCTTGTAGCCTTCAGCTGGTTCCAGGTAGATCTCTTCGTCCAAGGCTGAGTTGAGGAACGCGGCCTTCACATCCAGCTGCATGCGCTTCATGCGTCTCGCCACCACAATGACCAGCACAAGACGAAGAGTGCTGTGGCGCACGACCGGGCTGAACGTCTCAGTGTAGTCCACTCCGAACCGCTGGCTGTACCCCTTAGCGACGACACGTGTTTGTACTTGTCTAAGCTGCCATCCGCAAGAGTTTGATTTTTGAACACCCATTTTGACTTCACAGCAGTGCGGATTGGAGGCAATGGTACTTCTTCGAACGTCCCATTGTCCAGAAGACTCTGGATCTCGTCGTCCATTGCACGCTCCCACTCGCTTCGATCATCAGACGCGTCGACTTCTTCAATGTTGAGCGGCTCAACACCCAGAGCCCAATTCGTAATGTCACTTGGTGTTAGGTTGCTGTAGATGTAGCCGTCTCGAACACTCCTACCATCAACTGCTGCAGGAAAAACACGCTCTTCAACCATCGCGCAGACCTCCTCCATGGACAAGTGCGACTCATCGTAGTCCACCTTGCGCTGACTTGGCCTCGGGATCCTGCTGGACTTGCGAACAGGATTCTTTGCCTTCTCTAGACGTGGATCACCTCGAAGCCGGGCTTGCATACGAGCGGCTCCCACTGGTTGAGAACTCCCACTCGTTGGTTGATCCGGTGTTTCCAAATTGCTGCTTACTGCGCTCGGTGTCGGCGCCATTGCCACGTCCTCCTCACCGGGTGTGGCCATGGACACATCTTGCTTTTCTTCTTCTACTGTCTCGAGACGTGAAAAAAGCGTGCTGATAACCGCATCCAACTGCAAGAGATCCAGCTGCGAGCTTATCGTGATCTTCTTCGGCAGGAAGGAACTGGTCTTCGTAGAATACAACGGTGCGCGCCGTGATTGCTTCACCAGTCCCATGGTGCGGAATGTACACCAAGTACGCACCACCTGTAGCATACCCGATGAAGATGCCGTTGCGTGTCTTGGAGTCCAGCTTCTTACGGTGCTCCTTCGAAACCAGTGCTTGCGCCTTACATCCAAAGACTCTCAAGTTGCTGATGTCAGGAGCTTTCCCAAACAAGGCCTCCATCGGCGTCTTCCCATCAAGCAACTTCGTTGGACAGCGATTCCGCACATACCCAGCGCACACGACTGCGTCAGCCCAGTACACAGTTGGCAAGTTGGCTCCAAGCATCATGGACCGAGCCATCTCGACAATTACGCGATTGCCACGCTCGACCTTCCCATTCTGCTGTGGACTGTACGGAGTCGAGAACTCCTGTACAATGTCGTTCTTCTCACAATAGGCAGCAAACACACCACCTGTGTACTCTGCAGCGTTGTCTGACTTGACGAACGCCACACGATATGTCGGAGCATACGCCTTCATCTTCGCGATGCAGTCCTTGATAGCATCCAGTTGAGCTTGAGAGCTCTTCACACGAAGTGGATACACCATATCTAGATGAAATGGCTCCACAACAACGTTTGCCATACCAGTAAAACCTTCACGAGACGTCACCTGCATTGGCCCCACGTAGTCGATTGCGAGCAGGATCTGGTTTTTCTTGAGGACGCGATTGTCCTTTGCCGCAAATGGCTTTTGTGACAGCTTGCCACTCACGCACGTTGGGCACGCTTGCTTCACAGCACCTTTCAATGGTACCCCCAGCTCTCCCAGAGGCTGTTGAACACTTTGCACATTTAAGTGTCCAAAGCGGCGATGCCACGTCCCCACATGAGGCGCTTCGCTCGTCATCATCGCGACATCTTCGACGGGCTTGCTGGCAGCATCCAGCACGTACATTTGGTTGTGTGCTCTCGATGCTTGTATGGTCACTCCATTCGACGCGCGAATAGCGCAACCAACTCCCTTAAACTCCACCGTCATCCCGCGACGCGATGCCGCCCCAACAGACACGAGGTTGCGGGCTAGTCCCTTCACAAATAGGACATCTTGGAGGACGCATACCTCTTTCCCGTTCTGGTACAGTGGTGCTTGACCCATGGCGGTTGCCACCAAGCTGTCACCGGACGCAACTGTGAGCACACGAGGCTCTGCCAGCTCACGCGCCCCCACCAAGTTGTCAGCATGTCCTGTCATGTGGCTCGTGGCCCCGCTGTCCACGATCCACTCTCGCTTGCACTCGTCGGTCACTTCGTGGACCGAGAACGCCACACTAGCGGCCTCGCCGCCCTTGCCCTTCGGTGGCACTCGCTCCTTCGAGCAGTCTCGCGCGAATTGCCCCATTGCTTGGCAGCTGTAACACTTGACCTTGGTCATGTCACGTTTATTCTTCCCCTTCTTGCCAGCCACTTGTTCAGCAGAGAAGGCTCCATTCGATGCATTCGACTTACCACTGCCATTCGTCGAGTGACGATTCTTTTGCTGGTCTCGACGAATTGCCTCAGCTTGGCACCGCGTCACCATCGCCTCGA